>NW_022111372.1:87521951-87567836 GCF_000313985.2 Echinops telfairi
TTCTTGATTTTCTAACGTCAGGTCTTTGCACATTTCATTATACTTTATACTTTCATTATGTTTTACTTTATCTTCTTGAGCTGCCCTTTGGAATCTGTTCAAATCTTTACTTTAGCATTTCTCCTATTTTTTTCTTTCAAGGGCATTTTTCAGTCTCTTCTGACTTTCCTTTAGATTTTTTGGTTGTTTTTTTCTTTGCTGTCTTTTTCATCATATTTTGCTGTCTTGATGGATGACATCCTTGGTGAGCCTCCAGACACCTGGTTTTCAGTCATCAGTGTTCTGTGTGCCAGTTTTTTAAGTGGTGTCTGAATTCAGGTGGGATATACTCAAGGTGGTATTTGACTGTAGTGGACCGGTTTGCACTTTTCTCAGCATCAGCTTACCTTGCACATGAGTCACGAATGGTCTGCCCTGCAGATGGCCCCTGGCCTTACTATGACTGCTGCCCTTGAGCTTCTTCACCAGCTCTTTCTCAGATGTATGTAATCCATTTGATTCCTGTGTGTCCAATGAAGTCCACATGAATGGCTAGCATTGGTGTTATTTTTTAAAAATAATTGTGGAGAACAAGTTGTTGGTCTGTTGCAAATTTTTATCATGCCATCTTGGGTGTCATTTCTATCACCAAAGCCACATCTCTAACGCAGGCTCCTTCTTTGTTTCCTTTCTTCACACTGAAATTTCACCAGTTGACATCAATATGTCTTCATTGCGTCTACTCGAGTTAGCCTTGTACCTCCCCTTCCAGGCCTTTCTCGAAATATTTGTATGTGTGAAGACATTAGATTTTCAAAATCTATAATGTTGAGATAAAATATTACTTATTAGTGCCACAATGCTTGGTGTCTACAATAAGGAACGAATGCTATGTCACACATTTTTCTGAGAGGTAGGACTCCAAGAGTTGCAAAAGTGGGTGGTTTTAACTTCGGGAGTTCTGGTCAGAATGTGGGCCAACATTGCAGTCAGCTGAAATTGACCTGGCTGTACAGTGGTTGGAGACCCCAGACCCTCCCTGGTAGTTGGTGAGAGACTTCCATTTCCTTTGGGGGGGGGGGCTCTCCAGAGGGTGCCCTGAGTGTTCTTCCAACACGGCAGCTGCCCTTCCCCAGAGAGAATGAGGACACAGAGATCAAAGGGGAAATGATAATGACTCGATGGCCAAGTCTTGCAAGTGACACGTAATCATGTCTGCCATATTTCTGTTCATTAGAAGTCAATCATTGAGACTGGCCCACTTCCAAGGGAAGACTAGTTAACTCCCACCTCCTACAGAAGGCATATCAAAAAATGTCTAGGCTTATTTTTCAATCACCATGTATGGCATACTGCACCCAGGATTCTGAAACTTTCTTTTCTCCCTCAATAATCTTTCTCAAAATGCTTCCTTGGCCAGTCCATCCAGGTCAGCCTCATTCTTTTTATCTGCTTCTTAGTATCCACTCCCTCTGTGGTTGTTTCCATCTTGATCGATTTACCTGAAGATATTATTTGCCATTGCAGATAATACCACAGTCAAGATATTATTTGCCATTGGAGATAATACCACAGTGGGAGTGCTTGCTGATAACTTTTAGTGTGAACACTGGGATTTCTGTAGGAAAATTGCCTCAAAATGGAATTGCTGATGTGAAGGATCTGCTTACCCTAACAGTTGCTGCCAACCTGCCCTCCCCACACTGCTGCTTTAATTTCTCATCGTTTTCTCATCCCTGACAAGAGGGACATGTGGAAGAACTTTTTTAGGTGAAATATATTAAGGAACTTGCAGCTAATTCGATGTTTCTCAATCGTGGATTTGTGAGAAGCCTGAGAATGACCCAAAGAATTACTGCAGCCTCTCCCCTTCAAGTCTGCTTGATTTCAGCAAAAATCCAGGAACTCATCCCTGAGGAAGCAGAGGAGCTTAACTGATGTTTGCAAAGGACTTGGGGTGTTGTCAGGTACAAGGTGCCTCTGGAGAGCCAGGTTGATTACTGTTAATTCACAACCACTTCCTTTACAAGAGCAGCAGCTGAGAAATCACACGTGCAAATCTGGCACAGAGGATACAATGCAAAGAAAAATGCCGTCTTAGAAGCAAATATCCCTGGACATTGGCTATGCTTTCTTATTACAACTAATATTCCATCAAATCTCTGTATCGGCTGGGAATTTCTAACATAATAACATTCTTTGTTAAAACCAAGGATCAAACTGGCTTCCTTCCATTCAAGCTGTCAGTTGTCCTTGGCTGGCAAAAACGCTCCTCCCTTTTGCATCAGAAATTAACAGGAGCTACTGACTGGATGGGGTGGCAGTATGTTGTTAGATAACAGGAGCTCTCTACTCTGGATGGGGTGGCAGTATGTTGTTAGGTGTTGCCGAGGCAGCTCACACCCACAGTGGCCCTGGGTGTAACAGAACGAAACATGCCTGGTCCTGCACCAGGCCCATAATGGTAAAGCTTGAGCCATTATTGCAACCCATTGTGTCAATCCATCACCCATTCCAATAAGGGTCTTCCTCTTGTTCACCCACCTTACCGAGAATACTGTCCCTCTCCAAGGACTGGTCTCTCCTGATAACACGTCCAAAGTACACGAGAGGAAGTCTCTTCATCCTCATGTCTAAGGAGTATTTGGGCTGTATTTCTTCCAAGACATGATTTTTCTCTCAAGAAACTTCACAGAAACTGGGACCTATCATCACAGAATCTATCTTTCTCGGAGATTCCTAAGGTCCACCATTACTCCTCCTTTGCATCTTGGCTTAGAGAAGCCTTCTCTGTGCTCCCCAACAAAATTGGCTCTCTATACTGCATGCTCTAATATCTCTGTGTATCTCTTCAAAATTAAAAAACCTGTTAATTAGGTGGGGATTACATTTCAGATCACCAATTTTGTGTGCAACATCTTATACTACTTCACACGTCTCCCTATGGTTTGCCTTGCTCCCCTTTTTCTCTCTTTTCCCTCCTGTCGAATACGATCCTGCCCGTCATTCAAGCGAACACCTATCGACTCGACTGATCCTCCTTCCTGCCTGCCTTTTCCCTTCCGCCCAAAGCGGTTACTTTGGTAACAACCAAAGTCTGTTTATTTGGGTATGAAAACCTTTGTCCTGATTTTTCCTTTATAACAGGAGCCCTAATACTTACCTGGCAGGGGAGATACCATGATCACGAAGGTGGTTTTCCCAGGGCAAGGCTTATCCATTGCACTCCGGCTGTGCTGACCCCTGCGATTTCCCCAAATGTGGGAGACTCGACTGCATAATTTGTGGTAGTGGGGGACTGCGTACGCGCTCTCCCCTGAAAAAGCAACACAAAATAATAACAGGAGCCATGCTGGTGTAGGACTTACAAGTTGGGCTGCTAATCACAGGTCAGCAGTTCAAAACCTCCAGCTGCTCCTTGGGAGAAAGATGGGCCTTTCCACTCTAAGAATTATCGTCTCAGGAACTACAGAGGCAGTTCTGTCCTGTCCTACAGACTCACAATGAGTTGGAATCAACTTGATGGCTGGGAGCTTTTGAGAACAGTGGTCTCAATCAGTACTTTTTCCCTTGTCACTGACTGACTTCACTCAGCATAATGTTCTCCAAGTCTATTCATGCCATGAGGTGTTCACGGTTTCATCCTTCTTCGCTAGCTATGTGTAGTATTCTGTTGTGTGTATATACCAATGCTTATTTATTCATTCCATTAATGGGCATTTGTTTTATTTCCATTTTCTTGCTATTGTGAATAGTACTGTGGTGAAGATGGATCTGCATACAGTGAACCCTCGCCACTTCGCGCTTCGACTTCCACGGCTTCACTCTATCACGGTTTTTGCGTAACAGCGCATGCTCTGTCATTACTGCCACTGATTGGCTCATACTGTACACGCTTCTGTCTGCATTGCTACGTATCGGAGCTACGTATCAGATGCATTTTTGCTTTTTTACAGTGTACTGTAATTGTTTGCGAGTGTAATGGTGACTAAAGGGTGTTTTTTCATGTCCTCTATGCTCTAACTACGAAAATATTTTATTTACAAATAAGGAATCCTACTTCGCGGAATTTCATTTATCACGGTAGGGCCTAGAACCGATTAACCGCGATAAACGAGGGTTCACTGTATATCTGTTCATACTATGGCTATTACGGGTTATGGTATAAACAAGTAATATAGGGTCCCCCTCCCCACTGCATGAGGAAGTGCCATACCATGTTCCAGAGCGATTACTTGGCTTTACACTTACATCAGCAGTGTGTGGAGGTTCCGACCTCTCTACATCCTGACCAGCACTTCCTGAGATTTGATGTCAATGCTTGTGTGAGGTGGTATCACATTGCCATTTTGATTGACATCTCTTAAGTGGCTCGGGATGATGAGCATTTCTTCATGTGTTTGTTGGCCACCTGGACGTCTTCTCTGGTGAACTGTCTGTTCATGTCCTCTATGTATTTTTTCATTGAATTCTTCATCTTTTTCCTCCTTCATAATTCTTGTTGTTAGAGGGTCCCAGGTCAGTTTTGACTCATTAGGACCCCATGTCCAGCAGAACCAGACGGTGCCTGGTCCTGTAACGTTCTCTCAACCATGCTCATGGCTGAGCCCATTGCTGTGTGCACTGTGTCACTTATTAACGCACTGGCAATTCCGCGTTTGTGAGATTGTTTCCCGTGCTTACACCAGGTGCTGTAATCTCCCTGTGGGTCTGGATTGTGTTTTCTGCTTACTCTTGTTTCCCTAGAGCCTGGAAAAGTGCTTGCCACAGTGCAGAGAATCAATATTATTTAGTTCATTAATGAGTTGCTTTATTAAAGGATCTAAAAAAAGCACACTAAAGAAACCCAGAGACTTGTTTAACTTGTCAAACACACTCCAAATCTTGCTCAGCAAATATTTATTGACCATAGCCTGTGATCCAGACTATGACTTGGGTACTGAAGTTACAGCAATAATGTAATAAAAATAATATACATGATTCTTTTGGGTCTAGTATTCCAGGAGAGGAGCCATATGATCAGTGAGTTAAATAAAATAAATAACATAATTTCAGATTCCTAAGCCCTGAAAAATGAAATGGAACCATGATTGGCTGGCCAAGGGGTAGTCCGAGAGAGGACATTGGTGTAAGTCTTGAATCATGAAAATCAGTCAGCCTTAGGAAATTGTAAAGGAGCCCTGGTGGCATATTGGTTACACATTGGGCTGCTAACTGTGAGGTCAGCAGTTTGAAACCACCAGCTGCTCCTCAGGGAAAAGATAGGACTTTCTATTCTCCTGAAGATTTACAGTCTTGGAAATGCACAGAGGCATTTCTACTGTCTTTTAGGGTTCCTATGAGTTTGCATCAAATCAATGGCAGCAAGGTGGTAGAGGGTGGGGGGAGGTATAAGCAGATCATTTTCTCAATCTCAATAAATATGTCCATTTGCTGAAGTCAAAAACCTAGGAGCTAGCCTTGACTTCTGGCTCTCATGACTCAGGTCCAATCTGCAGGCAAGCCCTGTCAGATACTGTATCATCAGCATACCTCAGAGCAGACCGCTTCTCCTTGCACTCACTGCTACTGCACCAGGCCAAGCCACCACCGTCTGTCATTCGGACTGTGATTACATCCTTTCACCAGAGCTGTTCGGTTTTCCCTGTCCCCACCCACAGTCTATTCTTTGTAAGCCAGGTGATGTCACGCTCCGACTCAGAATCTCCCGTTTCTCTGTCCACTGAGGAAAAGATCCACAATAATCACCAAGGTCCAAACAAGCCTGAGCTTGACTAGCCTTCACGCCAATCCCCGGTCTCCCAGTCTCCCTACTGTATGCACACACACTCTCTGCTCCCTTCGGCTTCTTTGCATTTCAGAAATTCTCTCTCTCTGTGTGTCTCTGTCTCTGTCACTGTCTCTCTCTTTTTCTCTCTGAATAGTTTGTTCCCCTCTGTTTTTGTGTTTTGCCCCCATTACTTCATTCGGGTTCTGCTCAAGTGTTCACCAGATACTCTCCCCAGTTCCTATCTAAACCTGCAGTTGCCATCATCCATGCCTCCGCTCTGCCTAGTATTTCTCCAGAGGCTTTACCGGACTCGACTTACTTTATGTATCGCTCCTGGTAGGATGGAAGCTCTGTGGTAGTAGGACTGGGCTGGCTATGGTCACTATTGTCATCTCAGGTCCTGGAATAGTGGTCTGCCCTCAGTACTTCTTGAATGAATGAATGAATGAATGAATGACAAAATGCAAAAACCATGAGACTTGCTGTGTGGAAAGAGCAGAAGGAGGCAGGAGAAGGGAGAAAGAAGAGGAAGCTGAGTAGTCAGGCCCGGATCCGACCACACATGGCCTATGCACCAAGGCAAGGGGCTCAGATTTTATGGTGAGGAATAGAAAGAAACCTGTAGGAACGTTTTTTGTTTTGTTTTGTTTTTTCTTTGTGATTCCTACTAGCAAGTAACACAGCATTTGGAGAAACATTGCCCTGTATAGCCTCTTCCTCACTCTACAGCCTGTGCTGCCCAAACATAGAATTCAGCGTCATCCTTTTATCCTACCAGTGTGTGCTTGATCTGTGCAGATTAAACAGCACGTACTGAGCCAGCCGCTGGACTAAGCTCCCCATGTGTCCCTCCGGCCACCATTGGGATTTCCTGGAAAGTATTTATTGCTCTTTGCTAGCATGTGTACAGCTAGGTGTACCGTGTCTCTGCTTTGAATTGCTGTATAAATACACCTTCCCCTGGAGCCACGACTGATCTCCCGAGCCAAGTTCGATGTCTGCCCATGGGCGCACTCAGCTCCCATTGTTAGCAGAGCAGATGACGCCCTGCTCTGTGACATGTGTGTGTCTGTTGTTCCAGCTACAGTTTTCGCTCCTTGAGGCTGGCCACCATCTCTTGTTCAGTCCTCATTCTGAGAGCACCGAGAACCCCAGTCATCTGGATTCAACCTCCTGTGCTGTAAATGAGACTCATTCTGTTTTATGTTCATGCAAAGTAGCTGCCAACACTGTTGCAAAAACAAACCATTTTGTTTAATGGTTTTCTGGCTTCTGTTAAGAATGTTCTTGCAGACAATAGCAATCATGTGCCTGTGTTCTCAAGTGGCCATGACCAGGGGACTTGAGCAGCCACTGTCAGGGCCATGCTTCAGCTTACAGCCCCCGTCTTCACACCCCCTTGTTTTCTGTTGACTGCTGAGGTCTAACGTTCTCTGACTTTTAACTTCTGCTTGAGCTCTTGTTTTCTGATGGTAAAAACCAATGTTCAAAATATATATGTATGTGTGACAGCTATCATCCAGTCAATTTACAGAGAACCTTTGGGACAGACTACAACTGCTCTGTTGTGTTTGGGAGACTATAACTATGGAAGCAGACAGCCTCATCTTTCTCCACAATTTGAATGGCTGGCAGCAGAGTTGACTCAATAGTAGTGGGTTAGGGTTTGGTCTAAAAATAAAAGGAGCGCTGGTGGAATTGTGGGTGAGGCATTAGGCTACTACTAACCATCAGGTCAGTATTTCAAACCCACCAGTTGCTGATAGGAGGAAAAAATGAGGCTGTTTGTGCCCACAAAACTTAGCATCTCAGAAACCCTATCTAGGGTTGCTATGAATTGGAATCAACTCAATGGCAGTGGGTTTAGTTTGGGGTTTGGGTCCTAAATTAGACAAATGCTTACAGTTGCTGATTAAAAGCATAGGTCTTGATGACTCAGCATAGTAAAGATGTCACTTCTTCCTGAAGGATATGCAAATTAAATGCATGTCCAAACAAAATCCCAGCGAGGTTTTCTTGTTGTTGTTGTAATTATAGACAAGTTTATTCTATAAAGCATATGGAAAGTCAAAAGGACTAAGATTCTAGATTTTTTTTAAGTGGGAGGAGTTTAACCTAGCAGATGTCAAGATTTACTTTATAATTATTGTGTTAAAGACTGTGTTGTACTAATGGAAGGATAGACATCTGGATCTATGAAACAAAATAAAAAGCCCAGGAGTATCCCCACATACTTCCACACACACATCCACATACACACATGCTCAACTAAGTTTTGACAAAGGTACAAAAGCAATTCAATGAAAGATCATGGCCTTTTTTATAATGTTAATAAATCATTTTATTGGGGACTCTTACAGTTCTTATAACAATCCATACACAATTCTATCAAGCACATGTGTACATATGTTGAGATCATGGCCTTTTTAACACACATAGTTCTGGGGCAACTGAATCTCTGTTTGCCATAAATAAATATTTTGCTTCATTTGTCTCATACAGTATACACAATGTGTAATTTGAAATGGATTACAGACTTAAATGTAAAACATGAAGCTGAAAAGTTTTTAAGGGTTCTTAGATTTGACGCCAAAAGCACAACTCATAAAGGGGGGAAGATTGGTTACTAGGAATTCAACACAATTAGAGCCATTTGATCCACAAAAGCTGCAGTGGCATGCTGTTGAATGGGAGGAAATATTTGCAAACCACATATGTGGCAATATGTAAATCTAGAATATGCAAAGAATTATTCTCAAAATTCAACAGTAGGAAAGTAAAATCAACTAAAACCTGGACAAAAGATACAAATAGACATTTCAGAGTGTATAAAAATGGCAAATAAGCTCATGAAAAGATGTTCAACATCATTAGCCATTAGGGAAATGCAAATTAAAACCCCAATAAGATATCACTACACACCTGTCACAATGAGTAAAATGGGGGAAAAAATAGTAACAATACCAAAAGCCGATAGGGAGGCAGATAGACTGCGTCCCTCACATATTGTTGGTGGAAATACAGAACTGTGCAGCCTCGCTGGAAAACGGTGTGGCAGTTTCTTAAAAATTAAACACCCAACTTCTATTGCCTCCATATGATCCAGCAACGGAACTTCTAGACCATTGGTTCCTAAATTTGCTTGGCCTGCCATCTTTCTACCCAGCACCACCTGGTAATTACAAACTTTTGCACTGTAGCCCATAATCCAGGATAAAATGTAGGTATCTGCTTTCACAGCCCCCCACCCCCACCCCAGTATTGCAGCAACCTCCAGGGGGCAATCTCACCCACTTTGCTAAACACTATTCTAAGCATTTCACTTAGGAAAATGAAGCTCCTTTTTTTAAATGCAATGTAATGTCTGCATAGAAACTTATACATTAGCCTAGATGCAAATATTTATAACATAATTGTTCATAGTTGCCCCAAACTGGAAACAACTCAGGTGTCCTCCAACAGGTTAAACTCTGGGGCTTCCATGCAATGGAATACTACTTAGCAATTTTTTTTTTAAGTCTATTGATAAAACCACCTGAATGATTCTCCAGAGAATAATGCTAATTTTTTAAAACTCCAGGCCGCTAAGGGTTATGTGCAATCTGATTCCATTTTATAATACCCCTGAAATGACAAGATCACAGAAATGGTGAGCAGTGAATGAGGGCCGGGGGTGAAAGTGGGAACAATGAAAGTGAGAGTCAAGAAATGTGATCTGGGAGGAGCCTTGGGGGATGGAAGGAAATTTAAAAGTATAAAGTTCATACCCTAATGATGCTGCATTATAATGATGTAAGGGGTTACCACTGGGGACAGGCAATTGGTTGAAGGATGAATGGGAACTCTATCAGTTTGCACACCTGTACGTGAAACTACCCACTGTCATTGGTAGGCTTCCAACGTAGATAGTGGCTGTACATGACAGAGTAGAGCTTCTCCGTGGGATTCCCAAGACTCACTTTCACAGAAACGGGCTACCTTGTCTTTCTTCCGAGGGTTCCAACCAGGAGACTTGAGCTGAGCAGCTGAGTGTGGGCGGGCCACTAATGGGCTTTGGGTCTCCACTCCGCACTCCCCCCATCATTCACTATGGTAAGATTTTTGTTCTGATGATGCCTTGTACCTGATCCCTTCGACACCTCGTGATCACGCAGGCTGATATGTTCTTCCATGTGGGCTTTGTTGCTTCTGAGATAGATGGCTGCTTGTTTACTTTCAAGCCTTTAAGACCCCAGATGCTATACTTTTTGATAGCCGGGCACTATCAGCTTTCTTCACCACATTTGCTTATTCACCCGCTTTGTCTTCAGTGGTTGTGTCGGGAAGGTGAGCATCATAGAATGCCAATTTACTAGAAGAAAGTATTCTTGTGTTGAGGGAGTACTTGGGCACTCTTTTTTTAAAAGTCGTTTTATCACAATCTGTACATACTGCAATTGTGTTGAGCACATTTGACATTCGTTGAGTTCATGACACTCTTAACCCAAAATCCATTGCCATCATGTTGATTCTAATATGTAGCCGTCATGTGTGTGTGTGTGTGTGTGTGTATTCATTCTGAGACTGTACTTTTCTATGGAAACACAGCCTCATGTTTCTCTGTCAGCGCAGCTGGTGGGTTTGAACCACCGACCTTCAGGTTAGCAGTCCAATATCCCCACCAGGGTCCCCTTTTGTTCTAGTATTTTTTTTCCCTCTGTACTCCTATACCAAAATAAATAATGGTTCTTCTTAAGAAGTAATTAGGACCAAACTACTTAATAAGTGTTTGCATCCTAACCATTTAGCAGCTGTTCAAAAAAAGGGAGATAATGTTTTGGTTTTTTAAATTTCATTCTTAACCACAATTACTTACAATGAGGTGTGTGTATCTGCCACACACTTCAGAGCTTCTTGGAGACCAAATGGATACCATGCACCTCACTTGATTTTGAGGTATGATATGTTTTGAATCACATTAAATGCCAAGAATACAACTTTGCAACAATAAGTTATTAAAGAGAATACAAGGAAAGCTGACTTAAAAATATATTCACATTTAAACAAAGTGCGTGCATGCTTTGTCTGTGTGTGTACATTGTGTACATCCTACCCTTAATAATATATGCGGCATACCATGTTTCAGCAGGTAATTCTCTGATGTGATTATCCTCAAATGCTCCCTTCACTCCCTTCCTCCCTCCCTGCCGCCAAGTCCATTCTGACTCATAGCAACATCTTGCTCCCCAAATATTCACGGACACGTGTTCAAACTTGGATTTGTGGAGATACTGATAACAAAGGCAATAATAATGAAACTGAAAACAATACCTGAAATGGTTGTGTTATGTCAGAACTGACTTCAGACGGAGTTGTCAGCCTGGAACCCCTTTGTACATCAAGGATTACCTGCTTGCCACACTCTAATGGCTAAGTCTCTAATGGTAAGCCAAAAGGCTGGCGGTTCCATCCCACCAACCCACCCACCCAGCTTCTCCATGCGAGAAAGACCTGGCGACCATTTCCTATGAAAAGTAGGACAGCTCACCTCCCCCCTAGGTCTGTCTCTCTGCGTCAAATATCAACTTGGTAGCAAGGAATGTGTAAGCTGAAGCATCTGACCTATGTTGAAAGTCATCATGTTCCCCTTGAACTTAAAATGCCCTCCAGCGCCTTGTGAGTGGGCTGCAAAACCATGGGGGGGTGTTGCTGCTTTCAAAGGCCAGGTGATCTACTTAAGAACAGCAGCCGCTGAAAACGGATGAGGCCCAGGCCTGCTCTGTGGGCGCACTGGGGCTGCCAGGGGTCAGAATCGATTCAGAGGGCAGCTATTTATTTTTAAATCAATGTAGGTTCCCTCCATTATACCAAACGCACCACGCCAGTGCAAATTGTCGACAATAGGGGAAACGCGAGTGGGTGGGGGAGGGATCTATAGCCCCGAACTCTCTCTGCTTTCTGCTCAATTTTTCTGTACACCTACAACCGTTCCCCAACCACAATTCTATGGTTTAAGAGGAAGAAAGGAAAATATCTCCACAGCACCTCTTTCTCTCAGGATCTGCCGCGATCAGTGAGTGCAAGCTCACCACTTAGCAGGCGGTGCTATTTGCTGCCCTCTTTAATCACTGAGGCTTCATCCAAGCTACTTGGCCCAAGGGTCCAAAGGAAGCCAAACAAACTGTGTTCTCGGGCTTTCTGGAAAAGATGGGCCTGGGCAATGGGTGGAGGAAAGAAGGCAATCCATGCAGATTGCGGGAGAAGCTGAGGGAGTGAACGTCCACTGGCCCAGAAGTCCTCCCCTGCTGTTCTTCTCACCGGAGAGAGAATAAAATGCCTTTCAAGCTAATGTCATCTGTTGTCACAGTGTCCTCCCCCACCACCAGGCCACCCCTAGAACACATGCCTTAAAGGAGATCAACTTTCTCTTGACAGTTCAGGTTGTCACCTGGAGACTGGAGGATGGGGCAAGGCTGTTTTATGCATCGAGGGCCACATGTGACCTTTTTTTTTTAAACTCCCAGCACCAAAACTGTGTCAAAGTCAAAGTTAATATTTCTCCCCAGATGTCGTGTCGTTCCAGGCCTGGGTGATAAATGTAGCTTAGTCAAGGTGGATCTGATTAGGATCCCTCTCCAAGAAAGTGAGATCATCTGAGTGGCCTTAAAGCAGCTGGCAATTCCCCTCTCCGAGTGAGGAGGATTATGCACAGTGGTGGAAACCGCTCTCTGGGTCCCCAGCCTAATTGTCTTGATTAACACGCTGCACGGCCATCACAGGTGTAGCGCGTAATAGCTCTGTACGGTTTTCATAGGCAGGCCAATTAAAACCTGTCAGGGAGCCAAGAGCTAGCAGCGTGTGCATCCTGACACCGAAAGTCAAAACACGCTCCCTAAATAATAATTGCTTGCATTTCTAGGATAATTTGTGACTTGTACGAAAGTACCTTTCACCTATTTTACGCCATTTTCTCCTCACTCAGACCGTTTAGGTGGAAAAACAAGTTCAGAGGGATTCAGTGACTTACTAAATTAAAAGAGTCTAATAATTATCCCTGGGGGTGGGGGGTGAGGGTGCAATCGGTTAATGTGCTCAGCTGCAATCTGGAAGGTTGAAGGTTTGCAATCTACCCAGAGGTGACTCGGAAGAAAGGTCTGGTGATCTCCTTGTGAACAATCCATCTTTGAAAACCCCATGGGGTGTAGTTGTAATTCATCACACAATAAAAAAAAGGTTTTTAAATCATCATTTTAGAACTGCTTGTGGTTAAGAGACGATAGGCCTTTAAAGAACACTCTTCTGCCCCGATGGCAATAACTAACGTTCATCTAGCACTTTACAGCTTGCAAAATGCTATTGCATTTATTTTCCTATTACATTTCCATAACAGCCCTCTGAGTCAGGTTTTTAGGGTTCCATTTCTTTAATGGACTAAAAAGCTCAACACCTCAGCCTCTTAGTTGAAATTCTTCCTTTCATGTAGTGGAGGAAACTTAAGTCTCGCTAAGGTTAATCCCTTTGTTTGAGGGCATACTATTCCCAAATTGTAAAACCAAGATCAGACTCAGAGGTCTTTACCCATCATTCCAAGCTTGGCGTGCATAGAAGGCACATTTCCAACTGGGACTTGTGGGCTAATGAAGCAGGGCAACTGATCGACCACTGCACAGATACCCACTGTGCCCAGCTTTGAACAGCTGAAGATTTGGGTCTGTTATTTAGTTCTCACCCAGTTGGGAAGGGGAGGTTTATATTCTAAACTCGAATATAAATGTGGCTCTTACCCTCTTCACTGCCCGATCTCTGGGAATGCTGACCATGTGTGTTTGGTAAAAGTACTTTTGTTGGGTTTCCTGGCCGTCCACCAGAGGACAAGCTTCGCTCCCCAGTAGCTGGCAGCTCTTTTCAAAGGCCCGAAGGGCTTTGAATAGCCCTGAAGGCGGAGGATAAATGTCTTAGCAGGCCCAGCCTGCTCAGAAGTAGACAGACAGCTTGCTCAAAGGAAAAACAAGCCCTAAGCAATTCTCCAGCAGAGCCACAATCTCTTGCAGGAGAACTTGCTGTGCTTTGTTTCCTGGTGATGAGGAATGAGAAGGAAGCCCTCGTTGGCTCTCCTGGTGGTTTTTAGGCGATGGCTGAGCACCTAATACAAACGAGTGCCTGGCTCATGTCCCAGCCCTGATGGAGCACCAGGATGGTTCCCGGGTGACCCAGGCGAGGGTGGGAGTGGAATTTCACATTTCTCTCAGCTGGAAGGGCAGTGTTTTCAACCCATTGTTTATTCTGAACGCTCTCTTCGGGACCAGGCTGCTTGCTCTGCTGGAGGAGGGAAGAGAAGGAGTTCTGCATTCCCTATAGTGCAAAGCCTGAGGGCCACGCTCCCGGGCTCTGAAAGCCAAGATGATGTTCCCTTCCAGAACCAATGGCTGCCGGTGCCTCTTTCCCTACAGTGTCTGTGTCTGCCCCATCCTCTCCTGGAATCTGCAGTGGCTAACATAGCTCAGTACAAACAACCTCTTATTTGAAAGAAAGGTGGGGGAAAAGAAACCATATCTGGGGGTGAAAGGACATGTAGGGAAGGCCTAACGGTCTATTGCCTAATTTAAATATTAAAAAGGTGAAAGAACAAGAACCTATGCATAGAACTCCATCCGTATTCATTTATAAACAAGTATATACACCTGTATGTGGACAGCTATTTTCCCACCATTGTGCAAAGCTGTTTCCAGGCCTAGTATGAATAAACTGACACGAGACTTAGCTTAATGCAGTTGAATTGATTTCCGTCTGCTAACCTGTGATTCTCTCGCAGAGGGGAGGAATCAATAAGGTCAGCCGGGCCCACTTTCGCACGTCATCCAGTCCTGGTTTAATCTTGGTAATCCTGGCTGCACACCACTCGATATGGAGGCGGATTGATTGGCAGTGATATTTGCTCCCTGCTCTGTGAGCATATGTGGGGCACGTTTTAGCGTGTGACTTGCTGCACCGGGCCTTCTCCTGTCAGCTTACTAGTTTGGTGGCTGTTTGCTTTCTTATACTACAAAGAGCGTATAAGAGGGAAGCTTGGGAAGGGAAGAATCAATTTGACAAGAAGGAGACTTGAAATAACTTTTCCAGAGAGTCAGGAAAGGGTTTTGTTTCTTTGTTTTGCTTTTAAACTCAAGATTTTTGTTGTTGTTAGGTATCCTCTTGTTGGTTCCAACACAGTGAACCCCGATGATGTAATAAAACAAACTGCTTTTCTATCAAAGCAGATCGCCAGATCTTTTCCCCCAGAAGCTACTGGATGAGTTAGAACTCCCTACCTTTTGGTTCATAGCTGAGTGCTTCATAATTTATACCATCAGGGTTCCATCCTACACCACCTTTCCACAAACAAATACTGACTACCGTCGAGCCAATTCTGGTTCATAGTGACCTTGCACTTAGCGGCCCAATGCTTAACACTATGTCACCAGGACTCCTGATAAGAGGACCTAGGGCTTGAGAAACTTGCATTGGAATAGATGTAGGCTGGGGGGGGGGGGGGGGGGCGGTTCCCACATCTGAGGTGTGTGCATGGGGGTGTGGTAGCAGCCAATCAAGAAGTGCAGCAAGCCATTGTGGAGCCTCCAGCCTAGCATTAATGCCAGAGCCCTCTTCCTAGGCCACCCCATATTTCCCTTCTATTGAAAAGGGCATCTTGCATGTCTCACAACTGAGCAGTCCTCAGCAAAATGCCGTTTAGTAGCCTCGTGGTCATTTTATAGATTTTTAGCAAAGTTGCATGTTTTGAGACTATACAAATCTGGCATTCCCTGAATCCTTTCAGTCCAGTACACATTGAAGTCATCCTTAGTAGAGAAAAGGGGAGAAAAAGAATCCAATCCCCTTCCACCCAGCCATTCAGTGTGCCGTCAAGCCACAGGGTTCTTGTTCGAGAGAATTCAATGAGATCTGGGACAAAGAGAATGCTTGGCACAGAAGTTGGTTCATGCATTACTATAATTTATTCTATGTTATTCACAGTTAGTTACTCGTTTTTTCATGATTGCCTATTCTCAGTGGTCCCTCTCTCTTTCTACCCTACGCATTAAAAAACTGCACCCACAAAAAAATAGACGGGGAGCTAGGAAGAGTACTGTATAGTCAGAATACCTGCAGGGAACACTAACTGAACACTTGTGAAATATGCTCTGAGCATCAAGGCATCGATATCGAAGTAGGAAGAACTGGGAGAGGGGTCAACCCAATCCAGCATGGCGGCAGAGCTGGCCACCCGTTATGCCATCCAGAGCTTTGGCGGTCTCCGCAACCTTAAGATTCGGATGTGCTCCCGCAGAATGAGCAGGCAGGCAGCAGCTTGCCCACCCTCACCAGATGGTATGGTGTCCCTGTGCCACTAGCGCTGTGCACATTTAAAATTTATTAAAGAGCCTTTGAATAAAAAAAAGAAAGAAAAAAATACCCATTGGAGCAATAAAACCTCAAATCGAACAATTTCATGGTTAGCCAGTAATTCTTCAAAGCAGTTTTCTTCTGACACGTACACAACATTCCCTCTGTAAGAACGCGGAGATTTGATTCCTCCAGAGCCCATTACATAGACAGATTGGCCCCCGAGATAATTACAATAAGATAACCTAATGGGTGCGATTAGGGAAATCCCATTACCTCCATGAAGAATCGTCAGTGATGTGTGTGAGCCTGGGCAAGTCTTCCTCCTCAAAGATACAATTTCTTACCTAGAAATACAGATAGTGGGGTAGACCTGTTTATATTTGGAAATGAGGTTAATATCGATCTGTGAAAAAGATTGTTGAACTGGAATATGTTTACTTTGTTTCAAAAAGAATAATTTTTGACTTCAAAGGTGTATCTGATATGATAGGCTAGATTAAATTAAAATTTAGGTGGCCTAAAATGGAGGGCCCTGGGTATCAGAAGCGAACCTCTCGTGCAACCAGGAAGGAGCAGTTCTAGCAAGCCTGATCGGTGGTGACCCCGCCACTCCTGATGTGCCGAGCCTCAGAGCTCGGCACGTTGTTCTAGCAGCCCCATCATGGGCTATGCTCATGAGACATTCCCTTAAAACAAACAAAAACTGCCATCAGATAGATTTTGGTTCAAAGGGATCCGACAGGACAGAGTAGAACTGCCTGTGTGGGTTTCTACGACTAAAAGTGTACAGGAGCAAAAAGCCTCATCTTTCTCCCTCAGAGCAGCTGAGGGTTCAAACCAGCCTATGTCACCAAAGTAGCTCGTGTTGCTCTCATTTCTCCTAATCCCTGGTGACACAGTGGCTGGTATGCATTGGGCTGCTAACTGCCAAGTCCACCAATTAGAAACCATCCGCCACTGCAGGAGAGAAAGACGATTTTCTACTCCCATAAAGAGTTATAGTCTTAGAGACTCACAAGGGCAGTTCTAGCCTCGTATAAAGGGTCACTGGGAGTCCGCATGGACTTCATGGCAGTGAGCTTGGTTTGGTTTGATTAAGAGGGAGGTGGCTGCTCAGTGGTAGAATCCACAGGGGTTTGAATCCTAGGTGCATGTTCCTGTAATGCTAAAGCGGTTTCAATATAGCTTCTAGATTAACACAGACTAACAAGAAAGACCTGGAGAGCTATCTCAGAAAGTCAGCTAGTGAGAACCCTATGAATCACAATGGTTCTATGGAGATGCAAAAGCCAAGTTGCCAGCTAGGCCTGAACTTTCCTTCCTTACTGTGTGCTTCACCCTTACCAACCCTGTGTTCTCCAAGTCCCCGCGGAAAGCGTAGGCAGTACCTGGAGAGCTTTGAAAACTAGATTCCCAGGTCCCATTCCTAAAGACTTACCTGGTGGAGCTGCATTGGGGCCTAGAAATCAGCCATTTTAAAATGAGTGCTTTGCTGTTTGTAAGCTTTGAGGCCAGAAAACAACTTCAGAACTCCAGTGCCCTCTTGTGATCTTTCTTTAGGAGTTCTAGGGGTTTGGGGGTGGGGTTTTCTGTTTGTTTGCTTGCTTGCGTTTTCATTTTATCTTACCTTCATTTCTCAGAAGGAATTCAGGCTTTCTCCGTGTATGTCTCTTTACTGAAAACATTCTTGTTTTTTAAAAATCAGAGATTACAAGAAAGTATAAAGCATCCATTTTCTACCATTGAAATTGAATTACTATATTATAGTAGCTATCCATCAAGAAACCGGACGACCCCCAAGAATATTTTTCCGTGTCTGTGTATCATCTCTATTTAAAAGTGTCATTTTCAGCTCAGCAGCCGAGTTCAGGAAGGAGAAAGGAAAGCAGATGTCTTTGAGCAGACCTTTTTTCATACAGACACCCCATCTTTCTCTTCCTTGGATTCTGCGACGCCAGGGGCCCTTCAGTTCCAAAGGTCTCATTTGATGGTGATTTCAAAGCTCCCTATGTATACCTGTATGTAGAACACCTTCCTTTGAGGACTGCAAGCAGGAGTAATTACGGTATCATCCCCAAGGTTTTCCCCTTTTCCTGAAGGCGTTCTCTTGTCCCCAGCTCTAACACCTGGAGCAGGTTGTACCCTCCCCTGCCAGCCTGATCGAGTCTACCTTTCTTGTGAACTGCCCTTTGGCCTTCCACCTTGGAGAGGTCTTGCATAGCATGAGTCCACATCTTATAAGTACCCCCATTTATGCATCAGTTGTTAATCATTGGGTGGTCTAAGACCCCTTTGAAAACCTACTAAAAATTAAGATCTCTCCAGGGGGGAACAATTGTACATATTGCACACAAATGTTTGCATACAATTTCAGAAGGTCTGTGGGATCAACCGATTGAGTCCCCTCAAACCTATCGAGAAGTCCCACACAACCATGGCTCAAAATAAAGACTGATCATCAGTTATGCAGCAGATACGGCATGAAAGCACCGGGGACACTAACAAAGACAGGGATTTTTGTCCTAAGAATTTCAAGCTAGTGTTGAAAGCAGGTAAGAAAAACAATGACAACAAGCTGTGATAAACACCATGATGAAGTATGGCAAGAGCTGCAATGAAATGTTCCTAAAACACAAAGCTGGCTTCCTCCTGAAAGTCCTTGATGCCTCCTCTTTCCTGTCCACGGGGAAGTGCCTCCTGATCTTCAGTCTAGCTTCTCAGTGTCAGCCGGAAAGCTTTCTCCCATGGGCCATTTGCATGGTTGGTCTCCGAATGTGCCATGCTTCTTCCTTCCCCAATCCTTTATCCTTCGACCAAGCGAACGCTCTTCTGTCTTTTAAGACGCTTCTCCCAGGGAACTTTCCTGCCTTCTGCACGTTACAGCGAGCATGGCATTCGGTGCCGACCTCCGTTCCTATCACTGTGCCTTCATCAGTGATGGTCTCAGATTTCTAGCCGCTCTACTGGATGCAGAATAGTGGATACCGATTTTGATTTACTAGTATGTTAATTTCATATAAACTCCTGAAAGCAATGTGTTTCCAGGCATTTTATTGCAGAAAGAGTGAAGAATCTTCCTCCTTTCTAAGTGTTCTGTAATTAGCACTTCAACAACATCTGATCGCATTACTCTTGGGCCATGAGGAATCTGACTCTTGGTTACACACAGAAACAGACAGCCAAGGCCAGTTAATTAAGAGAAGCTCACCTGTCATTTGCTTGGCACACTGCAAGATGCATTGTGGGGTAAATACATGAGTTTTTCTTAAAAGACCTATTGTTGGTTAAATAAAAACGTGTAACGGGGAACAAAAGAGTTCCTCCATATGAAGCCAAGACAGCACTCAATGTCGTTCCAAATAACGAAGCACAAATGTTGAGACATCATGGAAAGTCACTTCCAACTGAGTACATAGGTGAATCTACGTGTTCTTATGGCATTGGACTGTCGGAAACATCCCATAGCACCTCTGTCTTCCCAAGCAGTCTGAGCCACTTGAAGGTGGAGATCCCGAGTTGGTCATCTTTACACCTCTAAGATCTTCCCTCGTCCTTCGATCTGAGACATTTCTGGAGGTTGCCCTTCTGTCAATGCTGGTTCATGGTGACCCCCTGCTCTACAGGGTTTTCAAGGTGATAGTCTTAACTAAGCAGAGATCATCAGACCTGTCTCCCAAGGTCCCTCTGGGTGGGTTCAAATGACCAATGTTTAGGTTAGTAGTCAAGCATGTATGTAACCTGGGTGATCCAAATTTAAGGTGACTAGACGTCCCGCTTTTGGCGGGACAGTTCCGATTTTTGGAAAGAATGCATGACAAGTTAGGGAGCAGTCTATTTGGTCCATATAGACCAAGTTTTTAATCAAGAACCCCACCACCCCACCCCCAGTCAATGGTGTCCCGCTTTAAATCTGGTCACCTTATCCAAATTCCAAACCAGACCTCATCACTGCCATCAAGTTGAGTAACCCTTTATGTCACCGAGGGCTCCATACCCAAACCCCAACCACCCGGTGCCATGAAGTTGATTCCCACTCAGAGAGACCCTGTTTAAAAAAAACAAACTCACTGCGATTGAGTTGATGCTAGCTCATACTGAGACTGAAACTCTTTATGGGAGTAGAAAACCCCATCTTTCTCCCCCAGAGTGGCTGGTAGTTTCAAACAGCTAACTTTGTTGTCAGTAGCCCAACACATAACTACTACACCACCTGGGCTCCATAGAGACCCTATAGAATGGAGGTGGGGCATGGGAAAGAGACGACTCCATAAGGTTCTGAAACTGTACTTCATGATGGGAGAAGACAGCCTGATCTTTCTCCCATAGAGCAAGGTTAGCAGCCCAATGCTTAAGGTACTGCACCAACCAGGGACTTAGTAGTTGCCTAATGATTATTTGTTAAACCAAATACAAAGTGTAGGGAAAGACCACTAGACATAATATCTGGATCAAAAGTTTCGCAACTATAAATTATTTTTCTGGGGTAAAAGGCTCAGGGGTTTTATAAGCATTTGGGAAACCCTGCACATAGGACCAGAGGCTGTAACAGACCTACAGGAATTGAGGTGGCATAACTGAAAGAGTGCAGGCTTTACAACCAGACAGACATGGGTCGGTTTTCAAGACCAGAAATATGTGATTCCGTTTTTGAAGTCAGACATATGTGATTCGATTTACAACATTTTCGTAGCTTGCCAAGTAACCTTCCATTCATTCCAAAAATATTTGTTGAATCCTGCTCTGTGGAATCCACCGTGTAAGGCCACATGGTGTTCCAGAGACAACCTTCCATTTTCACTGCAATCTTGGCATCTCTGATCACTCTCCTACAGTACATTCATCTGTAATGTGGGGCCCCAATAATGTGCTCTGGAAGAGTTGCTGAGATGGTTAGGTATGATGTGAATACAAATGTCCAGTACAAGCCTTGACATGTACTAGACAAATAAAATGGCTTAACTCCTGTGACGAAATCCAGTCAAGACAAATCCCCCCAAACTCACCATTCATTAGATCCCAGGATGGTGGCTAGCTATTGAGCACTTGAAATGTGGCTAGTTCCAACTGAGATATGCCGTACATCTAAAAGACATACTAGATTTTGAAAACTAAGTATGAAAAAGAAGTCTATAATACAGCTCATTAATAATTTTTATGTGTTACAAGTTGAAATGATAAAATTTTAGGGGAATTGGGTGAAATACTATACATCATTAAATGTCATATCTCTTTCTTTGAATGTTACTGTTAGTACATTTTTTATGACATGTGGCTCGCATTGTGCATCTGTTGGACAGTGTTGTGCTAGAAAATAAAAGGACGCCTTGGGTTCTAAATAGAACCAAGCAGAGGTCCCAAAAGAGACCTAGAGACTGGATCACAAGGTGCTGCCTGAGGAGAGAAGGCACTATTCAAACAGCGCCGCTGTCCTCATTTGGAAGCAGTGTAAACCAAATGGGTTTGAACAGAGGCAGTTTGGACGTCGGCCCCATCGCTTCCCATGTGATCTTGGGCCAGTGACTGAATCTCCCTGGTTTAGCTTACTCACTGATCAAAGGGCGGTGCTACTAGTTCCTCCCTCCTTTGGCTGTTGTGAGGATTGAAAGAGCCGATGTGTCTATGAGGGCGCACCATTGCTATGAACACATACCAGCAGAGTCTGTTTGCGCACTGATGTGCCTTCAGGTCTAAAATAATACCTGGCACAGAGGTGGTGTTCAGTAAGTATTTGTTGCTGAAATCATGTGTCATCATCATCAAAGCCGGGGATCACACAAATTCTAGTGTTCGCACAGCCTCGAGGCCATGTGGGTGGATGTGGATGTAAGTCCTGCAGAAGCAGCCACAGCTGCAGAGTGGGCCATTCTCAGGACTCAGTTGTCTCTCCTTTTGACACGTCTCCTCAGAGTTGACTCTGCCCTTAGGCCATGCCACAGCTCGCTTAGCCAATACCCATGGTTTTCTGTTTTCCTCATCCTTTCTAATGTGTGTTGGTTTTGTCATTCTACCCAACTGTGAGAATCTAGGAATTTTTTTTGTCCATCCCATTTAACAGTATAAAATCTCTCTCAATTTTAAAATCTACTTTGCAGCTAATCGAACCTTGCAGCATTCTATTAGCTCTCAGTATTTGCTCTAAGCCCAAGCTGAGGCATCTGGGATTATTATGTAATAACTTGGGCTCATTTCTGGTCAGTCTATACCATCCCTTTTTCATTCTGCAAATCCCCTCAGGCTTCTCTTTATGTTTGCGAGGGGCAGGAGAAGGGGTTAGAAGGGCTGTGCTGGGGGCTGGGAGGGGCGGGTGTTTGCTATGAGTTATTATCCCACACTTATCAGTATTAAACTGGATTTGACAACTCATAGCCTAGGATTTAAATGATCTAAATCCTTCTTCATTTGGCAGCCTGGTTTCCCCATTATTTATTGTGCTACCCAATTTATTATCATCGGCATACTCGGAGGCTTGGCCTGTGGTACCTTCACAGCCAAGTGATTTATACAAATAATAAAAAAGGGGGGGTTCCCGGCAGTGGGATCCAAAGCCGTCCCCCTTCTCCTTCTCTTATCTGGCTTAGTTCATCTCCTGCACATTAACCCTTGCCCCCCTTCCAGTTCCTCTTTGAGAAATTCATCCCCGGCCATTGCTGAGCCCTCGGAGCAAAGAGCTGGCGTGGAGAGGAGCAGGCAATCGGGGTTGTGACTGAATTCTAATAATGGTTGGCAGGTATCTTTATAGGGGAAGCATCATGCAAATTGTTCCTTGCATTATAAGATTTTGGACACCGTACCAGCCCTTTGAGGTAGACATTGATTTGATCCCATTTGACAACTGAGGAAACTAAAACTCGACATCCTACGGTCACTAGGACAAGCAGAGCAGGAGAAAGAAAATTTAAAGAAGGGGGTCACGGGCAGGGGGCGGGGGAATACTGGTTCCAAATGCAATGGAGCAGCAGTTAAACATAGGGGCTTTGGAATGCAACAAACCTGGAGGTTGACTGTAGCACATTTATTTCTTAGCTGTGGCACCATGAGCACTCACTGCCTCAGTGTTCTCATCTGTAAAATTAGAATAACAATATGTCCGTATAGGTAAATCTGAGGCCTGAAGGTACCTCAAAGGGCTGGTGTGATGTTACATATGGGGGCACCTCCATGTATAGAACTTGCGGCACTTCTCCTAAATCAATTCCTGCTCATAGTGTCTCTTTAGAATGAACAGAATTGCCTCACAGGGTGTCCAAGGCTATCCACTTTCAGGAAACAGATGGTCATATCTGCCAGAGTGGCTCGTGGGTTCAAACCACCAACTTTTCACTTAGCAGCGTACTATTTAACCATGTGCTACTAGAGTTCCTCCTCATTTATAGAAGGGGGACAAGCTCATAATTAACTCATTTTATCTTCACAACCACCTGAAAGGTAATATATTCCAGTGCCTGGAAATGCTTACCAATGTCAGCGAAAGTTATTGCTGCTGCTGCTACTATTCACACCACACCGGTCATGATTCACACGACAACTCAGTTCTGTCCCGTCAATACATTACCAAGACCTTGAAGTGGGCTGTAGAAGCAGAGTTAGCCCCTAATTGTATCTATGAACTTGAACAAGAACAATTACTTGAGGGAGCAGGGACAGGTAAGGTACTCTCTGTCCGAGATCTCTCTCTACTCCTCTCAACCACACACCAGCTCCGGTCTTGCTTGAAGGATGTTGTTCTAATGCTCTAGCCTAAGAAAAAGCAGCCTTCATTTAGCAGCTCAGTATCCTGTCTTTGGTGTGTGTGTGTGTGTGTGTGTGTGTGTGTGTATGTGTCTGTCTCTCTCTCTCTCATTATATATATATATATAATGGTACATGCCTCAAACTTTAGTAAGTATGCTCTCATTAGGTCACATGCTTCCTTCTAAAAGCCACATGTGTCTATGAGTAGGCTCTCCAAATCGTATTTAATCGTATTTATTTACTCAAAATGTGGAACAAGGGTAGCAGTGTTGGAGGAATCTGTGTATTGTAGCTACACAGACATTTTACCTCCAACTAATGTCATATCTTGCAAAAACATCCCTGCTGACATTGACCTCAATAATTCTTAGGCTTGACAAAAAAATAAATGTCATTATTTTTCCACCACCTATCCCTGAGCTTTGGAAACATTATCAATGTTATCCCACATCCCCACAAAACTTGCAACGATGATGCTTCTGGAGTGTTTATGGGTGAGAGTTTCAGAGTCTCCGGAATGTGGTAGCAGCAATTCCACTGGTTTACATGGGTGAAGAAAGCAGTGTCAACTTTGCCCAAAAGTCAAAATTAGGCCCAGATGTTCTTTCAAAGCTTGCGCTTTGAACCAAGTAGTACTTGGTACTTAAAATTAATTTCTGCAATGAATTTATATCAATTTATGGGGAACAGAGAGCTTATAGTCTGCTTAACTAAGTAATTTAAACTCTCTCAACCTCAATACCCTAGCTGTGAAATGAGTATAGAATAGAATCGATTTCACAATCCTGACTTGGGGACTCCATGGGGAGCTGCATTTAGGGTCTGTTAGCATGGGAACTAAGAAAAAGCTGAGGAAGTGCTCACCATTATTTATTTCTTTTTTTTTTCATTATTTATTTCTTTAATTGGTTTGTAAAGTTCTAATTGAGTCCATTTTATTAATGTTCTATTTGCTGGTGGTTGTACTGTTATGTGATTCTTACATGCCTTCAAGTCAGCCCTCCTTCATGGGCAGCATAAAAGGCTGCCCGGGTCCTCCTCATCCTCATGATCCTTATATGTCTGGGTGCCTCCGAGTGGCGCTAGTGCCAGTCCATGTCACCACTTCATCAAACGTGATGGTGCCCTCCTTTAGAAATTGTTCCTGCCTGATGATGTGTCCAAAGGAACCAACCGAGTAGTCTGGCAATGTCCACGTGGTGTGATAGTGATGCTCTTACTCCTACCTCTATGGTTTGTGGTAATAATATTAATTACTACCTTTATGGTTTTATGAGACCTTTTACAGTTCCTCTAATTCTGCAGGGCTGCCGCTTACCCCTCATTCCAAGGCTGTAATCATTATGGAAATGCTAAGTCTTGCGTCCTTTCTATTTCTGTTCACACCTCCTTCCTATCAATTATCACTTGGCTTCCCTTTGCTGTGCTGCGGAACTCTCCTGTCTGTGGGTTTGGAGCCCAGAGGGAGGCCGCTGATAGAATATTCTCATTCAGCAGTGCTGTCACGCCTGTCTGAAGGAGGACTCTGCAAATATTTTTATGAGTGTATGCTTGTAAGAAATCCTGCTTCCCTGATGGTGAAAGTCTGGGCCTCACTCTCGGCCTCCTGTGGGCAGCTTCCCTTTAGCCTTGCATCATAGCCAAGAGGAGAATGAGAGAAAGATACCGTTCGCTGCCTCTGTCCCTCTCTGGGTAACAAACGAGCCAACATCAGGGACTTTGCTGGGAGACCTGAGCCATAAATATCTATGTGTTCCTTCAACCAGCTCTACAAAAGGTGGGTTTTAAATCACAACGGACGGAGGCGTTCTTTGACGATTGTCATCATCCAGTGTGTGAGACATGTTTATGGTATTAACTTTGGGGTCAGAAAGAAAGGCTGTAGCCAGTTTAGTGTATAAATCAGCACCCATTGTAAGAGGAAAACCTTTGTGTAGAGGAAAGTCAAGACATTCAATGGACACGCCCCAAGTTCTGATCCGTCACCTCAGGTCGCTTTGTTTTTGTTGGCATTTACCAGACGCTGTACCCCTCTTGCTTGCATGGTGTCATTTCATCCTCACCACTTCCCTGTGAAAAGAATCCCTCATGACAAAGTGGAACAAACATTGGGCTGCTAACTATAAGATCAGCAATTCAGCTCACCAGCCTGCACTGAGGGAGAAAGTCAACCCTCCTTCTGTTTGATCCCATAAAGATGTGCGATCTCAGGGTCCCTACATGAAGCCTGGTGGCATAAATGGGCTCACCATTGAACTGCTAACCACGAAGTCAGCAGCATAAAACTACCCGCCACTTCTTGGGAGAAAGGTGGGGCTTTCTGGTCCTGTAAGCAGTCACAGTCTCAGAACCAGGGCAGTTTCCTCCGCCGCCGGCAGGATCACTGTGAGTCAGAATCAGCTGGATGGCCACAAGTTTGGTGTGGACAGAGTGTGAACCAGAATAGATGGGGGAGGGCGTTGGAACTTCCCTTGGAAAAGAAAGGTTTTCTTTACTGTTTTGTTGTTTAGAGGCTCTGTCAAGTCAATCCCAGCTCTTGGTGACCCCATGTGACAAGGTAGAATTGCCCCCGTAGTATTTCCTAAGCCATGACCTTTATGGGAGCAAATGGCCATCTTTGTCCTGTGGAGTCGCTAGGTGGATTCAAGGTTCCGATCAGGCTCCTTGCAATTGCACAGACTTGGAAAGTGAGGGTAACAGATGCCCCCCAAGCCATACAGCTAAGGTTGGCAGCACTGAGCTTTACTCCAGAGCATCCACCTTGACAGCCTGAGCTCTCAAACCCTCTGTTAATTCTAGTTAGACCAGGAAAAATAAAAACAGAGAGGGGAACAATATGCAGAAATGTCCCTTGTCTTCTGGCTGGCACGGGACATAATACCAATTATGTAACAAGCGATGTTTTACGGTAGACTTAGTGTCTGTGGCAAACTCTATTTATTTATTTATTTATTTGTTTGTTTGTTTGTTTACCACCCAGTACTATGATCCCAAACCAAACCCCCTGCCAGCACCACCATGCGGGCTCATGAAGGACTCTCACCCAGGTACCAGACGGCACTAGAAAAAGTCCTAGCAGCAGAGCTGTGTCCCTGGGGATGTCCCCTGAAAGCGTCACATACCCAGCCATACTACCACTTTGCAAAAGCGTTAAAAGCTGGCAGTCAGCAGTGGTTGTACACTCCTGCCCTGTTTTCATCTCCGGCCTCGCTCGCTAACTTGCGGTGCGGTCTGCCACCAGGGCTGTCTCCGTGAGCGAGCGGTGTCATGGTTTATGTAATGAGAAGATGGGGGGAGATGGGAAAAGGAACCAGCTGGTGTGCCACATGTAGCTCCGCCAGGAAGACACGTCTCATCTGTGTTTTTCTCTCCAAGCTCACACCTTGGAGCTGCCTGGGACCAGCCCCTCCCCCTCTCCACTGAGCACCTCAAAGACCTCATCTGTCTGTCCTGAAAATGCAGAGTCTCTTGGCTTGCATTTCCGAGCCAACCCCCCACCCCACCACCACCGCCCAGGCTGCTCCGGCTGCCCCTCTTCCTAAGGAGAAAAGCATCGTCTTAGCCGGTGTTGGAGCGTGACTTGGTTCAGATTTTGGATGAGAAGGCCTTGCGAGCACAGCGTGAATACGACAGGCTCCGGGTTCCCACAGACCCCCAGAGATGGGTGAACTCTGTGCCCTGGGGGAGATCATGAGTGCAGTCTCTGAGCCCCTTCTCTCCTCCGGGAGGAAACACACACACACACACACACACACACTCACACACACTCACACACTTCAGGTTGGTACTGCTTAGTAATAGCATGTTTCCACACCAAACGGGGGGAAGGGGCCACTGTGAACTAGTCTATTTATAGGGGTCACACACAAAGATGGGTAATGCCAGAGAGGCGCCCTTTTCCTGTCTTCCCGTTCTGAACGCTCATTGACAAGATAAGTTCAGTGTCACTCTGTACCCTGTCTGCTTTCTTTTGTTGAGGAATCAATACATTAAAAGTAATTAAAATAAAATAAAGGGAGCTATTTGGTGATGCTTAAAATGCTACTGAAATTTGGGAAAGAGAATGATTTCAAAGAAGCAGTAGCAAAATTAGAAACCGTTCATTAAAGATTCTTTAAAATCTTCCCCTTTGAGGTAAAAGGAAACAGAGAAAAGATCTAGGAAGAAAAACTATGGGTAGAGGTATAAACATAGGTGTATACATATGTAAATATATTCATAAAATTAGATATACAGTGAACCCTCGTTTATCGCGGTTAATCGGTTCTAGACCCTACCGTGAAATTAAATTCCGCGAAGTAGGATTCCTTATTTGTAAATCAAATATTTTCGTAGTTAGAGCATAGAGGACATGAAAAAACACCCTTTAGTCACCATTACACTCATATTACCCAATTTATTAAATGAAAAAGGGAAAATACAGTAAAATATTTTGGACGTTACAATTATCATTTATTATTTATTATATTATTTATGGCATCAAGCGTGTACAGTATGAGCCAATCAGTGGCAGTAATGACAGAGCATGCGCTGTTACGCAAAAACCGCGATAGAGTGAAGCCGCGGAAGTCGAAGCGCGAAGTGGCGAAGGTTCACTGTATTGGCATATATATATATATTGCAATACATTGAGGAAGTGCACGGACTTTGGGCCTCTGCTCAAGCCCTCCCTCAGTGTAAGAACTCTGTTCTGACAACCTGGCATTTTTGTGATGCTCACCCTCCCAACAAGGTCATTGAAGACAAAATGGGTACATAAGCAATTGTGGTGAAGAAAGAAGATGGTGCCTGGCTTTCAAAAAATATAGCATCTGGAGTCTTAAAAGCTTGAAGGTAAAGAGGTGGCCATCTAGCAGAAAAGCAACAAGACCCCATGGAAGAAGCACACCAGCTTGTGTGATCATGAGGTGTCGATGGGATCGGGTAGCAGGCGTCAAAAGACCCCGAACAAATAAACCAAAAAAAAAAAGCCATCCTTGAGAATGAGGGGGGTTGGAGCAGAGACTCAAAACCCATCTGTAGACAGTGGAGCCATCCCCTCACAGAAGGGTCACAAGGAAGGGATGAGTCAACCAAGGTACAGTATAGCACCAATGAAACACAATATTCCTCTGGTTCCTTGAGTCCTCCTCCTCCCCACTATCATGACTCCAGCCTTGCTTTTCACTGCGGGTCAGACTGGAGCATGTACACTGTACAGATAAGAGCGCATGACACACGGAATACAGGTCAGGTAAACCCCTCAGGCACAGAAACGGGAGTAGCAATAACCGGTAGGTAGGGGGAAGTGGGGAGAAGAGGGGCGGAAGGGGGAACCAATCACAATGATCAGCACATAACTGTACCCCCTCCCCCAGAGAAAGGAACAACAAACCATGGGGGAAGGAAGACGGGGTTGGTGTAAGATATGAAAATAATAATGATTTATAATTTATCAAGTGGTCACGAAGGTGGGAGGGGAGGAGGGAGAGAAAAAGGAGCTGATACCAAGGGCTCAAAATAGAAAGTAAATGTTTAGAATAAAATGTTGGCCACAGTGGATGTATGTATGGATTGTGATAAGAATTGTACGAGCCCCCAATAAAATGATTAAAAATTTAAAAAAATTAAAATTTCATTTATTTGTCATTAGAAATAAATATTTCACACTATAAAAAAAGAATAAAATGTTGGCAACATATGTACAAATATGCTTGATACAATTGATGTATGGATTGTTATAAGAGCTGTAAGAGCCCCCAATAAAATTATCTTTAAAAAATAAAATATTCCCCTTTAAGCTTTGATCCATGCCCTTTCTGTCCACTTTGTAATACATTTGTTTAACCTAGTTGAAGGTAACTCCACTGTTGGAGATAAAGGAAGGTTTTTATGAGCCAGTCCATTAGCTTCCACAGATACCTAGCTCACTGTTTCTATGGAATGAAAATCAATATTTAGATGATCAATATTGAATTTCCTACAATGTGAATTATAAAATTAAGTCCCCCATAAAACTCTTTTAGGTCCAGGGGAGGTGGACAGAAATGAATATGCTGAGCATTTTTAAAAAATCATTTTATTTGAGGCTAGTACAACTCTTATTACAATACATATATATATTTTGTCAAGCACATTTGTACATTTGTTGTCATCATTCTCAAAACATTTTCTTTCTACTTGAGCCCTGGGTATCAGCTCTTCATTTTTCCCCCTCCCTCCCCCACCCTCACTCCCTCATGAACCCTTGATGATTTATATATATATTTTTTCATATCTTATGTCTCCCTTCAACCACTTTTCTGTTGTCCGTCCCCCAGGGAGGGGGTTATATGTTGATCACAATGATCTACATGTCTGATACATAACTTATGCTTGTAATCAGTTCCCACTATCTCCCCCGCCTTCCCCTTTCCCTCCTAGTATCACTATTCTCATTAGTGGTCCTAAGGAGTTTATATGTCCTGGACTCCCTGTGTTTGCAGCTCTTATTTTTACCAGTGTACCTCCTCTGGTCTAGCCAGATTTGTAAGGTAGAATTGAGATCATGATAATGGTGGGGGGTGGGGGCGGAGGAAACATTAAAGAACTAGAGGAAGGTTGTATATTTCATCAGTGCTATACTGCACCCTGACTGGCTCGTCTCCTCCCTGAGACCCTTCCATAAGGGGATGTCCAGTTGCCTACAGATAGGCTTTGGGTTCCCACTTTGCACTTCCCCTCATTCACAATGATAGGATGTTTTGCTCTTTGATGCCTGATACCTGATCCTATCGACACCTCGCGATCACAGAGGCTGGTGTGCTTCATCCATGTGGGCTTTGTTGCTTCTCAGCTAGATGGCCGCTCATTTATCTTAAAGCCTTTAAGACCCCAGGCACTATATTTTGTGATAGCCCAGCACCATCAGCTTTCTTCACCACATTTGCTTATGTACTGCATTGTCTTCAGCGATCATGTCGGGAAGGTGAGGATCATGGAATGCCAGTTTAGTAGAACAAACTGTTCTTGCATTGAGGGTGACTTGAGTTGAGGCCAAATGTCCATCTGCTACTTTAGTACTAAACCTATAAATATATACACATAGATCTATTTCCCCATCATCATATATAAATATATTTACATATGTACATGCCTGTATTTAAAACTCTATAAATGCCTTTTGCCTCCTAGTTCTTTCTTCTGTTTCCTTTTACTTTCCTCTTCTTCCTCTATCATGCTCAGCCTTCATTTTGGTTTCAGTAATTCCTCTTGGTTACATTGCCCTTGGTCAAGCCCTAGCAGGCCTCCTACACCCTCCTCACCATTGATTTTTGGATCACTTCTTATTCCCTTGTCCCTGGGTTTGTTAACATCCACTTCCTTTCCCCTGCCTCCCCCTCTCCCATGTCCCCCCCCAGAATGGACGGTCCCGTTGGTTTCTCTTCCAGATTGTTTATCCCACCTATCTTATCTAGATAGACCTGCAGATATAATAATATGCACAAAAAAACAAGACAGGAAAGTAAAGTAACAAAAGAAAACAAAACAACAAACGACAAAGAAGAAAAGAAAAGCCTGTAAATAGTTCAAGGTCTGTTGGTTGACCTTTAGGAGTATTCTCCGGTCGAGTCTGATGGGGTGCCATGCCCTGGCCCTAAAGTCTATTTTTGGTATTCACTGGGGACTTCATTGCTCTGCTCCCCTTGCTGTTTTGTTGCACACCCTCAGTATTTATCCTCAGTGTGACGGGGTCAAATCAGGTGCAATTCCCACAGTGTGTCTCCAGTGTTGTCCCCTGTAGTGCTATGGGTCGGGGGCAGCACAGAGCATTTTAAGGGTAGCAAACCAATACTGTATAATACCATAATGGTGGAAACAATATATTACACTTTTGTCGATACCTGTAAGCCTACACAGCACACAAGAATGAACCTTCTTTTAAAGGATAGACCAGTGGTCCTACAGGATCATTGTGAATCTAAATAAACTTGACAACAACAGATTTATAAAATGGCAAAATGTCTGCATGGCTAAAGCAGAGTGTGCTCGCAAAGAACTGAAAGGTCGCAGGTTTGAATTCGCCAAGTGGTAATACTCATTAGGATTGGAGGAAGGCTTATTAACAACTTGCAACAATCTTGATTGCTGACATTGAGGAGGGCTTGAAGCACTTGCTGATGATGATCAAGGATTACAGCCATCAGTATGGACCAATGTGAAGGCAACCGAAAAAATCCTCATAACTGGACCAATAGGTAACATCGTGATGGAGATGGAGAAAAGAATGAGTTGGCAAGGATTTTATCTTGCTTGGATCCACAATCAATGTTCATGGAAGCTGCAATCAAGGAATCAAATGACTGTCATTGCACTAGGTAAATCTGATACATAAGAACTCTTTAGAGTATTATTGAAAAGCAAGAATAATGAGGATTAAAATGCACTCAACTAAACCATGGTATTTTCAGTTGCCTCATATGCATGTGAAAGTTAGGCATTGAATAAGGAAAGCCAAAGAAAAATTGATGCATTTGAATTGAGGTGCTGGGGAAGAATATTGAAAGTACTATGGACTGTTAAAAGGACAAACTGATCTGTCTTGGAAGAAGTATGGCCAGAGTGCTCCTTAGACGTAAGGATGATGAGATTTCATCTTACACACTTTGTTCATCTTGTCAGGAGAGACCAGTCCCTGGAGAGGGACACCATGCTTGGTAAAGTAGAGGGGCAGCAAAAGAGAGAGAGGTCCTCAAGGAGATAGATTGACCCCGTGATGGGCTCAAACATAGGAACAGTTGTGAGAATGGCTCAGGGAAGGGTTTCCTTTTATTGTACACAGGGACGCTATGGGTCAGAAACAATCCCACGGCACCTACCAACAACAACTCTATGGTGAGCAGCGTGACTCACAAGGGTTTGTTATGAGTCAGAATTAGCTCACTGGAAACTTTTACATATATGTATATGTAAACCTTTACATATATATGTAAATATATAATGGCAGTGACGAAAGTTTCACTGGATGATACTTGCCCTTTGCCTCTCCCTTTCATGCTGATTCCTCATTGTATTCAATGAAGAGAAAGGAATAGGGCTTAGGACCTATTAGAGACACAGTGAAAACCAGTAGTTGTTGCTGAGAATTAAGTTCTTATTTAAGCAAGAGTGTATCTCCACCCCACATTGCTGCCTTATAAAGGAGATCTCATTGATTTAGCCAAAGCAAAAGCAGTCCCACTGACATCAAGGATCTTACTCTTAGCAACCCGATGAGTAAATCTCTGCAGGAAGTGGCAGCCTCACTTTCTCTCTGGAAGCAGATAGTAGGTTTGAACTACTGACCTCACAGTTAGCAGTCCAGTGCTTAACCTGATAGTACTACCAGGGCTCCCTTAGTGACTCAAAGTTGCCCTTTTATATTTCTTTAGTTATAATTCCCATTTTCTCATGTACTAGGTATATGGTTACAACAATAACCTCAAAACCACTCCCATTGACATTGAGTCGATTCCAACTCATAACAACCATCTATCTATAGAGTTCCTGAGGTTGTAAATCTTGACATGAGAAGAAAGAGAAGACAGCCTCCTCTGTCTCCCACAGAGTTCCCAGTGGGTTCGAACCACCGACCCTATGGTTAGCCCCATAAATAGAAAAGATTAAGTCCCTGCCCTTATAAAGCCTCTCACTGCCATTGAGTTGACCCTATAGGACAGGATAGGATTGCCCCTGTGAGTTTCCAAGACTGGAAATCTTTACAGGTGTAGAAAGCCTCATCTTTCTCCCTCAGAGCAGCTGGTGATTTTGAACCTCTGACCTTGGGTCTAGTAGCCCAACTCCTAACCACTAAGCCACCAGGGCTCTTCTTATAAAGTATAATGAGGGAATAAATGAATGTTAATATTTGTAAATAAGTTCTGTAGAAATTCAGAGTGCCAGGGGAATCATGCAGACTCTGTGGCCCAGTAGGTAATCACGTGATCCTAACTGGCAGGCCAACAGTTGGACCCCACCAAACCTCCCAGAGGAGCCTGAGGAGAAAAGACCTGGTGATGTGGTCTCAAAAAGACTTCAGCTTAGAAACCTTATGAGGTAGTTCTACTCTGTCTTATTGCATCACTTTATAGCAGAATTGACTCACACACAACAGCCCGAGTCTGAGGAGGTTCGCCTGAGTCTCTTGTCCAGTAAGGAAAACCAGTGATGTAGCTGTAGTTGAGAGCAAAGCTGTCCTTAATAATCTATGAAGTAGTGACAAATTTGTGGGTCTGATGGCTTGATTATTCCGCACGAGCTTATATTTTCTGTTCCTAGAAGAGGCCAGTACACTAAAAGCCAAGGTGGTACCAGTAACTTGGCATTTTATGGTCAACTCGGGGTTTTAGTGTCTCAGCAACAGACAAGACCATTGCCTTTGAAAGCAGGCTTGCTAGCATTGAGACGCATGCGCGCACAGCCGAGCCTGCAGACACCTGCATCCACGTCCCGTGGCTGGTTAGCTTTCCTCTGAAATGTTCTCCCCCAGCCCCCATTTCTGAGAGCACAGCGGCAGGAAGATCGAGTTCCTTCCTGCTGTGTTTTTACTTTCCATTTTCTCGATAAAACTGTATCACGGCAGAGGAAATCAAATCTAATCTTCAATATATTTAGCATGAAAGCAATAAAAAGCATTAATTCACTCCAGAAAGAGCGAAATACAGGCAGGGTACTCAAAGGAAGAATCACCATGGAAACTGTTTTCTTGAAATTCTGAACTCTCCAGGCTCCAGGCAGGACCGAGTGAGGGAGGGAGGCCAAGGCAGGAGATGGAATGGCGCGCCCTTTCTCTTGTCACCAAAATGCTGCAGAGGAATTGCTATGAATTATTGATTGCGTGAATAGAAGTCTGAATTAGAATGATTAAATTGTTGTCTTTTAAACGAGCGTGTCAGAACACAGTGCGACCGTGTTCCTCACTGATCCCCTTCTCTTGCTGTCAAAACCCTATTGAGCAATCAAAAGAGCTCTCCTAGGGTCAAAAGTTTGCAAGGAGACACCGGGAATTAGGATGCTTAAAGAATTGCACAAAGCAGAGCAAAAGGAGGATACTTTTGCGTGTGACTCGCCAGCACACTAGCCTTTGTGTGCCATTCCAAGATGATGGTCGTTTCTTAGGGTTCGTTTTTGGTTTGTTTTTACTTCAGAGATATTAAAAATGTGAAGATCAGAGGCCAGCTCTTGCCTCTGGGACCATGTTAATGAGATGTGATGGAATTTCCCTAAGAAATTGCGTGGGGGTTAAATTTTTGTTGTGTTTGTGTACACACATCTGCATCTCACTACGTGCCCCCCACTTCCTGCAGTCTGTTTTTGCCTTCTCACTCAGAGTTTTCTCCCTGAAGCTCCATTGTTCTTTTGAACAACTCTGATAATATCTAAGCCAGTAAATAGATATATAGAAATACACATGTAATGTGTGGAATATTGAGTGTTTCCCATGGGCTAGGCACTAAATCCTTTGCATGGTATTATAAAAAGGTATATGTCTGATGGCTATGTTTAGGAAAAATGACTAGCTTCCTATTTGTTTTTAAATCCTTACTAAAGCCCTCTGTGGAAGCTCCCCATTTCACAGTTGAGGAAACTGAGTTTTGACAATGGCCTTTGATTGCACTGGGTCACAGAGTCAGTAAGCTACAAGATAACGAAATGGGAATCAAGTATAAGTCCTACATCCATGACTTAACAGCAACACTCAGTCTTCATCCTCGAGGAGATATGCAGCTTCTCTGATTTTCCCCAATATGATCTTGTAGCTGCCAAAGGTCTGGGCACAGAGATATAGGCCCTTAGTATATTCAGTAGCATATATATTTAGATCCTACCATTGCCCCAGCCATTGTACTAAATATACAAAATTGAAAACAAGATAAAATCGCTGCCCTCAGCGAGCTTACAGTCTTCATGAAATGGTGGCATGAAAGACTGAGCCAGACACCACAGACAAGGATTCACAAGGACTTGACCTGGCCTCCTTCAGGATGGGAGGACCTTGTAAACAGTGAAAGGAATTGACTTTCACTGACTTTTGGAGCCTTGTGCTACTTTAAGCACAAATGTGGGAGTGAGCATGAAGTGTGAGGACCTGGGATAAAAATGTAGTCATGTGGTTTTGTAGAAAAGTATGGGAACTTTTCAGCCGACAAACTGGGTCAGTTACCAAGGAACTTTGCATACAGAGGTGAAGAGATCCAGATTTTACTCTATCAACAGAAATAATCTTGGAAAGAATGTATTTTTATAGACCAAGGCCTTAATGACATAAAGCAAAGTACATTAATCTTTTGTGCTCAGCTCAGTGACTTATATATGTAAACACCTATGTAATCATTATTCAGATCAAGATATAGGACAATTCCAGGATCCCATAAGATTAACTCATATCCCTTCCAAGTTGACCCCTCTCTCCCGTGTCTGTCACTACACTAACTTATGTGAGAATTTGGAAGTTAGTGATAAACAAGGAAAATGACATGATGAAGGTTTATAGAAAAGTATAATGCCTTCTAGAATATAGCATGAAGTGCCAAGGAGAAGAATTTCAAATAAAGAGGCTAATCAAAGAGATATGCTATAAGGCTCACAATCCTTCCATCTATCCATTCAATTAAATATATATGGAATGCCTAATATGTACCTGACACGTTCACCGGAAATGAAATGGAAACTAACAAAATAATCTCTCAAAGAGACCAACAGATTGATAAAGTTACTTTGAAGCGTGAGAAGTACTACAGAAGTTTAAAATGCAGGCTGCACTTAAAAAGGGTGATCTGGGTTCAGTGATAGAATTCTCACCTTCTATATGGGAGACCTGCGTTCTATTCCAGTGTATGCATCTCAAATACTGCCATGACCAGTCTGTCAGTTGTGATGCTGTGTATACTTCAGCAGAGCTTCCAGACTCAGGCAGACTAGGAAGAAAGGCCTGGTGATCTGATTCTGACAAACGTATCCATTGAAAAACCCCGTGGATCACAACAGTCCAATCCGTCTTGCATAGGGTTTCCCAAAGGTGGGGCCTGACTCAACAGCAGCTAACAACCCAAGCCAAAAAACTAACCTGACTGTCATCAAGTTGATTCTGACTCACTGTGACCCCATCTAGGAATTCCGAGGCTATACATCTTTACAGGTGGAACATACAGCTTCATGTTTCTCCCATGGAGTGGCGAGTGGATTTGAATAACTGACCATGAAGTTAACAGTCCAATGTTTGCCTGACAGCACCTCCAGGGGCTCCTTAAGAACTCAGAATAGGAGAATCAAGAAAGGATTTTGGATTAGACTCGAGGGATAAACAGAGGGCAGCCAGACCAATGAGGAGCGTGGGGTGGGTGGTTCCAGGCCAAGAGAAAGTATGTGCAGATCCCAGAGATGACAGGGCCATGGTCTTACTGAGGTGTAGTAGTCATGGGTAAGAAATAATGGAAAGAAACCCTTTTTCAAATGCAGGAAATGGCCAGACTTGATCAATATTATGTTATAGAAACTGTGTGACTTTTCAAAATGTTAATCACCCCAATGCTTAAATCAGGTCTGTTCAATAGTGGTAAATGTAGCAGCTTAATTGAGCCACAATCTGCATCCTTGTTGAGATAAATTCAGATGGTCAGTGTTACAGGCTTTATGACTTATTTTTATGGTAGGCAGCCCACTAGGCTATGAGTCATGTCTTTTAAAAAATTGTACCAGAAAAAAACAGTCAATGAGATTTCCAACATTTTGTGCCTATTTACCCTTTAAGATGAAGCTCTTCCATTGTTCCCTGCACTTTCTTCAGCTTCTCTTTCGCTGGAGAGGGCTGGGTGGTGCAAAGTCACCAGCCACTCCAATTTGCTGACGCGTCCAGTCAGTAGTTAATAGCACCCTCTTTTTTCTCCTCTATAAGTAGGTATACCAGCAGTCTTTGTAGCCTGTGGCTCTGAGGAGAAAGCTAGACTGACTTGTCCTTGTGACCTCAACACATTGCTTAATGGCTCTGGGCTTCAGCTTCCTTGCCTGTAACAGGGGCTAGCGATACCCACGTTACCAGGTGTATGAGTCCCCGGATGTTGCAAATGGTTCGTGTGTCTGGCTCCTAACCAAAAGGCTGGGCGGTTAAGTCTACCCAGTGGGCCTCAGAAGAAAGATCTGGCGTTCTACGTCCAAAAAAACAACCACTGAAAACTCTATGGGGAAAAAAAATATTTAAACATAACAGTTCTACTCTGATGGACATGGGGCCACCATGAGTCAGAGGCACCTCAATGGCAACTGGGTGTGTACTGTTGTTTCTTTTTATGAGGTGTAAATGTAGATGAAGATCCACAGGGGCTTCAAACACCTCATGGGAAAAATTCCATTATCTTTTCATGTCATTTTTCCATGAATTCTTTGAAGCCCCCTCATCTAATGCCATCATGCCCCTAGGATGGAACGTAACACAGAGTAGGCCTTTACCAATGGGGACGCTGATTCCGCAAGAGGGGTTCCGAACACGGACTCAGAAAGACTCGCCGTTGTCTCCGTGTCCTCATCTGAACAGTGACACCTGCCGCAGCATTGTCTTACGAAGTTTAAATGAGTTACTGTACGCGAATTGCTTCATTTAGAACCTGTGTGCAGCTCCACATCCACGAAGAGTCATTTTAAATACCAATGTTAATGGCTATTATAGTTTGTACTGTTTTCGGTCGCATCTGTGAGAATGGGCTGTTGCCAAGAGCCGCTAATGAAGAGGTGCCCATGGCTCAGGGCCAGGCACACGGTGGGCCCCCAATAAATGTTTGCTGAATGAATGGGAGCAGAGCGCTTCTCTCCCAATGTTTTCTATAAATGTTTCACCCTAATGATCGGCGGGAGCTCCTCACAGAAGTCAGTGCCAAAGAAGTTCACAGGGTGGCAGCCTGGGCTCCGGCCTGGCGGATTCGGAGGGTACTGAACAAAATAGATTCAGATCAGTCTATTTGTTGCCTTTGGAATGGTGCCAATGAATAGCAAAATGCGCTTTCATGTTGATGGAGAGCCAGAATCCACATTTGCGAATCACAGCATGCCCTACCTATTTCTAGCCCTCTTTGTCTCTGTGCTCAATGGGTGTTGAAGATGTTTGGTGTGGGCTTTCTTACCTCCGAGAGAGCTTCTGAACCAATGTTTCGCAAAATCGGGTCCCAGATGTTTAAAGTAGTTTTGCAGGCGAGGTGACCGATCCATTTGGTGGCCAGATGCTGTCGGAAAATGTGCCTGCTACAGCGTAGCAAGTTTCTAAATTCATTAGAAACATAAATTAATTAAATCTAATCAACAATGGGTGATGCAGAAGATTAAACAGTGAAAAACAAATACATTTCCAACTGGGTCACAATCCAGGCAGGGAAAAGCGGCTCCCCTCTGGAGGCGAGAGTCGGGTTAACCCTTCGTGTGATACAAGGAAAAAATCCAGTTGCCATGGAATCACCTCAACTCAGGGGCAAGCCTGTGTGTGCCGGGCTACACCTGTGCTCCCCAAAGTTTTCAATGCTGATATCTTAGGAGATTACCAGGCCTTTCTGCCCAGGCCCCTCGGGTGGAACGCCAGTGTTCACCCTTGAGATTAGCCCAGGGCTGTTCACCACCGAGTCTCGGAGCGACAATACCCTTGCCACATCCGAGGCCCTAGGTGAGGCCCTGGTTTTTCCCAAACTGAGGCACCTTGCAAGGCTCATTGTGTCTTCCCAAAAAGAACTGAGTTTCTCAAAGAAGGGTGTAGGAGCAGCTTTGTTTTCCTATGTGCCACTAAGGGGGTGGGGGTGGGGAGGACTCTGTTATTCGCTTATCCTAAAGGATTTCTGCGATGGAATCTTCCAGCATCTTTGCACCCTGCCTATATCAGTGTTTCCCTGTTGGTGCAGGCCAGGAAACCAAACCAAGTATCCCCCGTTAGTCCACACTAGATTCATTTACCGAGTCCTGGGATTGTGCCCGACAATGCTGAATCTCCAAGGTCTAGAGCCGTGTCCAGCACATAGTAGGTGCTTGATCCTGAATCACAGATAGACTTCTTTCTCAAAGGACATAGTCTTTTGTTTTTCCAAAGGCATCTCCAACAGATTTGACTTTTTTCCTCTGAGGAGCAGCATCTCCCGGAACAGTAATCCATGAGATAGGTTTTCGGGCGCCTGACTCTAGCACACTGTTGTCGGGTCTATGGCTCTTCTGCCCGCATCAGAATTGACATACAGACAGAGGAGGTGGACTACGAATGTAATGGACCGTCTTGTGAATGAGAGGCTGTTCTCCAAGGATGTGCTTAGTTCTGGCGAAAGGCCAGTCTTCAGCCACGGGATTTTTTTTTTTAAGACTCTCTCTTTTTAATTCCACCTAAAACGTTTTAAATTCTCTCATCTCAAAGGATCACACATTGACTTTTCCTTACACAAGAGCCAAATAATTTATACAATGATCCTGTTGATTCGAAAGTCGAGATAGCCGCCTTCCACAGTTTGTTCATGTGTTGTAATATTTTTTTATTAAATCATCTTATTGGGGGCTCGTACAACTCGTATCACAATCCACACATACATCCATTGTGTCAAATACTCCTATATCATTCTCAAAACATTTAAGTGAAGGAAGGGAAGATCTATATATCTTGTTGAAATTCTTCTTGAGATTTTTTTTCTGGTCCCTGAAATTCTTCTAATTCTGCACACTGACACACCATTGTTTCTGAGGCCCATTCTCTCCTGAGAAGGCTAAGTTCCACCTACACACAGTTATTTGAGTCCCAGCCTTTTCAGCCTAACATCACCTAGAAAAAATAAACCAAACACCCAAGAACTCATCTTGATTGGAAGGAAAAAAAATGTTACTTCTAATTTTATAAAAGAACTAAAAAATGTAAAACACCATAGAATCAGAGCTGTATAAGGTATCTTTGCTGCTCAGGAGGCAGGGGTTCTATGAAACGTTCCCCACCACAGCATCCCCCTTTATGTGCACTGTTGGAAGTAGATCGTAACCCAGGGCCCATCAACATCTTCTGAACTGCAGAACCACTCATGCCAATGTTCTTGCCATGACAGAATAAAAAACCAAGTCTCAAATGGAAACCCCACAAAGAACAATAAAGTCATTTCCAACCCAGCAACCTACTTCCTAGAAAGGTAAAAAGGGTTCCCCATCAATATGTTAATGACAGTTTTGTTTTCTTTTACCACTCTTTCACTAAACACATGTACATTCATGAGTTTAAGTTCCGAATAATACTGTCCATCGGTCATGAATGGAAAAAAACATTTATAATTATTGATGCTCAAAGATTTCCGAGAAAAAATGAACACAATTTCCTTCTCTAGGAGAAAAAAATCCCCTTCTCTCACCTAAAATTGCGGTTTACATATGTTAAAACTCATAAGAGTACAGAGTTTGTGATGGTTTATTCACACATGATTAACCCCAAGATATCTTGCTTTATCACATCAAAGGTTTAATTGCAAAATTGGACCTTTGTTTAACCAGGCAATATGTCATGAGATGAGATTTGGATATATGTCATGTTTTACCATCTCTTTTATACTTCAAATTCGACTGTGTATTAGAACTTACACAGTAGGATGAACTGTGCTTTTATGGCTGAAACTGGAGGACATGAAAAAAAACACAATAAAACCCTGAAGTCATCCATGTTTGCTCTTTCATTTGTCTTATATGGAACAAGAAGTAAAGAGTTCACAAATACCACCATCAAAGCATGCGTTTCAAATTTATGTTGGACTTCGGCTTTCAAAGTAATTTCTTTACCATTAAGCCAACAGCAGCAGAAGACACAGGTCAGTTGATTCTTTCTGGGGAGAAAGGGCTGCTCTGGGTGGACTTTCAGAGGTGGAACAAAGCAAGGGAAAGCAGCCTTTTCCATTTCAAATCCTGGAGGTCAACTGGAGGTCATCAAGCGAAGAGATCCCATGCTTGATGAAGGGGGAACGTGGCTGGATAAGAGAGGCAGGACTACCGGCTCCCGGACCTAACATGGAAATGCTTGCCGAGTCCTGAGTTCAAAATGTTTGTTTTCTTTCTGAGATGAAGAAAATATAAAAGCGCCTAAAGGTCAAGGAAAGTGTTCTTCTGAGGAGGAAGCTCCATGCTCTGTCAGACGCGGAATTCGACGGGGGCCCGAGGCTGGGTCACCTCGGGCACCTCCCTCCACCATCTTCGCTCCTTCTCAAGTCTCAGCCATGGGCTTTGACGATTCTTCCCAGCTACACCTGGTTGGCCAGGACAGACCAACGGCCTTAGACACTATGGATGAGAAGGCTGCTGCTTCTGTCTATATTGTTTCCTTTCATGTAGCCCTAGAATGGGTACCAGTTTCCAGAGCATACCAGCCAATAGTCAAGGCTAATAGCTTTTAACATTGATGCCTGTAGGAACCAGAAAAGTCCCATAAGAGATAGGTAGAGAGGAGTAGAGGTAACCTAAGAGAGAAAAATAAAAGGGAAGTGGTAGGCCAAAACCAGTTGACCTTGAGCTGACTCTACTTCATGGTACTCCTGTGCTCCACAGCGTTCTCAGTGGCTGCTTTTTCAAAAGTACATTGCCAACCATTTCTTCTGAGGTGCCACCTGTAGGCCAGCAGGTGGCTGACGTGTTCTTATGCTGTGGAACAGGCTTTAGCAAAGCTCGGATAGACTGGAAAGAAGGCCCAGGGGTCTGCTTGGAGAAGTCACTCATTGAAATCCCTATGGATCACAGCAATCTGGCATGCAATGACCATAGGAATGGTTCAGGACCAGGAAACATGTTCATTATACTTGAGATCGCCACGAGTCAGGGTTGAAGGGGTACTAACAAAGTAGAACATATATCAGAGAGTTCAAGAAGAACTCGCAGGCATGTGTGCCAGGTATGCTGAGAGGTGAACAAATCACACGGAAGCCAAAGGGAAAGGAGAAAAGAGTAACTTGGGCAAAGGGAAGGCGGCATGTTTAAAGACCACAAAGTAAGATAAGACTTGAGATTTGTGAGGTCCTGAAAAATGAGCTGGCACTGGAGATCCCCTTGCAGAGGGGTCTCGGGGAGGAGATGAGCCAGTCAGGGTGCAATGTAACAATGATGAGAAATACAACTTTCCTCTAATTTCTAAATGTTTCCTCCCGGCTCCCACTACCATGACTCGAATTTGACCTTGCAAGTCTGGCTAGACCAGAGGATGTACACTGGTACAGATAGGAACTGAAAATACAGGGAATCCAGGGTGGATGAGCCCTATAGGACCAGTGGTGTGAGTGGCAAAACAGGGAGGGTAAAGGGAGAGTGGGTAGGAAAGAGGGAACCAATTATAAGGAACTATATGTGACCTCCTCCCTGGGGGACAGAGAACCGAAAAGTGGGTGAAGGGAGACGTCGGACAGGGCAAGATATGACAGAATACCAATTTATGAACTATCAAGGGCTCATGAGGGAGGGGGGAGCAGGGAGGGAGGGGAAAAATGAGAACCTAATGTCGGGGGTTTGAGTGGAAAGAAAATATTTTGAGAATGTTGTACAAATAAAAAATAATAATAATAAAACAATAAACAAAAAAAAGACGTACACTCTTAAAAAGAAAAAGAAAAATGAGCTGGTGGGATTAGCATGTAGTGAACCAATGGTACCAGGGAGATGGTTTGGGGTGAGATTTGAGAGATGATGTTGTAAGGTGCCAGGAGTCAGTTCCAAGCCACCGTGTCCCTGTGCACCACAGAAGGAAACCCTGCCCAGTGCTGTGCCATCCACACGTTGCTCCTAAGCTGTGAGAGACAGAGCGTGATTTCACGGTAGTCTGTTCCTTCGCGATAAATTAGGTGAAGGTGGCTGCATGCTGAAGTTTCCCCCAATGGCTTCTGCAACATCATATTATTAAGTTTAGCTGAGGAAGCAGGAGGCATAGCTCAGATTGTAGCAAGAATTGGCCTAAAAACCTTTGGTATTTAATAGTTTGATTCCCTGGTAAAACATTGGCATTTGGTTTCTACCTATGAACGTTGCAAATAACAATAATCAGCATGTCACAATCAGGGCAAAGAATCTTAGCTGCTATAACATATCACGGGGACAAAAACTTTACTATTGTGTTTTCTAGTTACTGTTGTTTCCAAGTTCCAAGAGTTTCCATATTCTCTAGTAGCAGTCACTTCAACTGTCAAAATCAGCCTGTGAAATGTGTCCCTAGAACTATCCTTGTAGACGTGTTTGTGGGAAGTCCTTCTGAAAATGACCTAGCTCCTTAATTTCCCAAATACTGGTTTTAATTTCTGAAATATCCCACGCTATGAGCCTAGAACAACCAACCCCTAAAATCAGAAGAAAGCAATAAGGTGTAGGCAAAAATGGATTGTGTGTGTGACTTTAAATTAAAGGGAGAGTTGACATATGCATTACCTGAGCCAACAATCAGTTGTTTTCCCGAGAATCCTTAATCTTCAACTATGAACTATTTATGTCATGTTTGCTATGCACAGAAGGAGACGCTAGCTAATGAGATAGATGCTGTCTACTAAAGAAATAGATAAGATTCTGTCTTCAGGGAACTTATAATCTAGTTAGGGAGATAGCAGACACACACATACAGCATATTCATGTGGTCGATCACATTTTTACAATAATCCAATATAAATGAATTGCGTGTGATAAGAAGAGGCCAGCTAGGTTAGTGAAGCTTTCAAATGGAAACTATCCTTACTCAGTTTCTGGGGTGGGGGTGGGGGGAGGGAACTACTTTTCTACTGGGTCTTTGAAGGATGAGAATAGATGATAAATTCTAAGAAAATAAATTCTAGACTGAAAAGTTGGATTGGCAAAGGCCTGTGGCCAGGGTGGTTTTGAATAATGGTACAAGATCCCTCAAAGATGCTTAAGTTTATGAAATCCACTTAGTAAAAGAGGAAGAAAGAATGAAATCCAGAAGTCCCTTGGCAATATTTAAATGTGTGTATCTTTGCCAGAAAAAGATTCATACATTTATTGGACCCTAAAAGAGTTTGAAGACCTCTAAAAAAAATTTCAGGTGCTAGAGGCATTGAGAAGGGTCCATTTCTCCATTACTTTATTCATGAAACACAATCAAGGAGAAGTAAAATATGGTGTCTGCTTCAGTTAGGACATGCATTTCAGAAAGGGAAACAGCAAGTGCACAGAGAAGCGAGAGTGTCGATGGCAGTTGTGCTGAGAAAGCAGGAGCTGCTTCTAGTCTGGAGAGCTCCATGGGTGGTGGATTTGAGCTGACCTTGAAGGGCTTGTGTATTCAAGTTTTCATTTTGATTTGTTTTTTCCATTCAGCTGTCAAAAGGTATATTTTTCAAACCTTCTGGGTGTCAAAGGGGTCGCAGTGGAAGAGCAGGCTATTTGGTTTGGCTATCTACCCATCCTCTGGATAGAGAGATGGCTTTCTGCTCCCATAAGCATGTACAGCCTTCGTTCTGCTCTACCCTATAGGGTTGCTATGAGTTGGAATTTATTCTATGGCAGTGAATTTGGTTTCAGAGTGTTTTGTTTGGGTTTGTTTTTTCTTGAAATGATGAGGGTCGAAGAGACTCGGCAGCAGTTCCTACACTACAGCCACAGACTAAACTAGGGAATAAACGTCTACCCACAAGGACACCTACTGTCCTTTGGTCCTAGAATGAAGTGTTGGCAGCCACAAATAGGAAAAATGCCCCCAGACACAGGAAAACCATGCAAGTTGCTCAACAAAAACAATATTTGCTTAGGGAACCCAAAAAATTAAACTTGGCTATCGTAGCAGGTGTGCGACAAGGGGTACAGAAGATGTGGCTGCTGTTTGGTGACATCGTCAGTTTCAACCCATAGTAACCTTCATATGTCAGGACGCAACACTGCCCAGGCCTGCGCCATCTTCACAATGGTTGATATGAGTGTATGGTTGCAGCCAGTGTGCCAGTCCGTCTTTCTGAGGTTCTTCCTTTGTTCGTGGTCCTTCTCCTTTGTCTAACATGATGGCTCTTTCCATAGGTTGGACACTCCTGACAATAGTAAACATTAAGGTTGAGCCCCAAAAGATACAGTCTGCCAAGCTAAAAAACAAG
>NW_022111372.1:87568141-87571054 GCF_000313985.2 Echinops telfairi
TAACAGAAGGTGGCGGGAGAAGAAGGGATGGAAAGAGGCAGACTAAGAACGTAGGCTTTAGAACACACATTGGGTTCAAAGCCCAGCTATCCTAATTATTAGTCTTTTATCTTAGGCTGAGTTATTGAGAGAAGCAAAAAAATGAAGCTTACATACATATGCATCTATGGAGAGAGAAATGTATATGAAGAAAATGTGTCACTCGGTTGTAGAAGCAAGCAAGTGCTGCCAAGTCGGTGGGTCAGGCATTCGACTGGGGCCTACTCCGAACTCATAACTTCAGTGCTGATGAGCCGAAGATCAGCAGCAAGATGGCAGGCTTGTAACTGTAGAGATGAATAAATTCACAGTTGGCAAGTCAGATGACAGGCCGCTGACAACTCCCAGGATGGTCAGATAATATGGCAGGCCATTGGCTGAAGTCTAAAGAAGCAGAGGTTGGCGAATCAGATGCAAGCTTTTCCCCAGTGCCCTTGTATAGTGGGAAAAGGCTATCCCATTGAGGAAACTGCCTTCCAATTCATTGCCAGCTCGTAGCAGATCTCATCGTGCAGGCGATGACCTTGTGTGAGATCTCATCGTGGGGGGGTGGGGGTTGTTGTTGTTATTGCTGTTGGGTGCAGTCATGTCGGATCTGACCTATAGCGGCCCTATGTGCAGTAGAATAAACCCCGCCAGGTCCTACGCCCTCCTCCCCACTGTTCCTGTGTTTGGGCCCAGTGTGCGGTCACTGCGTCAGTCATCTCATGGGGCTCTTCCTCTCCGTCGCTGCCCCTCTACTTCACCAAGTATAAAGTCCTTTGCCTGGGACGGGTCTCTCTTCCTAACATCCAAAGTACATGAGACAAAGTTTTGCCATCCTCGCTTCTCAGGAGCATTCTGACAGTACTTCCTCCAAGACAGGTTGGTTGGTGCTTGGGGGAGCCCATGGTGCTCTCAGTATTCATGGGGATTCCTAGGTCTTACCTGCCAAGCCACTCAGAATTCGGGCCCAGCTACGGAAGCATAAACCTTTAACTATCACACCTTCTACACTTGGACAAAATGTTTGCCCTCTCTGAGTTGCCCTTTTCTCGTATCAAAAGTAAGGGGAGATACTAAAACCAGAAGTTAAGTGACAACTAAATGACATAGGAACTACGGTAGCAGTAAAGATCCTGCTTGGAGTAGACTCTCCATCAATGAAGGTGATTTTTAGTAGGGAGGCCTGTGTCTGTCATGCACTCAGCCCCTTCAATAAGTGGTCGTGATTATTGGTGGGTACTGTCCAGTGGTTCCAACTCTAGCAACACAGAATGAAACACTGGCTGGCCCCATGCCACCCACACAGTCATTTCCTATGTTTGACTCCGTGGTCGCCGCCCCATCAACACGGAGGATCCTTCTCTCTTTTGCTGGCCCTCTGTGCCAGGCATGATATCCTTCTCCGGGGACATCTCCAAAGTATGTGAGACGAAGTCTCATCAGCCTTGCTTGTAAAGAAACCTTGTGGCTGTACTTCTTTCAATACGGAGTGGTTCCCGTTCTGGAAGTCCGTAGTGTATACAATATTGTTTGCCAACACCATCATTCAAAGGCACCGATTCTTCTTGGGTCTTCCTTGCCCATTGTCAGACTTTCATATTGATGTGAGGCGATTGAACATAATCAATCATGGTGTGGGCATACCTTAGTTACCAAAGTGACTTCTTTACCTTTGAACACCTTAAAGCAGTGGTTCTCAACCTTCCTAATGCCGTGACCCTTTAATACAGTTCCTCATGTTGTGGTGACCCCCCCAACCATAAAATTATTTTCTTTGCTACATCATAACTGTCATTTTGCTACTGTTATGAATCTGGCAACCCCTGCGGTCGCGACCCACAATTTGAGAACTGCTGCCTTAAAAAGCTCATTTGTAGCATCATCAATGAGATACAAGTAACATGTTTTCTGGTCTTTTTTATTCCCATTCCACAGCAGTAATGATATCTCTTGTTCCATGCCCCCTTCTGAATATGCCTTGAAAGTTAGGCAGCTCCCCAGAGATGTACATGTGTATGATAATAATAAGAGTGCAATAAGTAGTAGCTGCAAAAAAAAAAAAACAACCCAAAAACCCCATGTGCTTTTCTCAACTGAAGTATTGGTGTGTTCCTCTTAGACTGCAGTTCCTCGAGGCCCCGTCAACAATGAGTTAATGTCAGTGAGTCTTCCGTGTGTCTTCTGCATGACAGTTTGAATCCTCTCCCTGTCGTCACTGTGTGCCAAAGGAATGTGCAGTGACGAGGAGAGTTTTCCATTAAAGACTGACTTCCTGGAAGGAAACTCTACAAATCACTTGGAAAGTTCTTGGCATCATCACCTGGGCCTGGTCATTTGCAAAGTGTCTATAAATCTTCCACGGGCCAAGATATGTCTGTGTGGTTTTTCCTCCCCTCTGACAGACTCAGCTTTTTCCCCCTCTGCTATCAGACAGTAGGCATCAAGGTAAAAGCCACTTGGGAAAGGCCACGAGGAGGTCAGGCTGCCTGTGTGGAAGTGATCTTGGGTAGATTTCTCATCCCTTTAAAGTGCTAGCCGGATGGGAAGCTTTCTTCGTGGAAGGCAGATTGGGGCAAGACCCGGAGCGTGGTAGCAGAAGCAATGGTCTTTTCTACTTGAAGCTTCCTGGGAGAACATCAGGGAGGGAAAGATGAGCGTGGAAACAGGGACGAGAACTGAAAGGGATAAGGGACAAAAAGACAACACGAGGCTCTTTTTTATTCAGAGTATTCGCATGAGTCTGAAATACTAAGTATGCAAGAAACAATAGTAAAGCTTTTGATAATTGTGTTAACACTCGATCAGAGATCGGATTTTCCATCTTTGGGCTCTGGAAGAACTGAACAAGAACCATGGAACGTGAATGGTTCAACACTCAACTACAGGCCA
>NW_022111372.1:87572473-87573847 GCF_000313985.2 Echinops telfairi
CCAGATAGACTTGTATGCACACTGGTGGTGTTGCTGCCTGGTGAGCATTAGGTGGCTTAACTGAAAGGTCAACAGTTCAAACCCACCAGTGGCTCAAGGGAAATAGCAGAGAGTATCTGCTCCTGGAAAGATGGACAGCCTCACTGGGGAGGGAGCTGTGAGCAAACAATGCCATAGACAGGGGAACAACTAGGAAATTAAATCAACATCATGGAGGATATAGAGATCCTGGGGATGTTGGAGCAACAGCAATCTAGCTGAGAGGAAGTGCTACTGAAAGGCAGAAGAAGGGCAAGGGTGTGATGGTGGGGCAGGAGGAAAGTAAAAGGAAACAGGGAAGACCTAGGAAGCAAAGCTATGAATAGAGGTATAAACAGTGGTGTGTACCTATGTAAATATATTAATTCATAAAAATAGAAGTATTGGTCTATGTACATATATATTTATATGGCAATACACTGAGGTAGTGGATGGACTTTAGGCCTCTGCTCAAGCCCTGCCTCAATACAAGAACACTATGTTCTTTTTTTTTTTTAACATTTTATTGAGAGCTCTTGTAACAATCCATGCATCAATTGTATCAAGCACATTTGTACATATGTTGCCATCATTATTATCTGGACATTTACTTTTGATTGAGCTTTTGGTGTCAGTTCCTCTTTTATCCTGCCTCCCCCACTCCCTAGCCCCTTGATAAATTGCATATAAATTATTAGTTTCATATCTTACACCAACCGCTGTCTCCCTTCCCCCATGGTTTTTGTTGTTAGTTCCCCCAGGAGGGGTGTGTGTGTGTGGTTATGTGTCGATCATCGAGATCGGTTTCCCCTTTCTCCCCTCCTCTTCCCACCTTCCCCCTGCTCTCCTAGTATTGCTAATCCCATTCCTGTTCCTGGATTCCGTGTGACTTGAATTCACTGCACATGCTTCAGCAGTGAAAGGCAGGACTGGAGTCATGATAGTGGGGGTGAGGAAGCCTCAAGGAATCAGAAGAATATTGTGTGTTTCATCGGTGCTGTACTGGACCCTGATTGATTCTTCCCTTCCCTGTGACCCTCTGTGAGGGAATGTCCCATTGTCTACAGACAGGCTTTGGGTCTCTGCTCTGACCCCCATTCTCAACAATACGGTTTGTTTTTTTGGGGTCTTCTGATGCCTGTTACCTGGTCCCAGTGACACCTCATGATCGCACAGGCTGATGTGCTTCTTCCACATGGGCTTGTTGCTTCTCTACTAGATGGCCGCTTGTTTAACTTCAGGCCTTTAAGTCCTCAGATGCTATATATATTTTTCTTAATCATTTTATTGGTGGCTCTTACAGCTTTTATCACAATCCATACATACATTCATTGTGTCAAGCGCATTTGTACATTT
>NW_022111372.1:87574843-87578090 GCF_000313985.2 Echinops telfairi
TATTTCCCTGTTATATATAAATATATTTATATACAGTATGTACATGCCTGTATTTAGACCTCTATAAATGCCCTTTGTTTCCTAGTTCTTTCTTCTATTTCCTTTTACTCTCCTCTTGTCCCACTGTCATGTCTGGCCTTCATTTGGGTTTCAGTAATTCCTCTCAGTTACATTGACCTTGATCAAGCTCTACCAGGCATCCTACACCCTTCTCACCATCGATTTTAGATCACTGTTCCCTAGTCCTGGGGTTTGTTAACACCCACTTCCTTTCCCCGTCCTCCCCCTCTCCTGTGCCCCCCCTGGACTGGAGGTCCCCTTTTTTTCTCCTCCAGATTGTTTATCCCACCTATCTTACGTAGATAGACATGCAAAGACAATAATAAGCACAAAAACAATGCAGAGGAAAACAAAACAACAAAAGAAAGCAAAAAACAAAACAAACAAAAAACAATGACCAAAAGAAAAACCTATAAATAGTTCCAGGTCTGTTTGTTGACCTTTAGGAGTATTTTCCCAATTGAGTCTGATGGGGTGCCGCGCCAGGGCCCTAAAGTCTATTTTTGGTATTCCCCAGGGACTTATTGCTTTGTTCCCCTTGCTGCTCTGTTACACACCCTTAGCGTTTCATTTTCGTGTGGTGGGGTCAGATCTGGCACAATTGCTGCACTGTGCCGCCAGCATTGTCCCTCAAAGCACTATGGGTCAGTGAGGGGTGTCGTGCTTTGTGGTGGGGTTGGCCCTATGGTCTCTGTGTATTGGCTGCCCTAAGCAGGAATATCATCCTGGCGGATTAGTGGGCCAGAATGGGTTCCACTTTCTCTCCTTCCCTCTTCCTCTGCTCCTGGTGCTCTGATCAGACACAGATGCTCTATAGTTTGATAGCTGGACACCATCTGCTTTCTTCACCACATTTGCTTGTGCACCCATTTTGCCTTCAACGATTGTGCCAAGAAGGTGAGCATCACAGAATGCCAGTTTGTCAGAACAGACTTTTTGCATTGAAGGAGGGTATAAGCAGAGGCCCGAAGTCCATCCACTACCTCAGTGTTTTGCCATATAAATATATGTACATAGGCCAATAGCTCTAGTTTTATGAATTAATGTATTTACATATGCACACACCTAATCTTTTACTTCTATCCATAGCTTTGGTTCCTAGATCTTTCCTCTGTTTCCTGCCCCACCATAAAACTTTGCCTCTTAGTAATGCCTCCCAGCTAGATTGCTGTTGCTCCAACACCCCTAGGATCTCTGTGTCCCCATTGTTGTTGATTTTAGTTCCCTAGTTGCTCCTTGTCTATGCATTGTTTGCTCACCATTCCCTTCCCCCACCTCCTACTTCCCCAAGTCCCTCCAGGACCACTGATCCCGTTGCTTTCTCCTCGAGCTTGTTTCCCATGCCTCTCTTATATAAGTAGACAACCCAACAATAACAGACCAGACAAGAATGAAAAAAGAAAATACATAATTCCAGGTCTGTCCACTGACCTTTATAACTGTCTCCCTGCTAGTCCTGGGGGAATTCCAGGTGCTGCCCCTCCTAGTCTGAAGTCTATTTTGGGGACTCCTCGGGCCTTGTGTCTTTGCTTTACTCCCATTGCTATTCTGTTATGTTCCCTTGTTGGTTCACCCCGCTGCAGTGGGGTTTCAGATTGGATTGTCTCCCTACCAGGTGTCCCCAGTATTGCCCTCTGTCGCAGTATGCTCCAGTGTGGGGTTAACATGCCTTGAGTTGTTGCTGGCCCTGCCGTCCTCTCTGTGCCTCAGCAGCTCCATGCAGGGACGTTGTCCTCCAGGCTTGGTGTGCTGATAAGGGATCTAGACTGTCCCTCTCTCTTGTTCCTTCTTGGTTTGCATCCATGTGAGCATGGCATGCCGGCCCCTCTTCCCAACCTGTAGGTTTAGTGTTGTCCTCTGTAGCACATGCGTCTGGGGGGCGGGGGTGGGGTCAGTTTGGCCCTGATTAGGGGTGGCCCTGAAGCCCAATCTTTCCATGCATTTTTCCATGTGATTATGTTGTTCTCAAGGTTTGGTGCACCACAGTGGGGTCTGCATGCACACTCCAAATTCTGTGGAGACAAACAATATTTCCCCCTGGGTGGGGGAGTGCCCTGCTCCCCCTGTGCCATCATCTCTTCCACACCTTTTCTCCCTCCCCCTTTCCCCCTTTCCCCTTCTTTGTGTTGTTCTAACTACCTGGCATTCTGTGATGCTCTCCCTCCCAGCACAATTCCTGAAGACAAAATGGGGGCACAAGCAAATGTGGTGAAGAAAGCTGATGGTGCCTGGGTATCAAAAGATACAGCATCTGGGATCTTAAAGGGTTGAAGTTAAGCAAGCAGCCATCTATCAGAGAAGCAGCAAGCCCACATGGAAGAAGCACACTAGCCTGTGTGATCATTAGGTGTCAATGGGATCGGGTAACAAGTATCAGAAGACCCAAAACAAACAACAATAACAAAAATGTTGAGAACAAGTGGGGCTGGAGCAGAGACCCCAAACTCATCTGTAGACAATGGGACATCCCCTCACAGAGGGTCACAAGGAAGGGATTAGTCAGCCAGGGCACAGTATAGCACCGGTCAAACATACAATATTCTGGTTCCTTGACCCTAGTCCTGCCTTTTAGTGCAGGCTAGACCGGAGCATGTACACAGGTACAGATAAGAGGTAAGAGCTCACATCACGCAGAATCCAGGAATGGGAATAATGATACTAGGAGCGCAGGGGGAAGTTGAGGAAAGGAGGGGAGGAAGGGGGAACCAATCGCAATGATGAACACATAACTACACTCCACACTCCCCACCAGGGGGATGAAAAACAGAAACCATGGGGGAAGGAAGACAGCAGTTGGTGGAAGATATGAAAATAATAATTGATCAAGGGGTCATAAGGATAGGGGGAGGATAGGGAGAGAAAAAGAGGAGCTGATACCAAAGGCTCAAATAGAAAGTAATGATGGCAACATATGTATAGATATGCTTGATACAAGTTATATAAGAGCTGTAAGAGCCCCCCTCCCCTAAAAATGATCTTTAAAAAAATAAAGATCATGGCCTCAGAAAGCCTATATTGGTCTCTATGCGTTATAATTGACTAGATAGCAGTGGGCTTTGTGGGGGGTGGGATTAATTTTTGGTTCCGTTGGAATTATCCTTGTCAAAGTCGGATGAGGTCTTCACAACACCAAATTCAAGTTCAACTCTAGTGTTTCTCCATCTTTATAGCAGTGCTGACAAGAATG
>NW_022111372.1:87578649-87579828 GCF_000313985.2 Echinops telfairi
GTGGGATAAACAGTGGTGTTTACTTGTTCCAGATGTCTGATAGCTCTTAAGGAGAATGACCCCTAATCTACTCCTGATGACCTCCAAGTATATCGTCATTCTCAAGCTGTCTGGCATATATTTGGGGGAAACAACTTGGGGGAAGTCCTTCTGTTTCCTACAATGTATTCAACATCTGATTTAACATATTTACTCAACATATAAACCATTGGTCCTTAAGGGGTCATCTGCCCTGGATTCCCAGCACATTGTGTATACTGCCCAAGCCACACCGATCCCTTGAGACACATGCATAGTTCCCTCTTCAGGCCTTTGTCCTGGCTCTCCTCCTCTCCTAGCCACTGTTCTTGCAGTTGTATACGGAAGTAACTCCTGTGCCGTCTTCAAGGCTTCTCTCAACTGTCACGTGCTCAGCGTGGTCTATCACAACCACACACTTAAAATATCAGTCTCCGACCTACCTCCAGCCCTGAAGCCCCTTTCCTATTATTTTCAGTAGTTCATTATTTACTCTGTAATCGATTATTGGCTTTTCCCCGTAACCAGTCTCACGAGGGGAGAGATTTTATCTAGTTTATGTACCTCCCCAGTTGCCCTGGGGGTGCAGTCAAGTAGGCCCTGGAATGCTCACCATACGGTATAGGCGGTTCAAACCCCCTGCACGCTCTGCAAGATAAAGGTGAGGCTATCTGCTCCCATGAGCATTTACAGCCCAGGGAGGCCAGTACTGCATATCACCATGAGTTGGACTGTATTTGAAGGCAGTGGACTTGATAACATTCAGAATGGTGTTTGTCACCTAGTAGGCAATCAGTGAATATCTGTACAAAGAATGAATAAATCTATCATTTTTAGTCTTTCCTGGTTTTCCTACATGTTGTATTAGTCATATTATCTAAACCAATACCTGAACATGAAATGAGATATAATGGATTTTCTGCATATCCAATTTCCGGTTGAGAGAAGAAGAAAAGCAGTATGGTGTGCTGTTCATTCCATGTTTTCATAGGTATGCACGGCGTATCAGGTATTGCATCCAGAGCTTTAAAATGTACATATGATTCCAAAGAGAATTCTGTTTTATAATATGCAACACTACAACTCTTAGCAGGACAGGCAGACAGATAAAGAGAAATACAAAGTGACCCACAGAATTGTACTTGACACATTTGGCTCAAA
>NW_022111372.1:87580415-87592469 GCF_000313985.2 Echinops telfairi
ATGTTCAGTTTGTCCTTTAGAGAAATGCAAGAGGTTCTCTGAATACAGAGATAAGGGGGGGGGGGCTGTGAACAAATTCCTATAGTACCTTCTTTGTTGCTCTCTAAGTCAGAACGATGGTAATTACTAGGAGAGACTAACAGTCTCTCTGGCAATATTTTGGCCCTCTCCCAATCGACTACTACTATTTAATCTTCCAGATTGAATGCTCCCTGAGGGCAAAGGCCAGGTCTGGTTTGCTTCTTCCTATATCCCTGCTGCCTGGTTGATAACATGCACATAGCAGATGCACAGTAAACAGAGATTTTGCATTCCAGTCCCAGTGCTCAGAGTCTCCTTTCATCCTTTTACTTCATCTCCAAGCCCTCTAAGTACCCTCTATGAAAAAACATAACTGAGTGTTGAGCTCATCCTCTAATTCATGGGATCCCTAACTCCCAGTCAGTACCACAAAGGTTTTTTTCAGGTAAAACATGTTCTTTACTGATTAGTCGTCTTGTTCTAAAATCAAATAACACTCACTCTTCCAATACGAATTTCCTCTCCCTATACACTGGTACAGATAGGAACTGGAAACACAGGGAATCCAGGGTGGATGATCCCTTCAGGACCAGTGGTGTGAGTGGCAATACTGGGAGGGTAGAGGGATAGTGGGTGGAAAGAGGGAACGGATTACAAGGATCTATATGTGACCTCCTCCCTGGGGGACAGACAACCGAAAAGTGGGTGAAGGGAGATGTCGGACAGGGCAAGATATGACAAAATAATAATTTATAAATTATCAAGGGCTCATGAGGGAGGGGGTAGCAGGGAGGGAGGGGAAAAAATGAGGACCTGATGCCGGGGGCTTAAGTGGAGAGAAAATGTTTTGAGAATGACGAGGGCAATGAATGTACAAATGTGCTTTACACAATTGATGTATGTATGGATTGTGATAAGAGTCGTATGAGCCCCTAATAAAATGATTTTTTTAAAAAGAATTTCCTCTCCCTTTAGACCCCCTAATTTTCTTTTCCTTTTTCTTTTTTTAGCATCAAGCATAAATATTTTATTGATTGATAATTTGCGGAGAGTATGTCTTTGTCCTACAAATGTCCATCCCTTGTATAAGGTGTTCACTTTCATTCTGGCTCTCATTCAGTGTTCCATTAAATAAAAAAATTAAGAACCATCTGTTATATGCTAACACACTCAGCTAAGCGCTGGGATTTAATGATAAGCCCTTTCTAGAGTTTATGGTTTAGAGATGGGCACAAGCATTCAAAAGGATTTGATTATATTGTGACAAATGCTGATGATAAGGACGGATAGTTGGGATGAAGGAGAAGCATGAGGAACAAGAGCAGTTGCCATGAAACCAATCCTGACTCATGGCTACCCCATATGTGTTAGAATAGAACTGTATTCCATATGGCTTCCAAAGGCCATGGTCTTTCCGAAGTGGACCATCTGGCTTTTCCAAATGCTTGTTTGCCCTACCCAGGGGTGCCTTTGGGAAGCATTGAGGCTCCATGAAAAAGGCCCTGTTCTAGGTGTGAGAGCAGTCTAGTTGTGAGAGAAGACAGACGTTCCTACAGAAGTGATTTGTAAGCCAACCGACAAGCATAGAAAAGTTGAACCTCCACACCCACTGGCATTGTGGCTCAATGAAATGACAGCCCAAAGGCGTAGTTAAGAGATGCCATGTTAAGGGTGTGTGAGTGGTGCGGTGCTGCCAAAGCACTTCTCTTCCGGACAGCTCTCCCTGGGGACCTGGAGGCTCACAGACTTGGGAGTCAGATGTAGATGTTGCCTGTTGTGCAGATAATAGATCTCCATGTTCGGTGGGAATTTGACAGAGTTTGCATCATCTGAGCAGTTAATTACCCCTCGGCTTTTTGAAAGAATGGGTAACAGATGGTAGACACCTTGACAGCAGATTCCACTATGAGCCACGCAGGCGTGTAGGCAAGTCTGGGATGCTCAAAGTTGCCTACTGAGCTTTTCTGTACTTAGAGGACTTCTAATATTTCGACTCTTTTGCCCCCTGGACAAGTTTTGTTCAGCTACAGGCCAATTCTCTCTCTCTTCGCTTTCTGCTAGAAATTATTGTGAATGAAAAGCAATCTCCAACAATTCCCATGTGCCTGGACCATCTCAAACCTTGACAGTGCTGGGGATTTTGTCAGTGTGCAGAAGTTGTGTGCATTTTAATGGAAACAGCATGGCATTCATTACTCACCTGCTTCCTACCATCTGGATTTTCACAGCTCAGCAAGCATGGTGGGCTTCCTGCCTATTTTCAGGAAGAGCTTGGCTCCTAAAGAGGGCATGGCTTGGTCCCTTTGAAGTCATAATTTTATGATGGGCACTGTGAATAAATTGGAGTTGGCATTCTAACCCAGTAAGCTGCTTTCACATTTGAATGGTTGAAAGATAATGTTTCATTTCCACAGCAGGAGAAAGAGGGGAAACCAACAACCTCAATCCTGGGAACCAGGCAAGTGAGAAGGAAACTGGATTGCATGATAAGACGAAACCACAGTAGGGCAGTTTGTGCAGGGAAGGTGGAGGACAAGAGGCCATGCCTCCCATTTTGCATATATGTTAAAAATGTGGCCCTGTGAAAAGTGCTAAGAAGACAGCAAAGATAGATCTATTCGCATGCATCTGGCTGCAGGTAACAAACCTGCCTAACAGTGACTTTTAAGCCAGAGGTCGACTCTTGGACAAATCCAGACCTCGCCTTTCCTAAGGTGGGTTTTCACAGCTCATTGCTGTTATCAAGGGAATTACTCCCATCTTCCATCTCATCCTCAGCCTCTTGGCCTTCTGTCCTCAGGCTTGTCACCTCGTGGTCATATTATGGCCACCTCAGCTTCACAAATCATACCCACATATAACTGTATACAGAGGCAGGAAGCAAAGAGTAATCAATGCAGCCAGAAGGTCTCTCCTCAGTTACTTCTGTCCTTTGATTCAAGAGGAAAATTATATCTTAGAATCTGTCCAACATTCTCCCCCCACCCCACCCCTACATACACACACCCTTTTCCTGTGTCTCACTGAGCAAATCAGGCCTACGTGGCTGTCACTAGTCAAAGGGAGTCTGAGAAGTAAATACTTGGCTTTTGCCGCCTCTACTTACGCTTCATGAACGTGAGCTAGAGAGGCAGGCAGACATTTAAATAGTGCCACCTTCTAGAATTGTTTGTCAGTAAACAGAAAATGATCGTTGATGAGGTATTAAGAATTTGGCTATTGGACACTTGGACCTGCCTTTTTTCGTGTATGAAGAATACCAGCACCCATTTAAAGTCAAAACCAGGATGCATAGTTATTCCTATTCACAGGAAAGAAAGAGAATTCACAACCAGACACTAGACACAGGCGTCTGGCAACGCATGCATCGAGCAGGGATCAGACAAAGTGTGTTTGATACGCAGCATGACAAGGGCTAGCAAGGGTGTAGCATGTGTTCCCACTCTTCCTACATCCTTGGCAGACATTAACTGATCACAGAACTTTTCCTCACCAAACCCAGTTAGGACCTCCGAAGTATTCTCAAAAGGCACCTTCTGCCAGCTGATTGGAATTAGTCATCAAAATCTAGTCCATTTATTTGCTGGCGCTCCTCAAAATGTTATTTTTCTGTTACCTGAAAATGCCAAGCTAAATGAATGAGGGGCAGAAATGAAAGGTAGAAGTTATCTGGAGGAAGACCTCTTACAGAAACCTTGTTTGCATAAACCTCATTTGCATGAATCTTTTGCGTAAACCTAGTTTGTGACACCGGTTCCCATCGATATAAATCTTTTATCAAGATAAATCTTCAATTAAGAATATGATTCTATATAGTACCTATTTAAGCAATCAGATTTTTAAAAAATCTTTGACTCTGCATACAGTGAAAAATGATTAATGATCCCAAATTGAGTTATGTCATAGCTACAGACACCAGTAGTACTAACTTCTTTATTTCTGCAACACTTTAGACTTTTAAAGCATAATAGCTGCACACCCATTTTATTTCCATAATTTACTCTTTTATTTTAAAAAAATGGTTTACTACAATGCGGCAGCATGAAGGAACTCTTTGGGAGTACTGGAATGGTCCTGTCACATGATTTTGGTGGTAGATATACATCGATAGTCCATAGACCTGTATACCACAAAAAATTAATTTTACTATGTGTTATTAAATTAATTTCTAAAGTTTTCAATATCCCTGAGAAATTCTAAAACCTCTTATTCAGCTTGAAACAGTTAAAATAATTTACAAGTTAAAAATTGTTCACGTATTTGTGGTTCCAGTTTAAGACATAGAAAATAGGGAAAAATTTGAGAAACACTGTAAGAAAACTAATGACATTATCCACAATTCTACACCCCAACAGAGTATCAGTATCAGACACTTATCTGTGATTGTGACTTTATTGGAAGTATATACTTATATATACTTATATATATAATATATTTATAATATATTATAAGTATATATTAATAAGTATATACTGCTTTACCAGTTAGAAAAGATACATTTTTAAAATAAAAATACCGTACCAAAGTGTGATCATAAGACACATAAAGTCTTACTGATTGCTTTTTTTAAAAAATTACAACTCATATATTAACATCTTTCAGCAAGAGGACGTTTTTGGCACAGTCTCGTCGCAGCAATTGAGTCGATCTTGTTGTGGTTGGCTCATAACCAGACTTTCTTTTCTCCCTGCTACTTTGGTGGAAAATAATACTCCAATGCGTGATTTCAGCTATTAAAACTTACCAAAGAAAATCATACCAGGGGAAATGAATGCCGAGTTTGGACTGTGAACCAGGGCCCCCCAAAGAGTCCACAGCTTAATGTGGATACTTTAAACCCAAACCAAAAATGGCTCACTGCCATTGAGTCCAATGTAGCTCTCACAGCGACCCTGAGGAAAGTGGAGGACTGCCCTGCACGTTGTCAAGGCTGAGTGCGTTTATGGGGCCAGAAGCCGCCTCTTCCCTCGGAGCAGCTAGTGGTTTCTGCTCATCTTGCAGTCAGCAGCCGAACGTAAAACCATGGGGCTCCTCAATGACGACAACACACCCAAATCACTGGGGTGATTCTGACTCATCGTGACCTTCTAGAGCAGTGGTTCTCAACCTTCCTAATGCCGTGACCCTTTGATACAGTTTCATGTTGTGGTGACACCTCCGCCCCGCCCCCCAACTATAAAATTATTTTCGTTGCTACTTCATAAATGTTATTTTGCTACTGTTGGGAATCGGGCAACCCCTGTGAAAGGATCATTCCACCCCAAATTGGTCGTGACCCACAGGTTGAGCACCACTGCTTGGTAGGGTTTATGAGGCTGTAAATCATTACAGAACCCTGGTGGCGGCATGGTCAGCAGTTTGAAGCCACCCGCAGCGCCTCAGAGAAAGACTGGACTTCCTACTCCGTAAACAGTCCCAGTCCTGGAAACCCATAGCAGGTGGCTCTGAGTCAGCATTGACTCAGTGGCAGTGAGAACTGAGAAATCGTTACAGGAGTAGATAGTCTTACCTTTCTTCCACAGAGTAGCTGGTGGGTTTGAACTGCCAATCTCATGGTTAGTAAGCCAGTGCTTACCCAACAGTGACCCTTAATGTAGATGGGAGGAGTAATGAACTCCCACTGAGAAACCTGTGAGTCCCCTTGTTTGTTTAATGACCCACAAATTCATTGCCACTTGCTAATCTATCTAGCAGCCCATAGGCAGGGATGACAAGAAGAGAATGCACCTGCCATCTTTCCCTGCTCCAGACCCCTGTGCCAATGAGAGCATCGCAGCCTACAAGTGACCCCCCCCCTTTTCTGGCAACGACTACCATTTCATCATTGTCACCTACTCTGAAATCTATTTCTCATCCTTGCTGATGCCCTGGTCCTAGCTAACGAAACAGAAAACGGAGCCTAGCACTAACTTAATTGCCACGAATAAAGCCAAGTATGGACTGTGGAGAGAGAACGAGTCAGCTGACACAAGTAGGATAAATGGCTTTATATTATTATCTACCCAATGCTTCTTGGATGAGAGATAAAGCATTGAATGGATTTTGAAGGCTAAATTGCATTACTCGCTCATTTCAGTCCTCATGATTGATGTTGCAAGGCCAATGTGATTGACCTGGTCAGTAAGATCTTGTTCCATCAGTAGAATTTGGTTTTAAATCCTCTCAAGTCTCAGCAGTCATGCTTTTACCAACAGAGTCAGCGTGCTGTTTGACGGTCCATTTCCACCCTTGGTCTGGTGCTCTAGCCTTGTTGTTTCAAGTTGCCATGAAGTCAGTTTGTGCCGATCTCTGTGGCCCAGCATCAACCCCATACCGTATGCCAGAGTCCACCTCCACGCATGGCGCCACCTGGCGCGGAGGAAGAATTGTTTGATCGGGCTTTCAAGCCTGGGACCTTTCCAGAGGAGCCCCGGGGCTGTGGTGGGTGAGGACTCAGCTGCTGACCTCAAGGTCAGCGGTGTTAAGCCCACCAGCAGCACGTGGAGGGAGATGTGGCCGCCTGCTTCCCTGAAGATTGATGGCCTTGGAAATCCTGTGCTGCCCACTAGGGTCATTATGAGTTGTAATCCATTTAGCCCGGTGTTTGGAATGTCATTGAGCTATTTATTTTGGGTTTAGACCTTCAGGAGCAGAAAACCGGGCTTGTCTTCAAAAAAGATAAAGTTCTCTAGGTGGCTTCAACCCGCCCATCTTCCAGTCAGGGGTCAGTCACTCAACCATGTACACTACCCAGGGACACCTAACCTAGCTTCTAGCGAGGTGAAATGCAGAAGCCATGGCGTGAACTAGGAGATGCCCCGCTGCCCACCCCAGTTCTCTTCAACCTTACACGAATCATAATCGCCGAGTTAGTTTCTAGGGTTCAGGGAAATGGAGACATTGTGTACGAAATTACCATCTGGAACCTTTGTAGGATGCCAAGATTGATTTAAGAAGGAGGGAGGGGGTTCTCTTCCCCGGGCCTATTGAACTGGAAAAGCGGTTACCAGGCCACCAGTGGCATTAAATCAGCACAAATACATGTGGAATAGGGCAAGTGTCACATCTCCCAGGTTTTCTTGAAAAATATTTTAATTACATTTGACCTCCATAACTATTTCTGGTTTTGAGGACTTTTTTTTTTTTAAACTTTTGGTATTATTTTATTTTTAGTCGGTGTGCATTTTAATCTATGAATATGTAAAAAAGGAAAAATGTTCAAGTTCACGTAATTTCCTGTTCAACAGTGTGATTCAGGGCATCTCATGAAATCTCACGTGGTGGCATCAAAGTAGAACCCAAAGGCCAAACTCACATTGAACTGGATGAGTTGATTGCTCTTAACTTTGATTTCCATCGACACATTGTCATCTGTAGATCTGTTCATTTATTATTATTGTTACTGCATCTTCTTTCTGTATGCACACAATTATTTTGGCTTGAGTGGTGTTTCTTTTCTACCAAAGGGCAAATCGCAGACACAAGCATATTAGTGTCAGAAGTTCCAGTGTCTTGAAATTGGAATGCGAGGTGATTCATGAGTTTTGCATCAATTATTAAAGTCATAGATAAAAATATGGAGAGATGGATGGGGCAGTAAAGGTATTCTAAGTTACACCTACTGGCTTAGGAATAATAAATGACTCAAAAGAAAGTTCAAAATAGATATTAACTTGAGCTGCAGTGGCATATACTCTCAGGGGAGGTAGACAATAGCTAAATATAAACAATCTACTATATAGCTGTAAAAACAGTGCAGAGGCCATATCTGACCTCCTCTAGCTACACAAGGGAGAAGGAGAATCCATTGCCACGTCTGCCTGAGGACAGTGGCCACAGGCAGAAATCAGACATTCTGACAGCAACTATCGCCCCCCCCAACACTCTCCTTTTCTACTGGGCTCTGTAGTTGTTGCAGTGGCCTCATGGAACTCACAGATAAAACTCACAATCATGGGGGCTTATTAGGAAAATTAGCAGGTCACCTCAAGTCAGGATCAGTAAACTGTAAGGGTACAGCCACTGGTTCACAGCAGGGCCTCTCTTCAGCCAGCAGCCCAGTGTACCTCTCTGGCTCTCAGCCTCTCACCCGCATGGGCTCTTAGCTTCTTAGCTTCTGCCTCCATGGGCCAGGAAGGCAGCCTGCTGCTCTGCTTCACAGCCTAAATGCTGTTCCTACGTTCTGTCTCACGGTTTCCTTGCCTCAGCATCTCGTCTTGGCCTGGCTGCTTGGCTCCGTGCCACAGCCTCTGCTGGCTCTTCCTTCGCAAGGGTTCTGGGAGTTCCCTCTTTGTTTCTGAGTTGGCTCTTACAAGCAGAGGCATAGCTCTAATGGAGGTGTGGCTTTTTGTCTTCTAACAGACTACATCCCCAAAGAAACAAAGAGTGGTCACTTGGTTCACATCCTCTAGTAAGGTAGAGACTCAATACATCCCACCTTGATCCTGCCCATTAGCATAGCTGAGAACGCCCTCCAAAAGTGGATTCTAACCACAGGCATAGCAGTGAGCATTTATAATACATCACATAGAAGCTATGAGAGGTAGAAGGACCTCGTTAATTGACTTTAGCTCAGTAGCCCAACAGACTTCAAACTGAAACCAACTGCATTGCCATTGAGTCAGTGCTAACTCTTAGCAACCCTTGTGGGTTTCTGAGACTGTAACTGTTTACGGGAGTAGAAAACCCAGTCTTTCTCCCAAGGGAGCTCCTGGTGGTTTTGAACTACCGACCCTGTGGATCGCAGGCCAATGTGTAACCACTGCACAGCCCAAATGACTAACTGGATTAAAATAAATGTAAAGACTTGGCAAGAAGACGAAGAGATTTTAGAATCCTGCCATGCTCCTCCCCCTTTCTCTTACAAGCTTCTTGAGAGAGATAAAACACAAAGAATGATAATACTTGAGAAACAAAGGGAAGGAGAAAACTAGGATAACTAATATATACAGTTTTGCAGCAACAGTAATAATAAAAAATGTATGAGTGGTTTCATAGGTGGTTATGTATGTTATGTAGGGGTGGGAAGGTGTATGGGAGCACATGCATATGAATATTAAGGTATTTCTGGGGACATTTGTGCACCATAGAAATATTTGTATTTATAATAGAGAACATAGCACAGTTATAGAAGCTTTTTAGACATATCCAGACATCTCATGGGACTGAATTAGTTGGACTTGCAGGCTAGGGACTGTAGTTCTCACGGACGCCTAGGTTAATTGGCATAGTTCCTAAAGATAATGTTCCATATCATAGTTTGGTGTTGGTGTCTGAGGTCTTAGACGCTTGGAAGCAAACAAGTACCATACAGTTATTGGTCTCTTCCAATTGGGAGCAAGGGCAAGGGAAGGGAAATAAAGACCCAAGGAAGGAGTCAGTCCTTAGGACTAATGGTCCATGGGAGACAAGAAGAACTAGCTAGTGCCCTGCTACCACGACTGACTACTCTGACCAGAGACACAGAAGAAGGACCCGGTTGGAATGGGAGAAAACTATCTCACAAACTCAAATTCACATGAAAGACTAGCCTGGTAAATCCTGCAGAAACTCCTGAGACTGTTGTTGGTGACCATCAAGCTATGTGAATTTTTTAATGGTATGGCACTTAAAATAATAACAATTAGTTCTCAGTGTTTAAAATGTAATGAACATCTGTATAAAAATCCAGATTTCTAGCTTCTTGGAGGAAAAAAAAATCAGGATATCTGGGAACACATGAAACTCAGCAGCCCCTTGTCCCTTGAGGGGAAACACACGCTTTTTGGCTCACTTGATCTGCTTCACTTCTTGATACTACATATGTAGTTCCTGAGCGATTTAACTTTGACACCCCTGGGGCTAATCATCTAGAGTCCAAAGCAGACGAGGCGGAATGCTGTCTTCAGTGTGCTTGGCCTGCGAGGGGCTCCGGCATACCCTTGGCTCTTTTGACTCCTGCACAACGTATGACCACAGTAGCACTTTCCTATATGGAAAAGGATACTTTACACGTAAAGTGGAGAATTCTCCGCTACTTACCTGAATAAATCAGGCACGCAGAGAAAATCCTGGAATGACAATATCAAAGTCAGGTTTGTGGGTTGCATTTTTCAGGGGCCATTGCCTTCGTTTCTCACCTCGCTGTTTCCCCTTTGCTTTCCTCCCTGAGACAAAATCTTCAGAATGTTCCTCTGTCAAAAAACCATCCTCCTAATTCCTCTCTCTCTCTCTCTCTCTCTCTCTGTCTCTCTCTGTCTCTCTCTCTTAACTCATTTGCACTCTCAGTAGCAATTGTTGGAGCCATGCAGGGGAATAATTGCAGGGGAATTAACCTCTGACATTTTTCTAAAAATAGCCCTAATAAATTCAATCATAGGTAATTTACCTGTCCATGCTTCTCCGCGGGTAACCAGTATTGAAGAAAGACTTGGCAGGCTGGCATTCTTTCAGCAATTATCTGTGATCTCAGATCCTGGCGCCTGTGCGTTTGCTCCGAGTAGACATTCAGAGTACAAACTGCCCTCTCCCTACTGACTCCCGACCCTGTTTTCCAGGCACCCGGCTGCAATCCAACAGTGTTCTTCCAGAGGGTTGTGCTGGGCTCACAAGACAAGGGGGGGTACCTGAGTCAGGTTGGAACATGATGGGGCCTGCCCTTGAATTTCTGACCCAGGAACCTGTCCTATGATTTCTTTGTGTTCCGTTCCTTGAACTTGAGTACCTGAGCTCCAGGCATGCCCAACTTGTGTCAGCACGGCCCTCAGCTCTCTTTCGAGTAGCCCTGAGACCGCGGTGGAGGCATTTCTTGGTGCAAAAGAAACAGGGATGCAGAAATGGCCAAGAATGGGTGAAGGGCCAGCTGTTGGTAGAATTTTGCAAAGAATCTTTGCAAAGAGAATAAGTTGCCATCTTTCCGAGCCAGCAATAAATGCAGTAGCTTTTGCCCAGAACAAAGGGATCTGAAGGTGCTTTTACCATTTTGTTCTCTCCCGAAGCGCCAGGAGATCACAATAAGCTGTGGCCATCTGAGAAACGCAGGCTTCCAAGTGCCACTTCCAGTACAGAACATAAACTCTTTGCAAATTCCTCTGCAGAGACAAAGCCCTAAGCCTTTAAATGCACAGAAAAGTATGACTATTCTCTATCCTATGAAAGTAAGTGTGCAGTGACTTAAATGCCTTTGTCTTCTTCTTTGCAGCTGACATTATCTCCACGGTAGAATTCAACCACACGGGAGAATTACTCGCGACAGGGGACAAGGGGGGTCGGGTTGTAATATTTCAACGAGAGCAGGAGGTAAGTGGTGGGGAATGCAAAATGCCTATTTTCTTCTCTTTTTAAAGGAGGCCTCCTACTGCTTCTTAATCCTCTTGTGTCGCCCTTAACCTTGCTGCTCTTGGAGCAAACTAAGGGGAGGGGGGAGCCTGCAAAAAAAGTCATTAACATCAACAGTTCCACATTGTGGCTCATAAAAGCACCTGAAAATAGGGCCTTTTCTGGCCTGGCCTTATCTCTTCCAGTCTGGGTGTTGCACATTCAAAACGACTTCATTTCTCATGGGACCTGCCGGACGCGCAGGTGCTTGTTGAGTATGACCTCTCGCTTTAGAGTGGGATTTGTCCTCCCGCTGCTGAAATGCAGACACCTTTCATTTCAGGGACTGCCAGAATGTAGGGGTGGGGGGGCAATATGCATGTATGCTCTTTATTTGCCAACAGATGTGGAAAGGTCAGCTTGGGGTCAGTAGAGAGGAAAACGTTAGGTGAGCCTACCAAAGGGTGTGAGATAGATCTTACCAAGCAAGACTGGAGAGACACACACACAAGATTGTAAGTGACTGGAACTGCCCACCCAGGTGCTCAGCAAGAAATAGTGTTGAGCACTCCTTCAGAGCAGGGCCCCTAACTCTCAGGGGCTCTCGAAAAGTCCTTTTTCTCATTAGACTAGCGGTTGCTTCACTTGGCCTCCATGGACTGGCCCTGTGGAGTTTCCCACAGGCTGGCCTCTGTCCTGGTGACCCTCCCATCTGCCACTGCCCACCTCTGAGATCCACATTGCATTAGGGAAGCTCAA
>NW_022111372.1:87592569-87598515 GCF_000313985.2 Echinops telfairi
GGGAGACTCACAGGACAACTTCACAAGAGGCCTCCTTAGCAATTTAAAGCTTGCTTTGTGCCTCAAAGCCATTTGTGTGGCGCCTCCCCTAGAAAAAGGAAAGCCTCATTTAGAGGTGATAGATTTGGTAATTGCACATTATTTGCAATTAATTTCTATAAGGGCATCCTAATCCCTTGGGGTTTTGTTCAAATGCAAGTGTTCAGCACTACATCAGGCACCCAGCCTATTCCACTGGCCCTGGAAACATGAAAATGTGGTTGGCAAGTAGGAACTAATAGCTCTTCGTGACCTGGAATTTTTCCTGCCTTTCCAGAGTTGCCTGGTGCTAATTGGTCTGGCACATGCTGCACACACTTGACAGTCTGATTTGGATGGTGGCAAATCAACATTCAGACATGTCTTGTTAAGGTGGACTGACTCTCCCTGCCTAAAGAAGTCGGAGAGCACCACGTCTGTCAGCATTAAAAGTCCTTTTAACACTGGTTTTCAAATCTTCTCTGACTTTTTTTTTAATCCAATTAAGTTCACAGTGATGATGAAGAGGAACTGGAGGAGCTATTTAGCATAAATTACCCAAAGGCAGCATGTTGCCAGTAATATCCCGCTCCACTTTTTTTTTTTCCATTAGCTATTTATAGATCTCACCTATTTTAATTTATTGAAATGTTTGGGAAGCCTAATTCATTAGTGGAATGTTGAGGGATATGCTTTCAAAGGCTGCCTGGTTTTGTTCCATAAAAATAAATAAGCAAGTGTCGGTTTGGATGGATAGCATGCTATTAAGTCCTTTAGCTTTATGAAGAGTCCTGAAGTGGGAAACGAAGGCTAAGAAAGAAAGCCCTGTGAGAGCCCCATGGCCCCCCAGCTTCTTGTAGGTGAATCCTCAAGAGACACCGCCAGAGTGTTTGCCCACTGGAACCATGGTGCCCACAGATGCACTACCACCCACGGCTCAGCACCACGGCCCATTGGTGAACTGGAGATCTGATTTGAATGTTCTACACCCACTCAGAAAGAGAACTTTTTAAAACTGGAGTCTTTTGTTAAAACTGAAGCATTTGAAACAAATGTTTACTAAGTCTGTATTTGAATTTGTGAGGCTCTCCTTAATCAGCTCCTAAGCTATCTAAAAGTTAAATCCCGCCCCCCCCCCTTTTCCATTTTCTCCTCTCTTTTGACTTGGGTCTCCACCAGCAATAACCCAATTGCTTATTTAGTTTGTGCTATTTGCATTTGGGTGTTGCATTGGGTTAAGCATCGCACTCCTACCTGCTCAATGGGAGAAAGATGTGGCAGTGTGCTTCTGTAAAGATTGACAGTCTTGGGCCCTGTGAAGCAGTTCTCCTCTGCTTAGGGTCACTGTGAGTCTGAATGGACTCGCCAGCAGTGGGCTTTGGTTTTCTTGTTGCGTAATTGGGGTTGGGGAGGCAGATGTGAAGGCCCATCTTTCTCTTACTGATGCAAATGTAGCTCTGTGCTGGGTCTGCTCTGTTATCTACATTAGGCAAGAGAGGAGGGGTGTTCATCTATGCTCAGTTCTGCTGATTCTGAGCCATATAAATATAAGATCCAAGCTGTATAAGACCTTGGATAAGTTATCTTAATAGTTCTGATCCCCTTCTGTCAAAACTCTGCCCTGTCAAGGGGGCAGTGGGGTGGGTGGTGGGGGGAGGCAGGGGAAAGGAGGAAGTGGGGCTTAACAAACCCAGGGACAAAGAAACAGTGATCTAAACTTGATGGTGATGATGGCTTAGGATGCCTGGTAGAGCTTGATCAAAGGCAATGTAACTGAGAGGAATTACTGAAACCCAAATGAAGGTCAAACATGATAGTGCACAAGATAAAAATAAAAGGAAATAGAGGAAAGAACTGAGGGGCAAAGGGCATTTATAGAGGTCTAAATACAGGCATGCCCATATGTAAATATATTTATATATAACAATAGGGCAATAGAGCTATGTACATATATTTATATGTTAAGTATTAAGGTAGCAGAGACACATTGGGCCTGTACTCAAGTACTCCCTCAACACAAGAACACTTTTTTCTAATAACATGGCATTCTGTGATGCACACCTTCCTGATACAATCACTGAAGACAAAATGGGTGCATAAGAAAATGTGGTGAAGAAAGCTGATGATGCCCGGCTATCAAAAGGTATAGCATCTGGGATCTTAAAGGCTTGAAGATAAACAAGCAGCCATCTAGCTGAGAAGCAACAAAGTCCACATGGAAGAAGCACACCAGCCTGTGTGATCATGAGGTGTCAATAGGATCAGGTATCAGGCATCAAAGACCCAGAGCAAAAAATCATATCAATGTGAAGTGGGGACCCAAAGCCCATCTGTACACAATTGGACATCCCCTTACAGAAGGGTCACAAGGAAGAGATGAGCCAGTCAGAGTGCAGTATAGCACCGATGAAATACACAACTTTCCTCTAGTTCTTTATTGCTCCCAACACCCCACCACCCACTATCATGATCCTGATTCTATCTTACAAATCCGGCTAGACCAGAGCATATACACCGGTACAGATAAGAGCTGGAAACACAGGGGATCCAGGACAGATAAACCCCTTAGGACCAATAATGAGAGTAGTGATACCAAGAGGGTAAGTGGGGGGGCAGGGGGAGATAGGGGAACCGATCACAGTGATCTACATATAACTCCTTCCCAGGGGGATGGGCAACAGAAAAGTGGGTAAAGGGAGACATCGGTCAGTGTAAGACATAGAAAAATAACTTATAAATTATCAAGGGTTCATGAGGGAGGGAGGATGGGGAGGAGGGAAAATTTTGAGGAGCTGATACCAAGGGCTCAAATAGAAAAAACATGTTTTGAAAATGATGATGGCTACAAATGTGCGTGACACTATGGATGGATGTATGGATTGTGATAAGAGCTGTACGAGACCCCAATAAAATGATTTTTAAAAACCCACAAAACCCTGCCCTGTCTATCTCTCAGAGGTTCTGTGAGGACCTAGGAGGATTTTGAAAGCCATGGATGATCCAACTTTGGCATCTTTGTCACGAATTGATGCGCGGATACATGAACTCCACAAGGAAAGTCCACAAAATATCAGAACGCAAAAAGAAAATATTAGAACTCGTATGAATATTGATTTTTGAAATCTTGTCCTACATAAAATTATACTTAGGTATACTATGCATGAATACGGAAGTCCCTGTATACATTGGAGTTCGCATACATTATAGTATCTCTTGTATGATGTGTCTGCTCATCGTGTTCCTAGGGCAACAGTTCGGGAGGACAGTGAACTAGGATGATGTGTCTGTGGCTGCCATGGCCCTGCCCTATTACCTCCGACACAGGCTGCCCACCTCACCTCTAATCACTCTGCTCAATAGGAAAGGGTTGGAGAAATGGCAGTTGGTTTCCATGGTTTAATATTTTGTGTATGTTTTTTTCCCTCCTTTCCTACAGAGTAAAAACCAGGTTCATCGTAGGGGTGAATACAATGTTTACAGCACATTCCAGAGCCATGAACCCGAGTTCGATTACCTGAAGAGTTTAGAAATAGAAGAAAAAATCAATAAAATAAGATGGCTCCCTCAACAGAATGCAGCCTACTTTCTTCTGTCTACTAATGGTATGTGTGGGGGACTTTTCCCATTCGATAGTGTCAGAGATACAGCCCGATACTGTCCATCCTCTCTGCCCCGGCATTTTCTTCTGACCATACAGGGTGTGAAAGATCAGCAAGAATCTTCAGAAATGCCTAGCACATTGCCATCCCCCAAATTAGGCTCTTGGTAAATAGTCACTATTATTTTTGAAACACCCCAGTGTTGAGACATGGTCTGCAGTTGTCAGCTAGCAGAGGTCATTTACAGGTGTTTCTGGCATGTGACTTCCTGTCTTCAGATCCAATGAATGTGATTCTGGGAATACATTTCAGGAAATTCTGTATGTTGTCCCTGTAAGTTTGGCATACTGAATAGAAATTTTTAATCCCTGAATCTCCTTTGTGTTCTATAAGGTAGAGGCAACATCTCTCTGACACAATCAAGTTCTAAGCTGGGAGTACTAGTTGAGAAGAGATAGGAGTGCCAACCAAAGAGTTGAGCAAAGAATGGTTTATTTACTATCTTCTACTATATCTTTCCTATTTTTTGTTGGCTTTTATCACTGTCATTAAGTCGATTCTGACTCATAGCAACTTTATAGGACAGGATAGAACTTGCCCCTGTGGGTTTCTGTAACTTTACAGAAGTAGAACGCCTTGTCTTTTTCCAACTGCTGGCTGGTGATTTTGAACTGCTGACCTTGCAGTTAGCAGCCCAACATGTATCCGCTACACCACCAGGGCTCTTGTTTGGATTCTAGGAAGTTAATATAAATAGGTAAGAGAGAATATGTTAGAGGTTGACTAGAGAGCTGAATTACACATTAATTAAGTTTTAATACAGTGGAACTCCCCTCTACTTCTTATAGCCCTGATAGCAGGAGGCTATGGCCAAGACTAATGAGAATACGATCATATATGTACAGCTCATGACAAGCGAGTAACTTGGTGCATAAAAATTAAAAAACACCTTCTCATAAGCAAACAGGAGGAGAGAGAATTCAACAGAATGTGGAGAACATAGAATTAAAAGGCAATGGAATTTTTCCACAGTTTTTTGAGCCCCTCATAAGGTAAAGCATGAGTCCATGCCTGTGGAAGACTTTACATGTTCATTTTGAAATGATGGGTGTGCTTTATCAAGCCTCAGTACTAAGAGGGGGGAAAAGGGAAAGAAAAATGTTCATATGTCAAGTGAAAAAATATAGACTGTGTATATAATATTAGTGCTCCTTAGAGGGAAGGATAGCAAGACTTCATCTTACATACTTTGGACATATTGCCAGGAGAGACCAGTCCCTGGGGAAGGCCATCTTGTTTGGTAAAGTGGAGGGACAGTAAAAAAGAGGAAGACAAGATGGGTTGACACAGTGTTGGATCAATGGGCTCAGACATATGAACAATTGTGAAGGTGCACGGGACCCAGCAGTGTTTCCTTCTGTTGTGCATAGGGCTGCTGTGGGTCAGAGCCAATTCGATGGCACTTCACAACAACGTATAATATGGTTAATTTATATTCAAGACTGGAAGGAAACAGAATTAATAAAAGTGATTAATTTGTTTTAAAGACTTGAAAAAAATTAATTATAATGAACCTTATAAAAAGATTCATTACACTGTATATACTCATGTATAAGCCGTTTTGATTTTTGTTTTTAATTTTATTGGGGGCTCGTACAACTCTTATCATAATCCATGCATACATACATTATGTCCAGCATATTTTTGTACATTTGTTGCCATCATCATTCTCAAAAAATTTTCTTTCTACTTGAGCCCTTGGTATCAGCTCCTCATTTTTCACCTCCCTCACAAACCCTTGATAATTTATAAATTATTACTTTTTTATGTCTTACACTGTCCGATGTCTCTCTTTACCCTCTTTTCTGCTGTCCGTCCCCCAGGGAGGGGGTTATATGTAGATCATTGTGATCAGTTCCCCCTTTCTCCCCCACCTTCCCCTTACCCTCCTAGTATCGCTACTCTCATTATTGGTCCTGAGGGGCTTATCTGTCCTGGATTCCCTGTGTTTCCAGTCTTAATCTGTACCAGTGTACATTCTCTGGTCTAGTTGGATTTGTAAGGTAGAACTGGGATCATGATAGTGGGTGGGTGAAGGGGGAGAAAACAGCACATTTTTAATGAAGTTTTTGTAGTAAAATTAGGTGCCTCCGCTGATATTCTGGTTAGCTTATACTCAAGTATATATGGTAGTTATTTTTAGAAAGTGTTTTGTCATGATTTGTAAATTTAAAAAAATCTTAATTTTTTAAGTCTTTACAATAAGTTTTATGTTAATCACAAAGAATGGGCTTTTTTTTTAAATCCATGTGAACCAAAAATCCATCCA
>NW_022111372.1:87599523-87610060 GCF_000313985.2 Echinops telfairi
CGGAATTTCATTTATCACGGTAGGGTCTAGAACCGATTAACCGCGATAAACGAGGGTTCACTGTACAAATCTGAAATATGATAATCCTGAATCAGTCACTTTCGGGTTATTCAAGCACCTCTCATCTTTGAATGGTCAGATCTCAATTAATCTGTTCCCCCCACCCCGATTCCAAGCATTTTCCTCCTTCTTCATATCTACTCGTATCCCCATTGGGTCTGGTTTCTTAGAAGCCACACCACAATGGATTCAGTTTCCTTATTTTCACTTTGAGGATTATGTTTCATTCAAGTACTCTTCCATTTCAGTGCTTCTTAGAATAAAAGAGAGGTCTGATGATTTTTGACTTATTTCTGGCAGGGAAAAAGTATCCGATTATCCTCTATTGCTAGCTTGCTTTATATTCTGAAATTTATCCTATTGATTATTGCAATAAAATGCACAGGCTTATTAACTACTTTGTGGGGGTGATGGAAAGGAAATTGGTGAAATGCAATGAAGATTAATTATGTAGCATAATGTTCTGTTAATTGAGTTTTTAAATAGTTTTTTGATTAACAAGGATATTATCTTCCCATTTGGGATGCTATTTCATTTGCCCACAGCATCTCCAAATGATTGTTATAAAAAAAATTCCCATGTTCTTCTGTGATTTTCTTTTTTATACTAATATTGAGGTTGAGAATCCCCCTTAAGCCAAATAGGTTAACAGGCAAAAATTAATGGCAGACAATGGGAATCACAGTAGGAAGGGGAAATGAAGCTAGTTGAGAAGATTGTGTTTAAAGGCTGCTCCAGGTGATGATAAACTACTCATTGTAGCAGCCAGAAGAAGGGAAAGCCATTACTCATTGTTCACATTACTCACAGCCACATGTTCCGCAGACGGTTTTAACCACAAAGATTCAAGATACTGAGTCAAGAGAAAGCACGTGATAGGAAAGTCAAGAATGACTCCAGGCAACCCAACCATGGGGAATTGGATTGGATTTGCCATCAATTATCTTTATAAGGGGAAAAAAAATGTGTGCTGCTTATCTCATTACAGCTGGGTACAATGTTTACTTTCTGTAGGTATCTTTTTTGGTAATTAAAAAATGAAAACAACATTCACTTGTGCATATGGGCTTTGAATTTATTTGCAACATGCTTTTCGTGTGTCAAATGTGTGCAGGACCTCGATTCCAAAGTGAATGCTGGTTAGATTGGTCATTAAGAATGGTAGAGCTGGAAATGTAGTCTAGCAGAATAGATGTAGGGAGTGTAACTGACAATCCAACTGAACTCCCTGTTGCCCAGTTGAATATGACTTACAATGACTCAGGAGAACTGCACCTTTGGGTTTCTCAAGCTGTAAATCTTGACAGAATCAAACAGCTCCATCTTCCTCCCATGGAGCAGTTAGTGGGTTTCAACCACAGACTCTGTGGTCAGCTGCCCAGTGCTTAACCCATCGAGCAACTAGGAGTCCTTATTAAAATGTAAGGTGTACGGAATTCTTGTTATGGGAGTAGAGCAAGTTCTTTGTACATGTCTAGAAAATGCATGGAAACAAAATGAAGGTGATAAAAATGTTCCCATCCCAAGACAACCACTGTTAATGCCTTAGATAGAAAAAGAGTAAAGTGAGGAGCTGATAGCAAGGGCTCAAATAGAAAGAAAATGTTTTGAGAATGATGGTGGCAACAAATGTGCAAATGTGCTTGACGCAATGGATGTGTGTATAGATTGTGATAAGAGTTGTATGAACCTCCAATAAAATGATTTTTTTTAAAAAGAAAAGGAGCAAAGAGGTACTAAACCCAGTATTTACTAAGAATGTGATATTTCCACAAACTTTGTTAACTGGGTTTTTTATTTAATAACATGGCGCCTAATACACAAACAACTTCCTAATTATGAAGTAGTTTTTTTCTAAAATAACATTTACAATAAAAGCCTAATATTTTCTTGTATGATTTATCTATCATTGATTAATAAGTATCCCCTATCAAATCTTTATGAGCAAATCTTATTATTATTTATAAGGATGGATGTTGTGATAGATGTGTATAAATACAATTAGACAAAAGCATAGTATACTCTATATTGTTATATTTACTTAAAACGGTTATGCAATTGCAAATGCAAATATAATAAAAGTTATATAACTATAGTTTGCATAATCTCTGTATAGTGGAATTGAAGGAGATTTTAACTTTACTTTTATGATCTTTTACTTTATGTAAACAATTCTGATTTAGGTGAAAGTTTGCGGAGTAAATTCACTTCCCATTCAACAGTCCGTACATGTTTTGTTTCATGCTCTTGACCGCTGTCCTCGCAATACAGCAGTGCTCACCTCACTTCCTCCTTTCCCCCACCTCCGCCCCCCATCCCTTTGTCCTTTCTTGTCTGCTGAACTTAGTTTCTCAGCAAACACTGTCCTTTGGGTCCCCATTGATTGATTGTTCTCAGGAGTGCCTACCTCTTTGGTGTTATTGTTTACCTTATAGACCTGCCTACTGTTTGGCTGAAAGTTGAGCCAGAGGCATGTGTTCACTTCCAGGCTTGCCAGGTGATTAAGGGCCATAATCTGAGCAGTTCCATCAGTTTCTACCTGACCTGTCTTTTTCATCATTTTGATTTGGTTTTACACTTTCGCTCACTCATTCCAGGACCTTCTAATGAGGTTCCTCTCAGAGCAGTCAACAGTGGCAGCTGGGTACCATCAAGTTACTCTTGTTTCAGTGTCATGGAGGCTCAAGGGGCCCATTAGTCCTGTGGACTAATTGTTTCCCTCTGTTTCATAGGTTTTTGTTCATTTTGGTTTGTTTTTGCTGTCTTTCCTCTAGTTGGGGAGAGACCAGTAAATGCACCTTAGACTGTCATATATATATATATATGACTGGCTCCCACTATTGTCTACTTGAAAGGACTCACATTAGAAGGCCTGGAAATAGATGTAGACATAGATATAAAATAAGGGTCTCATACAATATTTACCTTTTGTGATGGACTAATTTCACTCAATAGAATCTCCTCCAGGATCATTTATGTTATGAGCTGTCTTGCAGATTCATCCTTCTTCCTTCACATTACATATAATTCCATTGTTTCTCTGGATCATAGATTGGTTATCCAATTTTCTATGGATGAGCCTTTAAATTGTTTCTATTTGGGGGCTATTGTGAGGAGTGCTGCAGTAAGCGTGAGCGCACATAAATCTATTTGTAGATAATATCCACACACATGATCAAACTTTTACAAAATTGAAAAGAAAAGTAGATGACTCCATCATAGTAGGAGCGAGAGCGAGGGAGAGAACAACCAGAGAGACACCCAACAAACGCACCGAAGAGCTAAGGAAGGCAATCAACCACTTTGACCTCACAGACATACACAGCACTGCACTCGATGCAACCACAGTATACATTCTTTCTTAGTGCACATGGAATATGCAATGTTCTCCAGGATATTCCCCAAAATGTTGGGCCCCAAAGCAAGCCTCAATGATTTTTTTTAAAAGAACTATATTAGAAAGAATGTTTTCAGATCACAGTACTACAAAATTAGAACTCAACAGGAAAGTCAAGGTGGTGGGGAAGCAAGGAATCAAATATATGGAAACTGAGTCACAACCTGTTTAAAGATTATCAAATAAATAAAGAAATTTTTAAATTCCTAGAGTCAAATGAGACTGAAAACATAACATACCAAAACCTTTAGGAAATAATAAAATCAGTTCTCAAAGGGCAATTTATGGCAATAAATGTGCATATCAAAAAAGAAAATTAACCAAAATCAACACTTTAACCCAACATCTTCAACAATTAGAGAAAGACCACCACAAGAAAGGAAATAATAAAGATTAGAGCAAAAATAAATGAAAGAGAAAAATTATAGAACCAACAAGGTTAGAAAGTTAAATCTTTGAAAGAATAAAGTCAAGAAACCATTGTCAAACCTAGCCAAAGAAGAGAGAAAATACTTGTAGCACATATTACAAATGAGATGGGCCTGGACAACATTAAGGTGGCACAAACTAACATGGAAGGGTGATAACAGAATACTATAGAGAACTGTGCTCCACAAAATTTGAAAAACTAGAGGAGTAGTCCAGTTTCTAGAAACACATTACCTACCTGAACTGAGGTAGGTGCACACACACATACGCTGAGGCAGAAATTTAAACAAATTTGTACCAAAGAAGACATTGAACAGTTTGTTAAAAATAAATAAAACTTCTCAAGGCCAAAAAAAAAAAATTCAACCCTGTCCCAGTCAGGTTCATGGTGAATTCTTCCAAACATTCAGAACAGAGGTGACACAAACTACTCCAGAAGATGGAAAAAAGAGAGAATACATCGGAATTCATTCTATACAGCAAGCCTAACTCAGATCCCAAAGCCAGGCAGAGAGGCCTTTAGAAACAATACATATAGACTAATCTCCCTCATGATCATCTTCATTTTCTAAATACCTTTTCTTATATTACTTGAACACAGCTAAATAACTAAAATGAGAAAATACAAATTCCATTTGTGTAATATTCCTTGAGATCTGTCTTTTCCCCACAAAAACATCCCATAGAGAATGTACTAGAAAGATCTATGCAAAATATTAATAATGATGAGGATCATAGGTTCCTTGGTGACCCAGTGATTAAGTGTTTGGCTGCAAACCAAAACAACTGGTTCAAACCCATCAGCCACACTCCACAGCAGAATGATGTGGCCACCTACTTCCTGAAGATTTACACAACCAGCGAGCCTCTGTCACGTGGGGTCACTATGATTGGAAAACCTACTTGACCAGTACCTATCACCACTACCACCACCACCACCAAGAAAGGGATTATAGATTCTTTTTATCCATTGATTTATCCATCATTTCACTGCACAGCAATTTATTGCCCACAAGGGAAAATATATAAAATATAATTCTCCTAGAAAACGTGATCGAGTACATCCCCAAGACAGAAACTGTTTAATGTGACGATTCACTGGTGTGATTTGTTCTGAAGCAGGGCTGATCAGTGGCTAATCAAGTATGAACTGTAAACATGTAGCCCATCTTTGATTTTTTCCTCTGAAAGAGCAGCTTTATAGGATGCAGGATATTCAGAGGGTGGGACCAAGACTGTGGAAGTGGACTACAGATAGAAAGTTCTAAATTCAGCATCCAGCTGGGAAAGGTGGCCTTGGCTCTCTGCTGCTGGACAAACCGGGGTGAATGCATGTGGTGGGTGACGTGCACAAAGCTCATGCTAAGCAGCCCCAAGTATTAGGAATGGAGACACTTTCATCTGCTCAAGTGGCCCAATTGCTGCTGGAGCCCACTTCACCATGTGGTACATTAAGACCCCTGAGGATGAATACAATTTCTGACAGTTTTGCTCGGGCTCTGCTTACAGGGCCCATCTTCCCAGGGATAAGGGAATCAGGTGATTGAAGAGCCAGGTGAAAGGAAATAGGCATGCTATGAGGGAGCAGAGGGAAAAGGGAACTCCTTTAAAGAGAAGGGGAGGGGCAGCTTTTCTCCGCTGCTAGTGGCATAGGAAAGAGGATGTGCTGCACACAGGGGATGGAGTGAGTGCTTTCTGATGGGGCTGTCAGGCAGTGTGTTATGATTGCAGGGCTGTCCAAATTTCCCTTTCTGGTAGCAGCTGCCATTCATGGACCATTACTAGCAGCCCAACACAGTGTTGAGCACTCTCCATACATGGTTTCAATGTAATCCCTGTGAGAGCCCATGTCCTCCTTGTCCCTGAGTTACAAATTAAAAACAAAAACAGGCATAGAAACATTAGGTATCTTGCTCATAAGGTTACACTATATGGAGCCTCTCTTTGCCATCACATCGGCTCTGACTCACAGAGACCCGGTAAAACAGGGAGGAATTGCCCCACAGGGCTTTCCAGGCTGGAATCTTACAGGAGCAAAGTGGCCCACCTTTCTCTTGTGGGGCAGCTGTGCCTTCCAAGCCACCGACCTTTTAGCTGGCAGCTGAGCACTTAACCACTGGGCCTCCAGAACTCCATATCTGGGACATGTCATTTAAAAAGTATTTGTTATCTAAGACTCAAATTTCCATACTTCTTATTAGCTGTCTTGGTCGATGCTATTTGCTTACAAGTCAACAATATGCCTCCCATGTGGGAGTCTCCGTAGTAGGGACTCCCTACTTGGTCACAGGGGAGGTTGGAGTTGGAATGAGGATTGATTCCAACCCTGTCTCATTCCAAAGCCTACCTTGGGCATGCTAAGAGAAGGGTACAAAGCAGGTCATCGAGTCCCTGCCTTTTAGAAGAGAAAATCAAACAAGTATAATTAATGAATGCAGGGGTCCACTAATAAGGACTAACAAAGACATGGGACCCACAGACATGGTTGGTTTGGCCAGAGCATGTTCCTTTGAAAAGTGGAGGTGGAAGTCTGTGGATGGGAGATGTCATATCCTGCTCCCAAGAGCAGCCCCCACCCCTTTTTACTCATTCCCCTGGCCGCCGGCCACTCCTCAGCCTTTTTCAATGCTGTTAGAGAATTACGAGTGGTCGAGGGGGATAAAGTGCTGCGACAACACTAAGGTAAGAACAGTGATGGCCAGCTGGAGGCTCAGAAAAGAATGAAAGAAACACTTTGGATTGGTCTCTCTATCATTCTGTTTGCCCGAGTATTGTTAACAACATGCACTCAGTCGGCTCTCCTCTTCATTCATTCATTCATTCATTCATTCAGCTACGGCGTTCTAGCCTTTTCTAGGTGCTGATAGTATATGGATAAACAAGACAGACTCCCCACTACTGGTGGAGAGATGGATCATAAATAAGTATATAATGGAACTAGGGGGGCCAGAGCCCCCCAAACCCATCTGTTGACAATGGGGCTTCCCCTCTCAGAGGGTCACAAGGAAGGGATGAGTCAACCAGGGTGCAGTATAGCACCAATGAAACAACATTCCTCTGGTTCTTTGAGGCTTCCTCACCCCCCACTATTATGACCCCAGTCCTACCTTTCAGTTCTGGCTAGACTGGAGCATGTGCACTGGTACAGATAAGAGCTCACAACACAGAATCTAGGTCAGATAAACCCCTCAGGAGGAGAAATGAGAGTAGTGATACCAAGAGGGTAGGAAGAAGGTGGGGGAACCAATCACAACAATCAACACATAACCCCCACCCACCCCCGAAGGGAGACAAACAACAAAAACATGGGTGAAGAGAGACGATGGCTGGTATAAGATATGAAAATAATAATTTCTAATTTATCAAGGGTTCATGGTGGTGGGAGGGGGGATGAGAGGAGCTGATATCAAGGGTTCAAATAGAAAGTACTGTATATACTTGAGTATAAGCTGAGTTTTTCAGCACTTTTTAAAATCATTTTATTAGGGGCTCATACAACTCTCATCACAATCTACACATACATCAGTTGTGTAAAGCACATTTGTACATTCATTGCCCTCATCATTCTCAAAACATTTCCTCTCCACTTAAACCCCCGGCATTAGGTCCTCATTTTTCCCCTCCCTCCCCGCTCCCCCATGTGCCCTTGATAATTTATAAATTGTTATTTGGTCATATCTTGCCCTGTCCGACGTCTCCCTCCACCCACTCCTCGGTTGTCCGTCCATCAGGGAGGAGGTCACATATAGTTCCCTGTAATCGGTTCCCTCTTTCCTACCCACTCTCCCTCTACCCTCCCTGTTTCGCCACTCACACCACTGGTCCTGTAGGGATCATCTGCCCTGGATTCCCTGTATTTACAGTTCCTATCTGTACCAGTGTCCATCCTCTGGTCTAGCCAGACTTGCAAGGTAGAATTCGTGTCATGATAGTGGGAGTGGGGAGAAAACATTTAGGAACTAGAGGAGAGTTGTATTTTTCATTGTTGCTACATCGCACCCTGACTGGCTCATCTCCCCGCCCCCCAACCCCTCTGCAAGGGGATCTCCAGTGGCCTATTAATGGGCTTTGGGTCTCCACTCCGCACTCCCCCCATCATTCACTATGGTAAGATTTTTTGTTCTGATGATGCCTTATACCTGATCCCTTAGACATCTCATGATTTCACAGGCTGGTGTGCTTCTTCCATGTGGGCTTTGTTCCTTCTGAGCTTGATGGCCGCTTGATTACCTTCAAGCCTTTAAGACCCCAGACACTATACTTTTTGATAGTCGGGCACCATCAGCTTTCTTCGCCACATTTGCTTATGCACCCATTTGTCTTCAGTGATCTGTTCGACACCTCGTGATCACGCAGGCTGATATGTTCTTCATGTGGGCTTTGTTGCTTCTGAGCTAGATGGCCGCTTGTTTACCTTTAAGCTTTTAAGACCCCAGACACTATATATTTTGATAGCCGGGCACCATCAGCTTTCTTCACCACATGGGTCAGCACATTTTTTATGCAGTTTTTGTGGTAAAATTAGGTGCCTCAGCAGATATTTGGGTTGGCTTATACTCAAGTATATATGGTACATATTTAGAAAATAATGATGGCAACATATGTACAATATGTTTGATAAAATTGATATAAGAGCTGTAAGAGTCCCCAATAAAACGATCCTTAAAAGATAAACTATATAATGAATTCTCTGTATATAAGGGGACTTAAAAAAGATTGTGCAAAAATTGATTTCAGTGTTTGCAGCCCTGTCATATAATGAAGCCTAACCAAAAGTACTATAAAGAAAATCAAAGCAGGAAGCTGGGGATGAGAGAATGGGTGGGCACAGCGTGTTTACAGAGGTTGCTTTGGAAAGGCCTTTCTGAGGTCTGCTTTGAGCAGTGAGAGCAACATGAAAGGGGTGGTCATAGGATAAAGGGTAGTCATAGGATAGAGGGTAGTCATGGTATAGAGGGTGGTCATGGGATAGAGGGTGGTCATGGGATAAAGAGGTAGTCATGGGATAGAGGGTGTTCATGGGATAGAGGGTGTTCATGGGATATAGGGTGGTCATGGGATAGAGGGTGGTCATGGGATAAAGAGGTAGTCATGGGATAGAGGGTAGTCATGGGATAAAGAGGTAGTCTTGAGATAGAGGGTAGTCATGGGATAGAGGATGTTCATAGAATAAAGGGTAGTCATAGGATAGAGGGTAGTCATGGGATAGAGGGTGGTCATGGTATAGAGGGTGGTCATAGAATAGAGGGTAGTCATAGGATAAAGAGGTAGTCCTAGGATAAGAGGGTAGTGGGCTTTCCTGGCAGAGGGAACAGCAAATGCAAAGGCCCCGAGGCAGATTGGGCTTTATGTTTACAAGGAGCTGTAAAGATGTGACTGGAGCAGAAGGGATAACAAGAGAGGTAAAAAAATTGGATTAGAAAGGTAGAAAAGGGAGACTTCTTGATATGATTGAACTATTGAGCTGTATAATATGTGGATGATATGCCAGTAAAACTGTTAACCGAAAAAAGGAAAGAAAGATAGGAAGGAGAGAGAGTGGTCCAGATCAGTGTTGAAGTAAGGCGGGATGGTAAACTGGGGATACTAATAGTACTTAGTTCTTGGGATTATGGTGAATATTAAATTCCCCATATAAAGTGCACACATAGTTATGCCATAAATTCTATAACACCTGACTACTGTTCTCCAGTGTCCAATAAATGTGTGCATTGAAAGAAGCAAATTAAGGTGTAAGCTATAGAATGAAGTATGTGTTTTCATGGAGAACCATTTGTCTCATGTATGTGACTCTGTTATCCTCGATTCCTTTCACAGATAAAACTGTGAAGCTGTGGAAAGTGAGCGAGCGTGATAAGAGACCAGAAGGCTACAACCTGAAAGATGAGGAGGGCCGGCTCCGGGATCCGTCCACCATCACAACCCTGCGGGTGAGCAAGGCCTTCTTGCGATTCCTGTGGCCACTATCGTTGGGGGAAGGAAGACCTCTCACTGCCACTGGGGGGCTGCTGCAACTCTAATGTAATGGGGGGAGCTTGGGCTGAGGCGTCCGTACCATAGCCTCTGGTGGCAGATGGAAGGAGTGGGAAAGGTGCCAACCCATGCTTTTCCTTGTATCCAGGAGGACCTGCCCATGTGGCCACTGCCATATGCTCCTATATTCATAGGCTCTGTCTGGTCCGATAATCTCAGAGATCTTGAGAACCTTCTGTGCTTGGCAGGGTGCAGGGCAACCCTTGATGGAAGGACAGAGTCTTATGATCCTGAACATAAACTTCAGAATCTACCAGGCCTGGGTTTGAATTCTACCATGTCCCAGAATCTCACATCATCTCTTTACCTTCCTTGAGCTTTAGTACTGCAAGTTTCTTCCATTTCTCTACACGTAAAACAGTGAAGATAAAATCTAATTCCCATGGACTTATGAGAACAGAATGTAATGAAACTAGAAAGTGCTAGCTCTGGTCTTTAATAAATGATCGCCTCTATGAGTAGCTATCAGTATAGGAGTTGCTTCCTACCTTCCCTCTAGACATGCACAGTCTGATAGGGAAGAAGATTTGTAAGACTGATAGACAAATGGCTATGACACTAAACAGAGTAACATAGATACAACAGGAGTTGAAAGTGGACACTTGCCATTTGATCAAA
>NW_022111372.1:87610758-87632819 GCF_000313985.2 Echinops telfairi
CGACACTTCAGAAGCAGGAATGGGACCGAGATTGGGATGCATACACTATTCCGGTTTAGAAAAGCTTCTAGAATTGGTTCTGATACCTTCCATCTGCCTTGTTGTGGTATGACTCATGACATACAGCCCTAATATCCCAATTCCCATGGAGGCAGTTCCCTAAGGGTGAGACTGCCCTCCTTGAGTTGGCCAGGGGGCACCACAATCTACTTTCAAACACTCTGTCTGAGGACAAAGCTTTTTACCTTGCCTAGCAATGGACACAAAGAACTTAGCAGAGGCTGAATCTACGTGAAAACTCACCATGGATTTGAGCTGCCATTGTGAACCATAGCCTTTCACTAACCTAGTGTTAAGAAATTAAGTTCTGATACAGCCTCAGTATAAAAGCAGATATGGAAACAAATAGTCACTGTGTGCCTCGTGAGCTCACTTGTTTATTTGTGCATTCATCCATTTGCCCATTGATTTGTTCATTCGGCAGTATTTTTGCTGACTCCAGTGCTAAGCTGTGGATGTTTACTCGGGACTAACAGGCACAAGGAGTTCCTGGGTAATACAGTTAATGGACTTGACTGCTAACCAAAATGTGCAGGTCTAAGACCACCCAGAGGTATTTTGGAAGAAAGGCCTGGTGATCTGGGCAATTGGAAGTCCTACTGAACAGTTGAGAAACTGACACACATGAGGTCATCAAGAATCGGAATGACCACGTGATCTTCAAGGGAGCCTCTTCTGGACGAACCAACATTCTGTCCTCTTCTTTCCCCTCAGCCCTAAAGCCTTTGCCTTTAACCCTGCATCCTTATCCTACAAATGGGCCTCCTCAGACGACATGGGTGAGGTCCCACCAATCCCTGCAGCTCGAAATGCCCCAGAAGGTTGAGGGAAGAGCAGTTGGGACGATCTCTGGCTGGGTGACCTTGGACAACTAGCTTAACTCTTGGAGCCCCTCATGTCCAGCCTGAATAACGGAGGTGACGTAGGAGCTGCTCCTGGGACGGCTGTGAGCATTCAGGGAGCTACTGGGTGGCATAAAGAGCTCAGCCTGTTGTGTGTCTGTCTGAAAGAAGGCACTCCATCATGGTGGTTCCCTACTGAGGTTCCAGGATTGAAAGCTCATTGCTATCACCCTCTACTGGCAGTGGGTCTGTGCATGGGAGGAAATTAGCATGATGTGTGCTTGAACACTTTTGGCTGCTGAATTCACCCTCAGACCATTCAGTGATACCAAGTGGCAAGCGCTGTGCTGGTGATACAGTAGGAAGAAGGCAGCCTTTTACCCCTCGGAGATTGCAATTCCGTGGAGGAAACAGATGGATTGGGTGCCAGTGGGGTGGGGGGGGTGTCATAAAATGAACTTCTCAATGTGGACGGAGTTTATCGGATGCCAGCTATAGTTCCCCTGTGTATTGCTGTTGTCCATGGGTAGATGGGATTTCCTAACTCGGTGTTAGACACCTTGGGCAATTCCATCCCTGAGCTGAAATGCTACAGATGGGAAATTCTAGTTTCCCCTAGAAAAAGAGAGGCTCCCCATGGCAAGACCATGCTGCAGGTAAGTGGGCTCACTGTATCAAACATGGAAGGGAAACGATGATGTGTGGCTGGGATTTGGTGAGTCTCAATTATTTTGTTGCTTTTTCTTTTAATTAACAGGCAATGTGACCCAGAACCCGATGTGAATCGGGTTTCTTCTCGCTTTAGTTCTTAAGCTGCAAAGTAGAGGGCTGGGCAACCTCAGTGGTCCTACACCAGGACTGCTGGCTTCAAGCACCGATTCCGGTGACCCATCCCCAGGAGATTTGTGGCGAACTAAAGAGTGCGTGCTCTTTTACTTAGCAAGTCGGGTGGTTCAGATCAATCTGGACTTTTAATGGATGCACTGCTACCTGCCCGGTGGTTGAGACAAGGGGGCTGTGGGCTCTCTGTCCTCTCTAAGATTCCTTGTAGCCGTCATTTTGCTGAGCCTCTGTTAGGTGTCAATCACCTCAGTATTAACTGTACCAACTTGGGAGACAGATCTGTTATAAAATTAGAGCTACTCATGTCTGACATCACCTCCTCTCCCTTCTTAGACTTTCAAATGCCCTACATTTCCATGTCAACACCCCACACACCTACATTCTTTTTATACCTACAAGGACCTCTCCTTTCTGATGCCTTTGTAGAAAAAGAAAGAACCAGGCAATGCTGAAGACCACAGATTCAGAACAATGACTCCAAGAACAAACTGACATGATAGTAATCAGGCTCATTTATTAACACACTCAGCTCTTGAAATTTGCATTGCCAGCAATTGTGGCCTCTCCCCCACCCCCTTACTATGATTACCTCTTGCTCACTTTCATCGTTTCCAGTTCTGCGTGGATCTTGAGAGTGCGTTTAATAATACCAGACAGCTAATTAATCCTCATTGAGTAATGAACCTATTCTGTTTCAATGGTGGAAAACTCTGCTTTTCAATGGAAGAATGTGGCAATTTTTTTCCCCTTTGCATGAAAGATAGCCATTGAGAAGCATTTTTATGGGAAGCATAGCCCCTGCTCAAAGGCATAACTTTCAAAGAAATAATCACGATGATAATTTAATAATAACCCCTTATAGTTATAATCCTCAATGGGATGGATTAACACAGTGGCCGCAACAATGGGTGGAAACATGGCAACAAGGGGCTCAAGCATAGTAATGATTGTAATGATGGTACGGGTCAGGGCATCACTTCATTGTGCATCTGGCCACTATGACTCTGGGCCGACTTGCTAGTACCTAACAACAGCACAGTTGCTAAGAAACATTTATGTGATAGTGTTTTCCTACCTAATCCTTTATTATGCTTCGCAATACCTGGTGAGGAAAGGCAAAATAGGTACTGGTGGTTAGCCAATGAAAATGCTGGCATTTACTTATTGAGCACTTACTGTATATCATGCACCCGACTTCACATGCTACCTGTATTAGTTATCCCATGAGATGTAGTGCATGAGATGATACTGTGCATGAGATAATATCCCATGAGATGATACTGTGCCCATTTGGTTCAAAGAAGTTAAGTAATACGTCCCAGATAATACAAGTAAAGAATCAAAACTGGATCTACTTTGCTGTGGAAGCTGTTACCCTAAACTTGTTATAAGTTCAGAGTAGGAAAATGACTTCTACCCAAGCCATGCAACTGGTTATCTGAAAGCTAGGACTACAAATCAAGAGCTAAATACACTTAGTATTTGAAACTCAGTGTTTCAATTGAGCTCATTGTTCAGTGACTTCATCCGCTTGGGATAGGAGCTGGGTGGCAAGAGATCACCTGAGCTATTTCTCCCTGCAGGAGGAGCGTGGAGTTGTCAAGTCTCGTGATACTTGGCTGCCGGGACCCTGGAAACCTAGGCCAAGTGGAAATGTGTTTTTTAACCAGTTAGCAAAATGGTCCAAAAGTTGTGTGCTCCCATGTTGTAACTTGTCAAATCCTCCCCCTACAGAAAAGGAAGACAATGCCAGGAGCTGAAGCTTCCTCGTGGATTTTATCTCATCACTTTTACATGAATGGATATAATAACTACTGTTCATTATGGAGCCCTGGTCACACAGGGGCTGCTAAAGCAAGAACACGGGTTCAAACCTCCCATCCGCTCAGTGGGAGAAAGGTGTGGTAATCTGCTTCTGTCGCGATTTATACCCTTGGCCCAGCTTCGTTCTACCCTGTAGGGTCACTATGAGTCAGAGCCTATGGCAATGAGATTTTTGTGTTTGTCTGATTTTGTTAGGTTGTTTTCTTGGATTCTGGTTTTTCTTCCTAGTAAAAGTAGTAGGTAGTAGGAGCACAGAACCACTGTTACCTGCATGCTCACCATGCGCCAGGAGCTGCATTTTATATCCGCACATCATTTAATTCCCACAATAACCCCGCGAGGAGCTTTCCAGAATCTTGTTGGCGGCTGTCGTGGAGTCAGCTAGGACCCTGCTCCATCCCTGTTGAGATCCATGGGCTTTCACGGTCTGATTTTCAGGAGTAGATTGTCAGGCCTTTCTTGCCAGTCTGTCTTTGTCTGGAAGCTCCGCACAAACTTGTTCAGTCGTGGTTGCTGTTGGGTGCCATCAAGCTGTGTCACCTCCTGGCAGCACTCGGTACAGCGAAGCAGATCGCGGTCCGCACCTCACCCGTCCCCAGCGTCTCTCCCGTGATTGCAGCCACTGTGGGAATCCATCCCATTGAGAGTCTTTGTCGTCGTCGTCGTCAATGTCCAAAGTATGTGGGGTGAAGTCTCATCAATTCGAAGGACCATTCTGAGTCAACTTCCAGAAAGTTCAGTGTCATGGCAACACACTCCTCCCCTGACAGTCACGTGGGCACTGTGTATGAGGTGCAAGGCCCCAGGAATTAAACCTGGGTCCCTTCATGGAAGGAGAGAATTTAGCCTCCGAAACTTACCTTGCCTTTTTTTCTTAGCTCTTATAGTTGCCTAATATGGTACTTGTTCACTGTTTACCTCCCTTCTGAGGAGCCCTGGTGGTGTTGGGGTTACACCAACTTGGCCTGTTGAGCAAAAAGTCAGCAGTTCGAAATCATCAATGGCTCCAAGGGAGAAAGACAAGGTTTTCTACTCTCATAATGAGTTAGGGTCTCGGAAACTCTCAGGGGTAGTTCTAGGGTCACCATGAGTCAGAATTGACTCAACAGCAGTGCATTTGGTTTGGTGTGCCTCCCCTGTCCCCCCAAATTTCAGATTCATTAAAGCAGGAAGTGGCTCTCGACCACCTAGAATAATGCCCAGCCCACCTGTCGTAGGCACTCAGGGAATTCTCTCTGCGCTTCTATTTTCACATCTGTAAAATGAGTGTGATTACTCAATCACCAGGTTGTAGTCAGGAAAGAATTGTAAAAGATACATAAAACTTCCCAGCCAGAGGCTGTCTTTATTATTTCTTAGTAATTATTTGTCAACTGAATAAATAACACAGAAGAGTGTCAGAGGAGGCGTGAGATGTGCCCAAGGTCTGATGGCTAGAGATTGACACAAACCTGGATTTAAATGTAGCTTGTTTGATTGCAAATCCCATTATCTTAATGATTCTTCTCTTCAGCTTCTGCTTTCTAAGGAAAATGTAAGACCATAGAAGGAAAATTTTATCATTACTCTTTTCTCTCATACTTATCAAAATGTTTCTTAGCATGTGGGCTTGATTTGGGAGGATGGGTGGAGGGTACGGAGCGCTTCTCTATCACAGGGTGGACTTCAGAGGTGGAATGATTTGTGGGCATTGGGTATTGGATACCATGGTATTACATGTGTCTCTTGGTGACTGCTCCTGCCCTCCTCTCTACCAGGACTAATATTTTTCACATGGAATAACCCTGATGTTAGCTTTCCCATTGGGGGTGAGTTATTCACATGAATAACCCTGATGTTAGCTTTCCCATGGGGGGGTGAGTTACAAAGCCTCTTAGCCACAGCCTGAGACACCGTCACAAACTGACATGAGCATTAGACACCTCGGACTCTTGAAAGGGAATTATTAAGAATTACTGCGTATGGACCATGAGATTAGTTGGGTTGACTAAATAGACTAGCTAGTTTTCCCAAAAGGAATTTTAGTGAAACAACTAGCTTACTGTAATTGTGTAGTATGTTTTCCATACGATTAGACAGACTGCCAGTTCCATTTATTACTAATAGCAACTATACTTAGCCATTCCTAAAGACAGCCTCTGGCTGGGAAGTTTTATGTATCTTTTACAATTCTTTCCTGACTACAACCTAGTGATTTAGTAATCACACCCATTTTACAGATGTGAAAATAGAAGCGCAGAGAGAAAAAGTCAGGCATAAGGGCATAGTTAATAAGTGGAAACATTAAAAATGGAATCGTTAGATTCCTTGGATGGGAAATACCTCAGTTCTTGGCTTTGCATGAGAAAGAAATTCACACCGAAGCCTGGTTTGTGATCCAAGTGGATTTTTATGAAGGACGGGGCAAGTTTCAGGTGTGAGTGTCCCTGAACATGGGCCTGCACCCCCACACTGGAGACCTGAGGCCCGAGGGAGAGATAGCAGCACAGCTGAGTGATAGGCTGAGGAACACTTGGAAAAAGAGCAGTGGTCTCCAGGTTCCAGCTTTTGAGGGCCTTCCTCTGGAAAGCATGGTTGATGGTACTGGTTGACCCCATTGGTTGAATTAAGCCCACCTGGCCAATCCAGATGTACCACCCACCTAGGTGTATGACCCAGGGCCTGAATTGGCACATGCCCAGTAGATACCTCTGGCCCCTATTCTGCTACCTAACAGAATCTAGGTGTGTCTAATCCCAAATCTCCTGGGCTTTGGGTTTTTTGTTGTTTTTCATATTATTATTGAAGGGCTCCAAATTTACACAATTAGTATACCAAACTCAAAAATCAAAGTCCCTCCCATTGAGTCAGTTCTGGCTCATAGCAACTCTATAGGACAAGGTACAGCTGCCCCTGTGAGTTTCCAAGACTGTAACTCGTGTGTGTGTGTGTGTGTGTGTGTGTGTGTGTGTGTGAAAGAGCTTTATATAGAAGAGCAATTGAATATTGAGAAAACATCCCAGCCCAGTCCAGATTAAGTCCATAAGTATGATATTATCCCATCTGTCCAATAATAATCTAGAAATTCCTCTTGAGACTTAACGAAACACATGCAATGACGCCAAATGCAGGAAGAGCACAGGCCAGTGGGTGGAAAATCCTGGGGCTCCTGTAATGGTGGAAGCATCTCATCTCGGCACTGGCATGGGGCTTCGTGTGGCTCCTCCAGCTCAGCATAGCTCCATGTGTCTTGTCAGCAGGGCTGTCTCGCAGGGAGTCCCTGTAACTCTTTACAAGAGTAGAAAGCTTTGCCTTTCTCCCTCGGAGCAGCTGTTGGTATCACACTGTCGACCTTTTGCTTAACAGCCCAAGTAGGGGTAACAAATACACCATCAGAACTCCTTAGGATAATAGCATCTAATATGTAGGGATTTTCTGTGTCTTTCTGATTCTATGCATTGAAGGTGCACTGTGTGCTAACCCTGCTTAGTATATACCAAAAAAATGGGCCTGCAAAGATGAGTGAAATACACTCCCTATTCTTGGGGAGGATACATATGATGAATATGTATAACATGAAATTACTTTTAACCATGGTTCACAATCTGTAGTGTACCTCACAATCACTTGGGGTGCTTTTGAGGATCCAGTCACTCACTTCGCCATCACTGTTGTTAGGTGTCGTTGAGCTGGTTGTGACTCACAGTGACCCCCATGTGAATGAAGCACCCTGCCTGGTCCTATTTCATCCTCACGATGGTGGTTGTGTAGGAGTCCGGGGCTGCAGCCACTGTGTCAATTGATCTCACTGAGGGCCATCTTCTTTCGTTGCCGAGCATGACCTCCTTCCTCAGGGCCGGGTCTCTCCTGATCCTCTGGGAGATGAGGTCTCACCACCCTCACCTTCTTCCTGTACTCCTCCGAAGACAGATTTGTTGGTTCCTCGGGGAGTTCAAAGTACTTTCCGTATTCTTGGCCATTACCGTAATTCAAGTGCGTCAGTTCTTCTGTGGTTGTCTCTACTGTCCAGCTCTCACTTGAATAGGTGATGAAGAAAATGCCCTGCGCTTGAGTCAGGCGCACCTTGGTCTTCAAAGTGACACCTTTGTTATGAACACTTCCAGGCGTTCTGGGGCAGCAGACTTGCCCAGTGTAATCCATGGTTTGATGCCTGATGCTTCCGTTAGCATTGATTGTGGGTCCCAGTCAAATCATTAAGGTGTTTGTTGGTCCAGTTGTGAGGGTTTCTTTTCTTTACATTAAGTTGTAATCCATACTGAAGGCCTTACCACTGGGGCTCCTTATTTAAAATCCTGACTTGGACCCCAACAGCCATGAACTCCAAAACTGCCTGTATACTGATGCAGATGGCCCCTGGGCCACCCTTTGAGAAACACTGGATGACAGTGAGTGTCATGACAAGACAACTCAGGGAGTTAAGCAGGAATGAGACACAGGAACAGGAAGGCGTTTGGGGGATGCATTTTGCAGGATAGGTGGGCTTTCACATTGGTGTCTCATGATGCTCCCAAGGGTTGGAGGAGTCGAGCAGGACATGCACTGCCATGTCCCCCTTCCTATTGGTGTTGAAAGAGCCCTGGTGACATAGTGGTTTGTACAGCGGGGTGGTAACTGCAAGTTCAGCACTTTGAAACCACTAGCTGATGAGGCTTTAACTGCAGCAAAGATTAACAGTCTCAGAAATCCCCAGAAGCAGTTCTATCCTGCCTACAGGTTCTCTATGGGTTAGAATTGACTTGCTGGCCATGAGGTTTTCGAGTGGTGAGGATCTGATTTATGCCCATTTTAAAGGGAGAAACTGAGGATCTGTGAGGGCAGGTTTCTCACCCTGTGTCCCACACCTAGAAAGAAATGGAACTGGCACGCAAACCCCTTTCTGTGTGCATGCAGCCTTGACACACTGGCACGTCTTCAGTGTGACCAAGTGCTGATACTCACTCTGGGAGGATGGGTAACCCCAGGCCAGTTTCAGGGCAAATTATTGGTTGAGTCTGGATCGGCCTGCACTGCCCCAGGTTTTAATTTTGAGTTTATGCTTTGATAACCAAGCCTCTTAGGACATAGATATAGCCTTTCTCTAGCCATTTTTAATTTTTTTAGACTTCATTTTGTGATTTATGGCTGCTCTGGGGGCTTAATATCCAATCCTTTTACGGTTTCATCTCTCCTTTCCTTATATTTGTTGCAAATAACAATGAAGTGTTTAGCGACTGCGGTGAAAAATCAATCAAGCCTGTTCCATATTCACAGGCTTGCAATGGCACCCGGATGGCCCCCCCTGGATTAGATTAACTCTGTGGATGTGTCACTCTGGGTTGGGGAATTTCTCATCCTCGCTCCATCCCTCCCCCTCCTGCCTCGGCGGGAGGATATTGAGATCTCCCATTGATTGACTACCCCGAAAGTGAAGGTTGGCATGTGATGTGTGTAACTCAGCAGGACGCACATAGTCTGTGTTTATGAAAATAAATAATAATTTCTGTTAGCGTTATTGATTGCCATCATTATCTGATTGTATCCGTCTGTGTCGTGGCGTTTCGGTTAGGGGATCAGAAGGCATTCCCCAGGAACCGTAGGCTCTTCCCTCTACAACCAGCCTCTCTGTGTTTTGACATGCTTCACCTTCTGGCTGTAGGTACCCCTGTTCTTTAGCTAATACTAAGTGAGACGTGGGGTTCAACATGAGGCACAGGAGCTAATTCCATTGGAATAATAATAAGGGCAGCAGGCATGCACAGAACATTCACTGTGTTTGAGAAATGCGTGGCATCCATTGAGCTAATTGTTCTTTAAGACAAACCTATTCAGGAAGTATTGACATTATCCTCGTCATAGAGATTTAAGGTCTGATGTCCGAGGGATAAAGCTATTCACGTGAGGTCAGACCGGTAGTAAGTGGTAGTGGACCCGAATTCATGACTTAGAGACTCTAAAATCAATGCTGCTCTCCTGTCTCTTGGTTTTGTTGGTTGGTTTTTGTTTTTAACTCTTTATTGTGAATTGGATGAAGGTTTACAGAGCAAACCAGTTTTCCATTCAACAATTTATTCATGAGTTGCTGCGATGAGGAACAGGTTTTGGTGGACCTGTTCCTCCTGATAAGAAGCACTAGAAAGACAGGCCTAGTGATCTGCTTCTGGAAATCAGCCAGTGAAAACCTGATGGATCCCAATAGCCCTGTGTGTATCCACAAGTGGCCTTGAAGCCAGGACAGAACCAGGCAGCATCTTGTTCCATTGACTAGGAGGTTGGTTGCCATGAGTCAAGAGATGCTGCTCTATGAACCAATATCAGTAAGCAGGAATTAGAGACTAACATGTCAAGATGACTACAGGGGAATCCCATGCCTTGGACACAGGTGGCTTTCCCTGTTTGCTTGGAGGAAAATGGGCAGAACGGGTACGTGGAACAAGGTTGTGGAATAATACCAAGCGTGAGTGAGCCACCAGACTCAGGAGATATTTAAAAGTATCCCCAGTTTGATGGATTCAGAATCTCCAGGAGCGGATAAGAATTTACTCCTGTTTCTCAACTGTTTCCCTGATGAGTCAAGAGTAGCTGGATTCAAGATCCATTAGCATAAGGACCACTAAGTACGGATTATCTGATTGGATTTTTAAGGCCTTCTTTTTCTTCTCTCCTACCCCAGGCCTCTAGGTCAATCCCTTTAGAAGCAGTATTATTATCAAATTGTGGTCTCCTTTACACTAAATATCGTGAGTTGGAGTGAGCATTCGAAAATCAGGCTGGCTGCGATTGACTCATGTGAGCTGACCAGCCCTTTCTAGCTTAAGTTCCCTGACCAGTTCATACCTTATTTAGTCTTGAGACAGCCCACCTAGTGGCTGGTGTGTTTTGTTGTTGTTGTTGTTAAGTGCCATCAGTTCTGATTGATGGCAACCCTATGTACAACAGAATGAAACACTGCCAAGTCCTGCACCGCCCTCCCAATTCCTCTTAAGTCTGCGCCCATTGTTGCAGCCGCTGTGTCAGTCCGCTGCATCAAGAGTCTACCTCTTTTGTGCTGCCCTTCTACTTTCACAAGCATGATGTCCTTTTCCAGGGACTGATCTCTCTAGATAACATGTCCAAAGTGCATAAAATGGAGCTTACCATCCTGGCTTCTAAGAAGCATTTTGACGTACTTTTTCCAAGACGGAATTGTTGTGCTTTGGGCAGTCCACGATACTTGGCGTATTCTTTGCCAACACCATAATTCACATGCATTGGTTCTCCTTCGATCTTCCTCGTTTCAGTGTCCAACTTTCACCTGTGTATTAAGTAGTTGAAAATTCATGGCTTGGGTCGGCGTACCTTAGTTCTCAAAGTGATATATGCTATCAGGGCACTGTTTAAAATGTGATTTTAATAAAAATCTCACTGCCATCGATTCGATACAGACTCATAGCAACCCTTTAGGACAGGGTAGAACTGCCCTCTGGGTTTCTGAGACTGTAACTCTTTATGGGAGTAGAAAGGCCTATCTATCTCTTGAAGATTACTGGTGGTTTCAAACTGCCGACCTGCGGTTAACAGGCCAACACATTACCTGTATGCCTCCAGGACTCTCTCAGAATTAGTAAATGGCCTTCCTTGTGTGTGGATCCACTAACAATAGGTAGCTAAGAAGCCCACTCGTGCCAGAAAAACAAAAGAATCCTATTAGAGAGGAAAATGTAGATGCTTCTGTGGCCTCTGGTCCAGTGTATCATGAGGTTCCCAGGCCATGAGGCTGGCTAGCATTCCATTTTCTTTCCTAACCCTGGTCATTAAGGTCTGGATTTCAGAGACCTCGGAGGTTAGCCAGGCCAAGGCTGACTTCTGGCATGTTTTTCAGGCATTACCAGATCAAATCTTGTCATTGTCTGGAACCTAATTCACACCAACCCAGATGGATTTTTCGCAAACAAGAAAAAAATCTGTTCATTTAAAGAGTTCCCTTTGGACCCTTTAAGGGAAATGAAAGATCGAGGCATAATGATTATTGTAAGGGGGAGAAATGTCTCCATTTTTTGAATCTTTCGGAAGAAATGATTGGGATCATGAATGTAATGAAGCCACAGGTGGTCCCCAGACCAGGTCCTGGCTCTGAGGGGTGAGCCTGCTGTTGCGGCATGAGGGAGGTGAGTCTCGGTCTGGGACACTCCGTGTGCATCTGTGTGCATGTCCCTGTGTCTACATCTTGCAGAATGCCCAAGTCACACATTGTTCAAGAAGCCCGAGGATGGTAATAAAGCCCAGAACTAACTTCCGTTTGTTTTACCATTACACTGACTTAACAAGAGATCAAATATAAGTGCCTAGATTCGTTTTGCTATCAGGTTACATAAAGAACTAATTTGAAATCATAGGAGGGCTCTAAGGGCCTTTGTTCCATATTCATAGGATCTCTGTAGAAAATAATTAACACAAAGAGATTTGGAATCAAGTTCATAGAAGGAGAGGACATGATCACTCTGATCCTAGTATGTACACACCAGGCTTTAACCTATACATTGATAAAAGCACCTTAAATTCCCATCCTTACCAGAGAATGAGATTTTGAATATTTCCCTAGAGGTTAGTACAAAGCAAATTTCTTCCTTTTCTTGGATACCTAAAAAAAAATGTTTTAATGAGTTGAAACAAAGCATTTTTTTTATTGTTTTATTATTTTTTAATCAATTTATTGGGGCTCATACAATTCATCACAATACATAGATCAATTGTGTAAAGCACATCTATACATTTGTTGCCCTCATCATTCCCAAAATTCGCTTGCCTCTTGGGTTCCCGGAATCAGCTCATTTTCCTTCCCCCCCCACCTCCCTTCCTCTGCCCCTCCTCCCCCATGCACCCTTGATAATTTATAAATTATTATTATATCTTATATTACACTGCCCGGCGTCTCCCTTCATCTACCCCTCTGCTGCCCGTCCCTCAGAGAGGAGGTGATATGTAGCTCTCTGTGATCAATTCCCCCTTTCCACACCCCCTTCCCTCCTGGTATCGCCACGAAAGAAAGCATTTTGAGTGGATACCTTTACATTAAAGGAAGGTGGTTATCAACAAGAAAGAATTTTATTTCTCTGGTTTCCTTAAAATGTATGGGCCAGAGTGAAAGGAATTTTCCACCTGAATGGTGTTTGATTTGTGTTTCTTTGGGTGAGGAAGGGTGGGCTACTCTCTGGTGGTTTATTACTGCTATCACGTGATCCCTTGGGCTCGTGTTCTTTAGCGCACCCTCACCCACTCACGTACACACACACACACACACAAATGGTTCCTTATCCAGTAAATATGGGAAACTTTCAGTTAAACCAAGTTATTTACTTGCTTCAGGGTTTCTCAGAACCAGTAATCCAATAAGCAGTCTCAAACTCAAAAAAGACATACAGCTTATAGCATTGTCCACCAAAATTGTTTGACTGTGAAGAACCCTCTTCTCGATTTGCAGGATTTCTGTTCTTTAGGACATTCTCCTCCAAATGCTGTACCTGGCCCAGTGCCTGTAGACAACAACCAGACAAGGATTGTGACTATAATGTGAATTGTCTATTGTACTATATAGCTCAGCTAATGCTCCACCCCTCTTCTTTCTTGCTCAATGAAAGAAGTAATGCACTGATTCGGACTTGAGTTCTTTACCCTGTCATGGACCAGGAACAGTCAGTTCTGGATCTGTTCCTTTGAGTGGATCAGCTAGGGATTTCACTTTGGGAAAGTGCTGGCAAAGTGTATCGGGTCCCCCTTCAGGAGTCACTTGGCTATGTTTTCATCCTGTCCTTACAGCCTTCCTCTCCCAGTCACAGGAGAGTGTCTTCCCCTGGACACCGGAGTTCATTTACTGTTCACTGAGAACGTAGTCCCTGACACAGAGCCAAGATGTCTCATCACTGTTGCATAGATAAGGAAGCTGTGCTCCACATCAAGGAACCCATTTGGGCAAGGTTGCTCTGCTAACAAGAGGTAGACCCAGGCAGGAGGCACTCCTGACTATTCGGCTACAGAACTCTCTCTTAAGCTCCATGTTCTCCAGCCTTGTAACAGGAATCCTCTTCCTCGCTCTGAGCCAACAGAGACTTTGCCTAACTTCTAGAGCCTTGTTGAGGCAGAAATTCCCTTTTTACCAATCTAGAAACCACACCTCCCACCACTATTCCTTCTATCTTGTGTAAATTCTATCAATCTGCCATTTATAAGAGAAGATTCCGTGATTGGCGTCATGGGAAGATGTGATGACTGTGTCCTGCTGGAGCTGACAATCCAGTGAGGAAATAGTTGGCTTTGAGCTTTTAGTTGAAAATCACTCCAGGTGACAGCACCAATGTGGTGTGAGACTGTCTGACATCACCATCCTACCATTTTGTATGTCATCACAGCCCGAGTTCTCTACAGTGTCTGCTCTGCTCTGGAGCCCACTGCCTCTTGTTATTTTAAGAGAGAGACTTCTGCAACATTCAATTAAATGAAGACTTTGTATGTTTAATGCCAAAACATCCAGACACTGGGTGAAAATGTCATCCAGTTATTCTGGTAAGTTTACAGATGTTTAGAAGCTCCGGAAGGCATGATATTTTTTTTTTAATCCTTTTCTCTCTCAATTTAAATAGCATCTGAGAAAAGGATCCTGTTATTATCACTGCAGACATTGCAGGAGGACTGGAGGTTCAGTTTGCTTGAGGTTGAGACAGAAGGGACCAAAAGACCACCCTTGGTGTTATCCTTCGTTCTCCCCACAAGTAGTGCCATTGCGTATATGCGGATGCATCCAGAGGTAATTGTGACCAAAGAAATGGGCTCTAGCCGGACAGTATCACCAAGCCAACTAATACTAGGTTCATATGTTCCCTTTTCACAGTTTATACTTTTGCCAGTCCGCTGTGTGTTTGAGCTTTCACTCCTCAGCCCCCGGCACGGAGATATGAACCTGAAAGACCAAGGCCGTGCTCTGAGTTTATGCCCTCTCATAGTTGGGTGGAGCGAGACTGAAATGTTGATATGTAAAAGTGGCTTGTGATGAGGGCTGCAGAGAAATACACGGTGCTGAGGATAGCAGATGATGAAAGGAATTGGGTCCATCCAATGAGGACAGTGAATGCTTTCCTGTGCAATTAATATTTTGAATAGGAGGTAGGTGACTGCATGGAATAAATAGTTAATGGGCTCATCTGGTGGCTGAAACATTGCAAGTTCGTGTTCACCTAGAAGCATCCTGGAAGAATCAGTCATTGACAAGTCCTATGGAGCACATTTCTACTCTGACACATGAAATTGCCCTGTGTTAATCCGGGTAGACTAGAGAAACAAATTCATAGACACTCATACGTATATAAAAAAGAGGTTTATATACAAGAGTAATTGAATATTGAGAAAACGTCCCAGCCCGGTCCAGATGAAATCCATATATTAGCCCATACGTCCGATACCAATCTATAAAGTCCTCTTCGGACTCATGAAATACATGCAATGATGCTGAATGCAGGAGGGTCACAGGCCAATGGGTTGGAAGTCTTGTGGATCCAGTGGCGTTGTAAGCATCACAGCACTTGCAGGAGTCTCTGCATGGCTTCTCTGGCTCCAGAGGTGTGGTTGCATCAGAGTAGGTCCACATGGCTTTTCCAGCTCCCAGGGCATAGGGCCATGTGTCTCATGTGTCTTGTCAGTGAGCATCTCCAGGGGAGTGAGCCAAGAGAGAGTGGGTCTGAGAGGCAAGGAGGGAGATATGTGGTACCAGCAAGATTCAGGCAATGAAGAAATTTAAGGACAGACTACATTGGACATTGGAGGCCCTGCTGTGAGACTTGCTTTGTTTGTTTGTTTGTTTAACCAAGAGCAATATAAGCCTTCTCTTCTCTGCACAGTTCACTTTTGGAATCCACCCAGCTTTACTCAGAGTTAAATATTCTGCACCCAAGAGAGGATTTACTTGATACCAGCAGCTCGACAGGAGACGGTCCCCTCTGTTCCCATATCCCTGCCTGGGAAACCCTGTGGGGTGCCCCTGCTCTGTTGGATGGGGTTGCTGTGAGTTGCAGTCAACTCCATAGTACACCACAGCAGCACAGCCCAGGCAGTTCCTGGTGGGTGATGCAAATGGTGTGTTGACAGTGTGGCCATGTTACCCTCCAGCCCCTGACGACCATTGTTTTGATACATGTCAGTGCATGGCCTCCAAGACGTCCTCCCTCCAAGGTGAATCCTCCCTGAGTGATTGAATTGTGTGCAGGGTCACAGGACCTGACAGCTCCCTATTACACAAAGGAAAAGATAAGCTTCCGATTAGGCCTGGGGCTGGAGGGAGCCGAGACAGAGTGCTTCTGTCAGAACTGCTTACCACGTATAAATCATTGCCTCACTTTTCCGTGTGAGAATTGGGCCCGGGAAGGGGAAAGAAGTGACCGCAGTTGGTTAGCCGTGCAGAACCGTATGAAAAAGCCCCTGCCTGCCTCCCAAGCAGGATTTGCTCTGTTATCCATGCAGGGAGAACAGCGCCCCGGGCCCAGAGGACCGACAGAGACAAATGCCCACTGGCTCCAGGAAGGGACAGTTTGTTTCTCTGGAATTGACTGAAGGGTTTTAGGGCTAATCTAACAATAGCATCCAACAAAGATTTCCTGCATGCCAAAGGGGGCTGGGAGTGAGGGCACGCTTGTGTTGCGCTTGCTGAATGCTTGATCCCAGATTTCCCTACTGTGTAATCACTGTAGTAATCACTGTTATTGCTGTCATTTCCCTGTCTTGCATTCATTGCAGATATCTCAGGGCCAACTGTGGTGAACCCGTTATCCCATTGACTCGGTTATTGCAGGAGTCACCCCTGAACCTGGATCTCAGGGTGTGTCTAGGGACAAAGAACCAAGTCAATGTGTGGCCACCAATTGAAAAATACAAAAAGCTATTGAAGGCCAGGTAGTCGGGAAATGTCGAATGAAGAATTAAGAGCTTATAAATAGATTGCACGGTGCCCAAGTTTGCATGCTAGGTTGTATAAAATACCCAGGAGCTAACAGACTGTGAGGGCCTAGAAGCTTCCATTGGAGCAGCACCAGCATGGAGTAATCCCAGGCTCTACTAAATTATGCAGGAAACTTCAGAAACAGGAAGTCTTTTGCTCATGGTGGCCCGGACAAGGGATGGGACGGCTCATTCTCCAGGAGAGACAGATGAAGCCTCATTCTGGGGTCTTGGAGAGGTGGGCGGTCGGGCCACGCGCACGGAGAGGGAGCTGCGTGTGTGTCCAGTGCAGATAGACAGTACCACGGCCAGTGGAGACACAGCCTGGCTTCATTTGCACTGTGGCGTGTTGCAAAGGGAAGCCATTCCTCAAAATGACAGCATGTGTTGCCTGCCAGTTAAAATGCCTTGGGACCCAGAAGAGAATTGCAATATATTTTATGTGAATAAACCCAAAAAATGTGTCAAGAGAGTGCACAGAGAGATGAGGGAGCTGAAGGAACAAGGGCGCCTACATCCTTTAGAATAAAATAATTTCCTGTTTGTTCAGAGTGTGCGAGTGAGCAAAATGTTCTTATTGCCAAGAGAAATGTGACCTGGCTTACCGTATTTGTCGTATAACATGCCCACATCAATAATGCACACACTCACATGGCGTGCATAGAAAACTCTAACTTACTGCCGTTGAGTCGAGTAAGACTCCTAGCACCCCCATAGGACACAGTAGAGCTGCCCCTGTGGGTTTCTAAGACTATCACACTTTATGGGAGTAGAAAACCTCCTCTTTTTCCCAGGGAGCTGCTGGTGGTTTCAAACTGCTGACCTTGGTGTTATCAGCCCAACACATAACCCACTATGACACGAGTTTTTCAAACAGCAGAAATCTTCCCATTTTCGCTGTGCTAATAAGTAAAGGTCAGGTCCTCAGTAGAAAATCCCTGTGGGGAAGAAGCCACAGCCAAGTCTCCTGGGAATGGTGGCCTAGACATCTATTGAAAGTTGTTTCAGGACACTGGATTGCGACTCCATCTTCAGATTCTCTGCCTGGGCCTTCAGGTGCCCTCGTGGTTTTAGTGGATATGCATTGGGCTCAAGTGGATATGCATTGGGCTCAAGGTCAGTAGTTCAAAACTACCACCTGCTCCATGGGAGAAAGCTGAGGCTTTCGGCTCTCATAAAGAGTGAGAGTCTTTAAAAAAAAAAAGTTTCAGTCTTGGGAACCCCCAGGGGACATTCTACGCTGTCCTTCGGAGTCACTATGAATCAGAAAAATTCAATGGCAGTGAGTTTGGTTGGGGTTTACCTTAGCCTCCAACAACCTGTCAGTAAAAATGTGGATTCTCTGCCTGACCTAGAGTTTTCACCTTATATTAAAGCATCCACTGTAAGATGGGCACCCTTCTACCTTTATTTTCTAATAACAATGAAGTCTCATTTGTCTCAGTCACGAAGAAAAAAGTCTGTTTTTCTTCTCGCACATGCTCGTGATTAACTCACTTAACATTTGCATACTCAGATGTCATGCTGGACATCAGAATTGACTTTCTAAAACGTGTCCTCTTAATTGATTTCATCCCCCACCCCCCCTATGGAAATCATCCTGGCAGCATCTGTGATGAGGTGGATTCTGGAAAAGCAGTCAGCCACACCATATTGTCAGGTAGAATTAGATGGCTCTCTCTTCCTGTGTGATAACAACACCGTGCCTTGGCATAATTCCTGCTGATTATCAGAAGGGAAAAAGCTATTACTCAGAAAGATGGGCTTTATTGGCACTAGTCCTTTCTGGGATGAAGAAAACAAGCAAACAAAACATCTATGTGCAGAAGTATTTGCAAGTAGCATACCAAAACCCAACCAATCTGTAAATGTAGCCCCTAAATGAGCCCAGTGCTATCAAGCCTATCTTGATTCAAAACAGCTTTACACGACATCGTCGGACTGTCCTGTGGGTTCCCAAGGGTGCCATCTTGACAGAAGCCGGCCACCACAATGTTCTCCCAAGGACTAACTTGTGGGTTCAAACTGGGGCCAGCCTTTAGGTGTGTAATGAAGTGTTTTCACGGCTGTGTCCCCAGGGGACTCTTCTTTGTAAACCCCTCTCTTACCTAAAACCTTCCCCTCTACAAAATCAAAATATTTTCCTGCATTTGGTATCACAGCCCAAGAACTGGATTTATTTCAGTTCCTGTACATATAACATCCATGAGTCTAGAGTCCAATGCCAGCTCATTTCAAGATGATTGCGAAAGTAAAAAGAAATCATTAGGGAAGAGCTGAGAGACCAACTCTTTCGAGGAACTGAGAGCTAACAAGAAAATGTTAGATGTACATCGAAACTGAACAGCAGCGTATAGCCCACAGATGGCGTGGGAGGGGTATCAGCCACCTTTGCACTGTGCCACAGCATGAATGTCTTTACCTTAGCCAGTCATGGGGATCACTTCATTCAGACAGCGTAACGCTCATCTAGAAAGGGGCTCACTATTTCGGGGTATCCCTTTGCTCCAGCAGTCTCCTTCTCTAGCTCCAGTTCCAGCCTTTCTTCCAGGAGCACCCCCTGAAGCACACTGACCCTCTCCCCACTCCCACCGTGTCTGCTCTGACCTTATCTTTAGATGGTCTAGTCCCATCTCCCCACTGCCCTCCCTGCAACTTTCTTCACTGTGGTGTCCCTGGCTGGTGCAGTTAAGTACTTGCCTCATACCCAAAAGGTTAGCAGTTTGAACCCACTCAGAGGTGCCTCAGAAAAAACGGTCTCACGATCTGGCTCCCAAAGATCACAGCCGTGAAAGCCAAGGGAGCACAGTTCTCTGTGTACAGGGGTCCCCATCAGTCAGCATCCACTCAAGAGCAATTGGTTAGGGGTTTTTTGGATGTTTTTTTCCCTACTGGATTCTGAACAGCTTTAGATGTCTGTCAGTATTGAGGACCAATTGTTTGGTTTGATCCGTGTTCGACATCAAAGTCAATGCCTTTCCTTTTGAGGGCTTGAAGATTCTGACTTCATAATCTCCTTCCCCTGGGAAACTGACGTCCCCTTTTGCCTACTTGGACGCAGATAATTTCCCTTCCCAGTGCCTTTCTTTTGGGCACATTTTTACTTGTCGCTCAATAAATTACCCCCTGCCAAGCTCCAGCAGCCTGCCTGCCTCATGCACCCCTGATATTCTCCTTTGGTGTTTAAAATGGAGCTCATTATTTCATCGGCAACCCCCAGCGAAGGCATCGCCTTATTCTCTCCCTTTGTTTTGCTTATCATCCAACTTAATGCTCAGTCCGGCAGTTCCCATCTGTACCTGCCTCCCAATTTTCTGCATTCTCCTCTTGAATAACCAGAAGCTAATGAGACCACCCCTGGAGTCACATGTTCCATTTATGATCGCACCAGGATAAGGAAAGGGGATTTAACAAGAGGTAGCAGGCTATACCTAGAAGAAAAGCCTGTATCAGCTCAGCCAATCCGATAAGCACAGATGTGGTTTTGTCTTCACAAGGACAGGGCCTCCTGTCAGAACTGTGTCTAAGTTTTCCATCTGAGACTTGAGGCTAGCCACTGCCTTATATGATGGCTGTGAGGCTTAAATGAGATAATGCCCCCACTGCACTGCACCCAAACCCCCTCAAAAAACATTGTCAATGATTATGGCCTAGCATCCTTACAGGACAGAGTCGAACTATTCCATGGGGTTTCAAAGGTTGTAAACTTTACAGAAGAATACTGCTTCACCTTCCTTTGGAGCAGCTGGTGGGTTCAAACCTCCAACTTTGTAGTTAGCAACTGAAGGAGCAGCCCTCAATCTATGATGGTTTTAGGATGGAAGTGTAAAGTACCTAGTAAACCCGTGCAGAGGTTTGGAAGCTGCAGTTCATTGCACATGAGCAAGAGGTAGCTGCTGTGGGTGTGCAGCGAGGAAGCCTGGCGCTCTTCCTGTCTGTCTCTGCAAACAGCCCATCCAGCTGACCGTGAAGCGATTGCCAACTCTGAAAAGGTGCATGAAAAACCCAGTCGGCAGATTAGGGACAGAAATTGTCTTTCTATTTCTAACACAATATTTTGCCTGGCAAAACATAGATTTTTTATAAATATTTCAAATCAGTATATGTTAATCACCTCTGATATCCCAAAGGCTGTGCTGGTCACCTTCAAACATCACTGTTTCCCAGTGTCTGAGGTACATGTTTCTATTGGTACAAGACTTAAATTTCTATTAATTCACATCATTGAAAGAAGCATTTCCTTTTCACTTCCTTTTTAAATCCTTCTAATTACATTATTTGTAATTACAGAAATTGCATTTCCATGTATTAAAAAGATGTTCAATTTCCTTTCCAAATAAATTTTATTACCGAAAAAGTAGGTCCATGTAAAGAAAATATTTGATATACAGATAGAACTCACAAGGCAAAAATTTTAAAGTGGGTGCCAAAAGGACTGAAATTTGATGAGCCATTTCTGTCTTCAAGAGATTCCCTGATGGTGGAGTGGGGGAAGCGTTGGACTGCTAGCCACAAGGTCAATGTTTTCAACCCACCCGCCACTCCGTGGGAGAAAGATGTTCACATGAGGACTTATAGCCTTGGGGACCCTGTGGAGCAGGTCTGCTCTCTCCTCTAGGGCTGCTGGGAGTTTGAATTGACTCAGCCACAGAGGGTTGGGTTTGGCGGGGACTCTTGACTTCAGAGGAGCCCTGGTTGCGTGGTGGGTAAAGCACTGGCCAACAGGAAAGGCTCGTGGTTTGACCCCTCGAGCTTCTCCACAGGAGACGTGGCAGTCTGCTTCTGTGCAGATGGGTGGTTTCTGAAACCCTGTAGAGCAGGTCACCTCTGCCCGTAGGGTGTCTATGAGTCTGAACTGGTGTCACAGCAATGGGTTTGGTTTGGATTTTAGTCTTTTATTATTAATTCTGTATACTCATTTATTTGGGAGCATTTTTTAGGATGCTTTTAGATTTTCTTTTTTTTAATTGGGGCCTCTTACAACTCATCACAATCCATTCATATATCCATTATGTCAAACACATCTGTACATATGTTGTCATCATCTTTTTTGAAATATTTTCTTTCTCCTTGAACCCTTGGTATCAGCTCCTTGTTTTTCCCCCCTTCCTTCCCCATGTCCCCTTGATAATGTATAAATTACCATTTATACTCCTGTATAAGCCTAGTTTTTCAGCATATTTTAATGCCATTTTTGTGGTAAAATTAGGTGTCTTGGCTGATATTCGGACCAGCTTATACTTGAGTATATACCAGCTTGTACTTTTTCTTTTTCATGTCTTACACCAACTGCTGTTTCTTTTCACCCAGTTTTCTGCTGTCAGTCCCCCTGGGAGAGGAGCCATATGTTGATTATTGTGATTGGTTCCCCCTTACTCCCTGCCCCCCTGCTTTTCTTTATCTTCCTAGTATCGCTGCTCCCCTTATTGGTCCTGAGGGGTTTATCTGTTCTGGATTCCCTGTGTTGTGAGCTCTTATCTGTACCAGTATACATGTTCTTGTCTAACCAGATTTGTGTGATAGAATTGGGGTCATGATAGTGAAGGGGAGGGGGGG
>NW_022111372.1:87633127-87658013 GCF_000313985.2 Echinops telfairi
AAAATGTGCTGAGTCAGCTTATACATGAGTATATACAGTATACATCATAAGAAATAAACAGCTAATTAGTCTATAGAGCAGTACAAATGGCTCAGTGCAACTCACTTTTGTGAGACAGCTAATACACTGGTAGCCCTTCAAGTCACGAAGGCCGCCTGGTGTAAGTCAAGGAAGCAGACAGCTGAGTCCTCTGTAGAGTAAATCAGGCAATCCGGCCACAGGCAACAAACAGCAAGGCAGGCCACCAACAGTCAGCCAGATGACAGTCCCCAGCTCAAGCAATGTATACTCCAGTAGCGTGGCAATGCAGGTCTGAAGGAACCTCAAACTACAGCCACATAGTCCATGGGTTGGGTGTCCCACAGTTAGTGTAGCTTGCAAGTTGAGGCAGAGAACCAGCTAAGGAGCCAACTGGTGCAATCATCAAAGAGCAAGAGACAAGGAAGGCAAGGCTCACCAAGCCATTTATCTCTCCACCCTTCAATTAATCCCACATATGTTCATTGGTCAGGTTGGCACAATTAACCTACCTATCACAGCTTTTAAAAGTTATTGTTGTTAAAGATCTCTCTAAGTCATTGGTTCTCAACCTTTCTAATGCCATAACAGTTTAATACAGCTCCTCATGTTGTGGTGACCACCCCAACCATAAAATTATTTTCATTGCCACTTCATAACTGTCATTTTGCTGCTGTTACAAATCTGGGGACCACTGTGAAAGGGTCGTCCAACCCCAAAGGGATACCGACCCACAGGTTGAGAACCACTGCTCTAAGTAATATATTTTTTAATTAGAAATATTTGAATGAGAAAATTGTCTTATTTATTTTATTTAATTCTTTTCATTCATTCAACAAATATTCTTCTGTTAGCTGGAATGTGTTTTTCCTCCTAAAGAATGCTGCTATTGTTTTAACAGCCTAAAGAATGAAAAACAGTCTTTGAGGACTTTTCTTGCTTATGTTCCTGACATGTGTTGTCTAAGGGCAACCTTAGTTTTCCTTCTTATAGTTATTTTCAAAAAGCCAGATAGCCGTAACCGCTCTATCCTTAACCATAACTTCACTAGGCTTCGTGTTGGTATAGATTAGTCTATAAGAATTTCTCTTTGAATACTGTGTCCTTTCTTTTTCATCTTTGAATTTAAGTCTTTGTTTCAGTAAAATTTTAAATATATGTGTCTGTGCATCCATCTTTCTTTTTGCTTACTTATTTGTGGCTCTTCATGAATACCAATTGTGCATATATTGACTCCCTCCTGTGTTTTCCACATAAGCAGGGGTGCTTCAAAATGTTCGTAGAAAAATGTAATTAAAAGAGTATGAGATTTTTCTACAAACTTTTAAAAATCCACCCATATAGTCTTTTCTATTTTGATATTTGCGTTTTCGTATTTTTTCATGTTTGTATTTGATTTTCGCAAGCTATGTTGATAAATGAGTTTATCCTATTCTCTGTTTTTCTCTTGTTGTATTAAAATGGTTTATATCTCTGTGTTTCTCTTTTTCATTCCTTTCTTGAACACTCAGTTTACATTTTTCCACCTATATCCACCTCTCCCAGATAATTAAAGCGACTAATTGTTCTCCCTACATTTTTTCCCTCCCAGCTACAATCTGATCTCCACAAAGCACTTAAGCATGATCTTTTAAATACGTAAATCAGGTTACTTGCTCCCTTATCTAAGATCCTCAGATGGTTTCTCATCCATCCAGTAATGTAAACTCCGAAGTCCTCACCTTGGTTTACAAGGCCCTGCGTCAACTCCTGACTACAGATTACGTGATAGGTTTCTTGTATCTTTTTGTTTTCATTTGTTTTCTTTTCTCTATTTGTGAGCTGAGCTTCTAACTGAAAGGTCATCAGTTCATTTATAGGAGAAAGATGAGAATTCTCTGCTCCCTTAGGATTTTCAGTCTCAAAAACCTTAACACTTAGTTCTACTGTGGCCCCTAGGGTCGCCGTGTGGTGTACCTGGCTCAGTGACATTGGGTTGTTTTTAGTTTTTTTTTGAAAATGTGATTTATAGCAACAGTAATTGAGCATTTATCAGATGCAAGGTACTACTGGTATAGGACAGCTATAAATCACAGGTTGAGAACCGCTGCCTTAGCCCTTCATTCCGCATGTCAAGGATCTCAGATGAGGTCCACACAGACGTCACACCGACAGGAAGGAACAGACTCACAGCCTCCATCTCGTCTTCTTGTGAAGCCGTCTCTCTGTTGAGTGGAATACAGTTGCAATAGTCAACTTGATTTAACCTTTTCCCCCTCTTTTTATGTTTTATGCTAACTGTATAGTTGAATTCCCACATTCCATGCATATGTGAGATACAATTCAGTATATACTTATTATTCCTGGATAAGAAGCAAAAGAAGGTCATCACCGAATTGAATGGGTGGAGGTCAGGTGGTAATTTGATGTTCAAGTACAGTGATTTTAAATGAGCTGCGTCTTTGTCCGTTTTCCCTTTGTAGGATTAGAGTCTCTCCTTTTTAACTAGTAGCTTCATGAATTTGTGGTTTTTAAAGACTATCATCTGTTTTGTCTGTTACAGAAAATAATGTATAGTTCTCTCTTTAAGAGAAAAAACATATATTTTAATGGAATTGAGGCTATCACCTTTATCTGTGTACCTAACCATAGATTTGCATTTCACAAAACAAGGGGGAAAATGATAAAATACGAGTAAGGAAACGGAGGGCCACGATGGAAACTTGAGGGCAGTAGATAAGATATGGACAAAGCAGGGTGCTGATGCTTGTGGAGAGAAAGCCAGCCACCCATGTAGAATGTCAAAGACCGAAAAGGTTGATCTGCAGGAAGAGAATGCAGGGTCTTAGTAAATAACAACACACAGGTGTCAGCTGAAGCTAGTTCAGGCTTAAGTCAGCAAAACAGTGTGTTGCTCTAGATAAGATAATTATCCAGCTTTATTCAGTTCTGATTCAAAGGTGGTTTGAGTGTCTAGTCTCAAAAAAAGCATGGCTGCCATGAACAACAGCAGGGGAGTGGAGAAAGGAATCATAAGGGAGAGGTCAAGAAACAGGGCTCATTTTGTGAAGAAGGCTGAAAGGCAACTATAACACCATTCCAAACAAAGGACAATGCTTACCAAGGGAATCGTGGCCAGTGGCACTCCACTCGTCTTGAACGAAAGACTGTGTTATGAAATTGAAACCTGGAGAACTCTGGAGAGACACTGATTTAAGGTGAGCTGTCAAAAACTGACTCCGGCTGCAGAAGGAAGAAAAAAGGGGCGGGGAGGCCGGGGAGCAGACTTTTTCTTTGGACTTTGGACTTTTAAAAATAGTAGATTATAGTCTTCACTAGAATGGGCACACACGTGGAGCAATCAAAATCACGATCAAGGAAGACTTGGATATGAGTGGGCAGAAGTGAAGCGAATAAGTAGAGCATTGTCCAAAGGAGGGACTAGTATCAGAGCTTACATTGGGAGATTCTGGTCTGCAGAAGGCTGTGGATGACAGGGGAAGCTCAAAATGCATTTGCAGGATCTCCACGTGGAGGAAGCCTCTGGTGATTTCCCTCTGACCATAGTTGAGGGTTGGGAATAGACAGAGTACTGGAGAGATGACTATAATAGATTAAAATGACAAAAACGACTTGGACAGTGAAAGCCATGTCATTTGATCCCCCCTCTAATACGCTTCAAGCTTGATTTAGTTTTTAGTATTTTCTGTGTTTTTACCTTATATTGGGGTTTATCTCTGTTGTGTTTTGTCATTGTGGATAGCCTTCTTGAATCTTTGCCTTGGGATTTTCCATATATAAAACCCAGGATTGAGGCACCTATAGAGACAAGTAGAATAAGAGTTTCCTGGGAGTAGGGGGGGGGGCGGGGAGATGATATCAAGGAGTTCAAGAAGGAAGAAGATGTTTTATAACTGATTGTGGTAGCAATTGTACAACACTGCTTGATGTGAAGGAACTATGGCATGGTGGGTAGGTATTAGCTGCGAGAAAAATGGTTTGGCAAAAAACAAGTTGAGCATTGAAGGAAAAGATGTAGAGGGGATTATGAGTCTGCTTGAAAGGCTAGAATTCGAGGGATGCTGCCATTTTTCCGTGCTTGTTTCTCTCTCTCCTTTCCAGTCCTGGTCTTGGACTGAGCAGTGTTATGAAGTCAGGGATGGAGGGAGCCGCTGGAGGTCTTGTCCATCCTGGCAAGCAGATCGAGAGATAGAGGAGGCGAAGTGGCAAGCATGCCGAGACAATCGCTTCAGGAAATGAGGTGTCCCCTGAGAGAGACAGAGAAACAGAGTGATAAAGTGCGGTTGCCCAGTTTCCTTAATGCATTCCCAAGGCGCCGCTCCATGTCACGTGCTCCACTGCCAGTGTTATAAAGTAATCGGCACACCTGCTCTACCCCACAATCCTCCTCTTTCCCCTGTAAGCCTGTTTCTGACTCTTAGCATCTAAAAAAATCTAGATTTGCTTTCTTCTCTCCTCCCAGTCCTATTTCTTGAGACTTCTCCTTCATTTTTCTCGTGAGAGTTCTTGGTGCGTCTGTCTCTCTTAGATGCCCTCTTCCTTCTCATCCCAAGCCTGCACGTCAGTTCTTTTACTGTTCTGTTCTCCTTGGAGCAAGACAATCTTGCCCTCTAGAGTTCTCTCTCTCCACGCACTTCACGTAACATTTCTATTTTCCAGGACCATCGCATTCAAAGTCAGCCCGGCCTCTGGGGAGTGGGGTGTGTAAAGTAGCTCACACTCTGAAACCAGACCTCCGATTACTACCATGCCTTCTCCAGCCTCCTGACCAGGTCTTCAACCTTCATGATGCAGAAAAATCCAGTCATACAGAACCCACAGTGCATTTGATTCCCCTCATCATCTCCCACACGCAGAAAGTCCCAGCTCCCACCCTATCCTTCACGTTTAAGAAAAAGGGATAGATCCCGGGAGAAGAGGTTAGGAATCACATTCAAAGTAGCCATGAGTATAGAGAGATTTGATTTGAAATAACTTATTTGAAAAAGTCTTTTCATTATGTCCAGGCAATGAAAAAAAGGGGGCATAGGAATTTTAGTTGACTGTGTGATGTGTGGGCAAATGTTTAACACACTTGGATGGGAACAGACAAGCTAACAGTTGGAGTTCTCTTCAGATGCCTCAAAGAAAGGGCTGGAGATGTGCTTCTGGAAACCCCTCTGAAGCACCATGCTACTCTGACACACCCAGGGTTCCCATGAGTCAGACGTGATGGCAGTTAGCAGTGGTAAGGTGATTAAGTACTGTCACAAGGGAAATCATTCTGCATACCTGTAAGTAGACTATATAGTTCTTGTTTAGAAGACTAAGGAAGGCCTTCTGCGTTCTGAATGCATGAATCTGCAGCGCATCTGTTGTGCTCAATAGAGCAACGCACTGGCAGAGGTCAAGCAACCCTCGGCATTAGTGAGTTGTGAAAATTGGAAGCTGAGGCTTAAGATAATTTGTTGAATGGGGAATGGATTGGGTTGAGAGCTGTCTTCAAATATCTGAAAGGCTATTGTATCAAGACACTAGCTTCTGTTGATGCAAACAGAACTAATCGGGAAATGATTAAGGAAAATAGATCTACGATCAGAGAAAAGAAGAAAGTATGCTTGTTAAAGTTACTCAAGCTTCCCGAGGACGATTACAAGGCAGTCAGGACAATCCTAAGAACTTTGCCTTGGTGGGACATTAAAAGTGATGACTCTTCTTGTACTATTTTCTTTTTCTTTTACATTACAAAAGTAATGGATGCTTATAGTAACAAGTCAAATATTACTAGATTATGGACCCACTTCTCAAGATAATCTGTGTTACTAGTTTGGTGTCTGTCCACACTTACTAACATGAATAGATGAATGTCATTTCATTTTTCTTTTACAAGATTGGGATTATGTTGTACACATTATTCTGCATAATATACATATCCCTCCCAGTCAATTCCTTTTATTCTTTGAGATCATTGTAGATATATAAGTGGTATCCTAACCCACTGCCATCAAGTCTGACTTGAGTGATCCCTCCCAAGGGTTTCCAAGGCCACAGATCTTTAATGAAGCATAAAGCCTCATTTTCTACCCCACTCCCCGCGCCCGAGCAGCTGTTGGATTTGAACCAAGCACCCTGTAGTTCACAGTCCCACACCCAACAGCACCATTAAATCATTCCTCTATTGATGTTTATTCGGGCTGTTTTTATATGTTTCTTCAATCCCATTGTAACTATCAGTGCTTCAGTAAATGTTCTCCAGCATGTATTGTTAGATACTAATTTTTCTATTTCTATGTGCTAAACTCAAACCTATTGCTGGTGAGGCAATTCCAACTCAATGCAAGCCCTGTTGTTACAGGATGGAACTGCTCCATACAGAAACGGATTGCCAGGCCTTTCTTCTGCAGAACCTCTGCGGGGAGTGGCACTTCCCAACTTTTGTCAATTATGCCTACACAAAGCACTTGGGTGTGCATGCGCTCGCGTGGTAGTATACTTTAAAACAGCACTTGCTACATTATAAGGTGTCTATACTTTTAATTTTAACAGCTACTCCCAGATTACCTTATTTTTCCACAAATAACATATACCTTCTACATTTGTTTGCCAATTGCCCCCCACCCACCCACACACAAACACACACAAGGTATTTTCAAAAGCTTCCTAAGCTAATTTAGTTTTATAGAAACATGTCTTGGTGTTGTTGTCTTTGAATTGAGACAGGAGCTCTTATAAAAATGTCCCCGGTGGAAGGGTGCAGTGGGCAAACAAACATGCAAGCTGCATGTATTTGGGGGGAAATACGGCGCTTCTTAAAAAATCCAAAAACTCATTACCATCAAGTCAACCCTGACCCACAGCAACTGTGTAGGAAGAAATAAAAGCCTCCTCTTCCTCCCTGGCAGCAGTTCCATGCACAGCCCACAAGGGCTTCTTATAACTCACATTCCCACCAGCAAATATTTATTTCATCTTACGTGTTATCAGTCTTTGTTAATGGTTGCCCAGCTGAGGGACTCTTTTTATTGAGAGACAGCAGAGGATAGTGGTTTGAGGTAGATTTTCTTGGCCAGAATCCCCCAGTTCCAACAAGAACTTAAAAGCTGCCTGATTTTATGTGAAGACTTTCCACTTGCTTTGCATCTCGGTTATTCTTATCTGTGAAAAGGGAATGATATAAATTGCCTACCTCCTGTAGTTCTGAGCATTACATAAATAGATAGTTAGAAAAGGCTAAGAATAGCCACTGGTATGTGGTACATTTCTTATTTTTGGTAAAATTGAAGAAAATCTTAACTTTCATCTGCCTGACTACTGTTGAAGTTGGGCATATTTCTAGGTATTTCTTGGCCATTTGCTTTTTCTTTAAATGTTTGGCTGGTATCTTTTACTCATGTTGAGTTGTTTGTCTTTTTGTCAGTGTGCTAGAACATTTTGTGTCTTATGGATAGTGACCTTTTCCGTCTCCTTTTAATCTTTCACGTCATTTTATTTTCTATACTTACAAAAATAATCAGTATACTTAATAAAACTACATCAACCCCTTCGATCCATAAAGAACTGTAAATGTAATTTTTAAACCATATAAGCTCGTACCCCAAAATGTGTTGTTCCAAACCAAACTCACTGTCGTCAAATCGATTCGGACTCCCAGTGGCCTATAGGACAAGGAAAGGACTGCCCCTGTGGGTTTCTGAGACTGTAGGTTTGATACAAGAAGGAATCCTCATCTTTCTCCCACTGAGTGGCTGCTGTTTCGAACTGCTGTCCTTGTGGTTCTCAGCCCACGGCAAACCCCACTGCACAACCAGTGACAGAACTGTCCCCAAAGAACTATCTAGGTTATAATCTTTATTGGAGCAGGTCGCGAAGTATTTTGTATGAAAAGACTTCAGCTTACCTTCAGATTCATTGATTCTTTACCTTGGCTGAATATATTGGTCATCTGGGGGATTTTTTGAAAATACCAGTACTTGGATTCTGCCTCACAGGTAGATTGATCACGTTAATTGTAACGTAACTGACCAGTAGTGCAACCTAGGCATCGCTGTTCGTAAGAGTCCCTCTGGATTTTAAAGTGCAGCCAAGGTTGAAAATCAGAGGACATCATTCTGAACGTTCATTCAGAAATGGCTTTGTTCTAAATGCAAGTGTGAGTAGTGACCAATCACTGCTACCATCTGTTGGTGGGAGGCAAAACTGACAGAATCCGGAATGCATAGAGCTTTGTCATCAACTCGGGAAACGATGTTTTCAAAGTTCTCAGAGATGGCAAATTTGTGTTTATCCAAATGGTTTCCTTAGAAATGGCTTCTCCGCTTCCTTGCAGCTGTGCGATTCTTGAGGCTAAGAGCAAATGTATGTTTCTCATCCTAAGTTTATATCCCAGTCCTCACTGACAGCTCGTGGGTGAAACTTCTAGGGGTTGGGACTCCTTGGTGTCAGAGACTTGGTATTTATCCTAATCACTAATCAGAGAAAGTGCATTATTAACACGTTTTGAGATCATTTTCATCAAGAGCTGTTGAAAAACAAAACAAAAACAAGGTTTGTGACTGATCCTAAGCAAACTACACCAAAGGCAAAGCACTGCTTCCTTCCACAGCCACCCCTTCCCCAGCTGTAAGTGTTAGTTGAAATTTTTCTCTACTAGGATATTTGAAGATGTCTCCTTCTTGCTATGGAATTAAAATGTGAAGCATCAAGGGAAATAACAGGAAGGGCAGTGAACAGGGAAGCACGCTTTGAGAAATAGCGATGTTGGCAGAAAATGGAAGTGTCTGGGAGACAAAAAAATAAGAAAACCCTGGCAGAATTATAGGCGGCTGCCTGGGCTAGTAATTAGATCGTGAGTTCATCTTCTGAGGGAACGGTGTCTTTCCTCTCTCTTCCGCAGAGCGGCCGAAAGAAGTCCAAGCATGGAATTGCTAAGTCTGCCGTGAAAGCCACCTAGGACACATTGGGCGTAAATAGATCTATAAAATAATCCCCCAGTTTTTATGGATTGTGTGTTATTCTTATAGCTGTCAAGGAGAGATGAGTTCTGAAGCCTTTCAAATGATTTTTATGAAATACCATTTAATCAAGAATATCTTTATAAACTGGAACTTTGTGCTTCTGGTAGAGGCTGAAACTGTTGCTGGTTTGAGTTTTTTCCCACAATCGAAATTATGCGTTCTTCTGAGAGGGTCTTCTTTAAATGTGGCTTCTCAACCTCAGAACTATTGGCGTTTGGGGACCAGAAATGTCTGGTTTCAGCTGGGGGGTAAAATGGTGAAGAGCATGCCCCGCCTCTGTGTCGTCCAGGCCATTGCCCCCTCTCAGTTGGAACCACCAAGAGTATTTCCAGGCTTTGCCAAATTTCCCCCGGGGAAGATCCCCCCCAGTTGAGACCCATTAATTCATAGGGTGCTGATGGGCCTCCTTTTCAGGGAAGAGGAGTGTTGTGCCTTCTTGGCTAATGATGTGTCTAAGTCACTAATCTAAACCGGGGCTCCTCCATAGTATCAGTGACCATTGATAACAACACAGGCCACCCAGGTTATGAATGAGAGAGACTGAGTCTAATTCTGTCTTGAAGAATTTATAGGTGACATGGAACCAGTCATGATCGTTCTTTTTGTAATATAGTTTTTCTTGTGGATTACGTGGGGGGGTTACACTGTAGATCATCAATTTTGTATTCAACAGCTCACACTACTTGTTCTTGTTTAACCTGACTCTAGTGCGAGAGAAGGCTCAAAGGCTTTCATGTGCAGCAAGTGAAGGTGATTTGATAAAGGATTTGTCCTGCGTGGGGGCTGGTACAGTCATTTCAAAGTGAGGGCAAGTTTATGTAAAATCTTAAGGGCAAGTATGAGTTGTTCCTGAGCCAGACATTTGTAACCAGGGCTTCCTCCCTGCGGGTGAGTAGATTCCAACTCATGGTGACCCTATAGAACAAGATAGCACTACCCCTATGGATCTCCAGACTAAATCTTTACAGGAGTAGAAAGCCTCATCTTTCTCTCGTGAAATGGCTGGTGGGCTTTAAGTTCCACAGCTTATCTATTTGGGCCCCTTTTATACTTGCACCTTCCAGTCTCGAAATGAGCACATAGATGGTACTTAATATCTACTGTCAACTGATAGAATATTATTCTAAGCTATCTAAGAACAGGAGCCTCAAGGCCTGACTTGTACTAAAGAGGTTTTTCTTCCCAAGCTGTTGCGGTCTCTGTGGCAAAGGCAGTACAAGAAGAAACCGGCAACATACCGAGGCTATTGAAGGGTGTGAGTCTGGAAATCTTAAAATTACAGTATTTGGACAGAATTCCCCGGGGGGTTGGCAGGGTGCTGTTGAGTGACAGATTCGTTCTGGAAACAACTGCTCTGATCTGTCACTGTAAGCTTGAGCCAACCTATTGCTCCTGCTTTTTGAACTCCATCCACCACTGATCTGTGGAGGAAACAGGTTTTCTGACGGGAGTCAGGTTTAATGCTTCATTCGTTCTCTCCGGAAAAATGCCTCAGCACCAGGAGAGGGGCTCCTTCCGAAAATCAGCCTCAGTGTTGACATCCCGCGAGACCGGTTGAGGCACTTTTCTTTTTTTTTTTTAATGGAATTAAGATGCATATTTTTTTAAATGAAAGGTGACTGGCATTCTTCCCACTGAAAATGGAAAGTAATTTAATTTGTTTGTGGTGTATTTTATTTGACAGTCTTTTTACATGTTCGATTTGGTTTGTTACACGGAATTACCCTTTAATAATGGATACACACGATGCCAGACTCGGCTACCCAGATTGGGTTGGTAATTAAATGAGCATCCATATTTTTCAAGGTTTTCAGGACAGTGTGGACCGAAGCAATTTGGAAGACTGGACCAGGAGAGTTTGGGGCTTTTTCTTTTTTCTCTGCCCTCCCCCCCCACCGCCCGACCTTTTGCAGTGAAATTAATTGCTACTCAATGACCAATCATTTCATTATCCACTTCTCTGGAGTGGTGTTAAGTTCTGTAATCATGACTGAATTCCTTAGAGAGCGCTGGAAAGGGTATGGAAACCCTGTGCCAGTAGAAAAACGTTTTACTCCGGTCACAAGTTGTAGTCCTGGGAACCAACCCACAGCCGCAGGTCCACCCTGTGAGGCGGAATGCACTTGGTGGCAAGGAGGGGGAATGTCTCTTGCCTCAGATATTCAATGCTGGTGTTCATGCATTGGGCCACTAACCACACAGTGAGCAGTTCAAAACCACCATGTCCTCTGCTCGGGCAATATGAGGCTTTCTATTCCCATAATGAATTCGTCACAGAGCCCCACAGGGGCAGTTCTACCCTGCCCTACTGGGTTGCTAGGAGTTGATATCAATTGATGGCAGTGGGCGTGTGAGGGGTGAGAGCCCAGCTTCACAAGTACTATGTATGACCTGTGGTAAGCTGCATGCGCTTGCTCTGGGTCAGGATCCACATCTGTAAAAGGGAACAATACCCCCTCAGAGGGCTGTCGGTAGGATTCAGTCACCCAGGATGTGAAAGTGTTTCACACCAAGCATGTTCTCCACATGTCTGTATTAAATTATTATATGTCAGGTGCTGTGCTCAATTTTCACCACAACGCCAATAGGAGGATTGCTTTCTCTCATGTTCCAAAGGCAAGCAGTGATGTTGAGAAAGACTCTGGGGCTAGGAAAAGGCCTTGGCTCACATACGTTGGACGTGTTGTCAGGAGAGACCAGTCCCCGAGGAAGGACATCGGGCTTGGTAAAGTGGCAGGACAACCAACAAGAGGAAGGCCCTCGGGAGGTGGGTTGACACCGTGGCTGCAACAAGGGACTCAGGCACAGGCACCATTGTCAGGATGACACAGGACCGGCCAGTGGCTTGTTCTCTTGTGCATAAGGTCGCCGTGGGTCAGAACTAGCTCAATGGTACCTAACAACAAGCCCAAGTATGCAGAACTCCAGAAAGCCTCCCTGTCACCCCTCTGCACATTTTACACTTGTACTCCCTAGAAGAACTTTCGAAAGCCCTATCTGCCTTCCTGAACATAAGGGGACAACTAAAACATTCCCATTGTAAAGTTAAGTAATAGCAAAGAATGTGATTCCAAGAGTATTTCTAACATCAACACTTCAAAGCAAAACTGTACATTGTATATTGTTTTTTATACATCCAGTGGAGCTTAAATAGCATGGTGATATAAACTACATGTTAACCTCTTAACTGCCATATGTTATAGGGGGAAAAAAATACCTCTCTCCCCTCACCCCTTTTTGTCTATATTAGATTATTAAATTACCTACCAGGATCCATTAAAAGAATAGGTGGGAAAGTTCTTCTATAGAAGTGAGGATTTTGACATTGTTCCTTCCTTCTTAAAAGGTGAGTTTTAGGAAATGCACATCCCTTCCCCCAAAAGCCATCGCCTTCCAATCGATGCCAGCTCATAGCAACCCTATAGAACAGGTAGAACTGCCCCAGTGTGTCTGAGACTGTAGGAAGCCCCTTCTTTGGCCTGCAGAGTGGCTGGTGCTTTCGAACTGCTGACCTGGCAGTTAGCAGCCCAATGTGTAATCATTACACCGCCAGGGCCCCTACTACATACACCACCAGAGCTAAAACCTTTGTACCGATCATCGCTATAAAAAATAATAGGGAGTGGGAGAGAAAAGGGAGTGTACTTTTATCCTATAACATGACTGTAAAGAGTTTAAAATTCTCCATTGATTTGAAGCATCCTTCTAACTATTAATAAAACACAATTGATCAAGGTAGCAATTCTGATGGAACAAAAAGGAAATTTTATTAGAAATGTAGTTAGCTGGGATGAGGATATTCACGAGACCTTGATTAAAGGTGTTGTCCAATATTTCTTTCCAGAAATGTGTATGCCTTGGGAGAGTGACCTGTGCTAAGATTCAGGGTGGGTGACTGTGTGTGTTGCAAAATGAGAGAACAATGGTGTAAACAGAGAGAAGACCCCTCGGCGGTGGGCATCTTCTGAAATGATTTGATTTTTAGGAAAGAAAATGGACTTTTGCCTTTCAAACTGATCTGCAAAGTTCTTAGGACATCATTGCACGTCCCTAGGGGGGAGGTTCCCATCTGAAGAGACCAGCTCTGTACTTCGAGATGACAGGACCCTGAAAGATGGGCCCGAATACAGACAAATCAAATGGCCCTGCAATTTTCAAATGGACACACAGCCTCGCCCTCAAAAACAAAGCTCGGGATGCCCTGTAGTTACCCCAAACCCACAGCAAAGATCTTTGGAAGGTCATGAGGATGTTTTCTGGCAGTAGCCCAGCGGGAAGATGGAGGGCAAACTTGAAGTGAGGCTGAAGCTGGAATTTCTGAGCCTCCTTGGCATCTGTATCATGCAGGGCCTCGAGACGGGGTTCGGGGTTCACCTCAGGCTCTTCACCAGCCCTCAGACGTATGCTTGCTTGCACAGCCACAGCCAGGCTTCCAGTGTGGGGCACCCAGTATGGGGGAGTCCCAGGACTTCATCCGTCATCAGGTTCTCCCCGAGATCAAGCAGCCTCAGTGTTAATTGCAGCCCAAATGGCTGGTTGTGAAATAAGGAGAGGGCGAAGACTTGTGTGGTCACTGCCTAGCACGGGATAAATGCTAAATAGCTAACTGTTGATTACATGATTTATCTGGAGCATGTATGTGGCCAGAATGTACCTATAGGCGCTTCCAAATTGTTAAAACAGAATTGGCCTACACCCATGATCTTAATATGTCCTGGTGGGTCTGATGTAAAGTGATATAAATGACCTGGGGAAGGGACTGACGGGCATCTGTTGAACGTTAACAAGGTGATGTGAAGCAAGCATAGACTTCATTTCAATTTGGTAGAATTTTATTAAAGGCCCTTTAACTTGGATTATTTAGATTACATTTAATGAGGCGTGTGAAAGTGTTTGTGTGCTCAACTCAATCAAATGTGACCCAGGACCAGTGAGCAACTAAAGTCCTTTAACTGCCTCTACAAATGGGCTTTTTACTATCTTCAGGACCCTGCCTATTTTCTGTTTTGTTTTTGTTTATCTCATATCTGGCCACCCCTTCTCTCTGGGAGTCCTTACCTTGAATCTGTGGATTTACTGGGGTGCAGTGTTGCCATTGTAAACACAGCTGTGATTTTTTTTTTCAGTCTGTGAAAAGTGTAAGCATGAAGGTGCCTTGAGATCTCACCTATACCCTCATTGTCACCACCACCCCCGCCCTGTTCCCCCCAGATGTGCCTGTTTACGGGGGTGGGGAGGGTCTTAAAACAGGGCCTCCAGGGTTTCCCATTTCCCAGGCTTCTGCTCAGCTTTCATTGTGCGTCTCTGAGGTGGGTTATTGTGGTCCGTTCCCACCCCCACCCCCAAGTTGGATGCTGTAGAAAATTGTGAAGAATCGCCAGCCTGATCGCCAAATAAGCCAAGTGACAGCAACATTCATTTTGCTAGCAAAAATGGGTTCTGAGAAGTGAAGGATGATACAGTGTTCCCAGGGGGCGATGCAGGAAAGATAATGAGGAAGAAGGTGGGAAGAAGGTTGGGAAGAGACAGTACTGGGCAGCTCTCTGTGCCTCCTGCATTTTCCTCCCCCCACGCAATAAACCCACCGTCAGGCCTGCCTCGCTGTCCAGCATCTTTCCTTCCCCACTCCATCCAGCCACACAGGCTCCTCCAACAACCTGTCCCACTCCCACCACAGGGCCTTGGCATATGCTGTTTCCTCTGCTTCTACCCCCTCCCTCACTTCATTTAAGTCTCTAATCAGATGGCACCCCTTTATAGAGATCTTCAGAGGTCCACACCACCACAACTAGAAGACAAAGCCAGAAAAATACCAAAACTAAAACTCATCGCTACTAGTTGATTCTGACTCATATTGGCCTGATAGGGCATATAATAATATACCATAGGGTTTCCAAAGTTATGAATGCTTATAGAAGCAGACTACTCCGTCTTTCTCCTGCAGAGCAAGTGATGGCTAACAGGTAAGTGCTTTTAACCACTGTGCTCGGCTGGATTCTCTACGGAAGCAAGACCAATGGGCTTTTATTCATGGTGGCTTGTGTATCGGAGTGGCCCTGTGCTCAACAGGGTTTTTGTTTGTGTTTTGTTTTGTTTGGGTGGCTGATTTTGTGTGTGTGAAAGAATAACCGTATGCCTTTCATTCAAGGTACCTTTAGAGAGATTCAAACTCTAACCTTTGGATTAGCATCTGAGTGTGTTAGCCATTTGTGTCTGTCAAGGACACAGGCAGTGCATACTGGCCCCTAAGACAGCAGTGAAAACCTGCCATTTGAAAGTCTGCTTGTCTGTGTGCCAAGCCTCTGCGTGCGCTTTTCCCGGGCATGTGAATCGAGGATGGGGTAGGCGTGAGTGCTTTGTGGGACTTTAACAAATTATTTAACCTCTCTGTGCCTCTGTTTCCCCAACTGCACACTAGGGATCACAGGATGTACTAAGCTTCCTTATAAGATTTCTACTATTGATGAGTTCCCTAAGTGTTTAAATCATCCAGTGGATCTCAATCCTGCTAATGCCACGACCCTTTAATACAGTTCCTCATGTTGTGGTGATCCCCCCCAACCATAAAATGATCTTCGTTGCTACTTCATAACTGTAATAACTGTAATTTGCTGCTGTTATCAGTCAGGTGACCCCAAAGGGGTCGCGACCCACAGGTTGAGAACAACTGTCTTAAGCAGTCAGTATATACCAACTGAATCTCTCAATAGGCTTTAGCTTAACTTCAGGTCATGCCCGAGGGTGATTCTCCTGGGCCATGGAACATGATACCGAGTCCTCACTCAGCTGTTTGTCTCATTATCCAATAATTCATATTATTAAAATAGTAAAATCTATCTGACTACTTTGGCCCTCGAAGATGTACATCTGGCAGTAATGAATGCTGAGGTCTAATATAAGAGTAACGATGTGAGGGTCAAGGTTATAATAGGCCAGTTGTCTCCGTCTTTGGGCAGCTATGCAACAATATATTTTGGCAGTTATATTGTTGGTTATGTAATGATGTAATGATCTTCCATGTGATCTCCAGTGTCCTCCATTCTCTCAGAATGGTGATTTTTTCAAAACGACTTAGTCTTTGGAACCTAACTCCAGCAAAAAGTGAGGAGTGAGTACCTTGGATTGCTAGTCTAACATGAGGTACTGGGAGCAGGGAAGGCGGTCAGGCTGGAGTGCTTGCCCTTTGGAATCATACTCAGAAGGAGTATGATGGGAGAAGTAGCCTATCAGGAGAAGTAACCTGATAGGTCGAAACTAGATCAGGCTCAAGTTGGAATATAAGGTTCCAATAGACAGCCTGAGGAAGAAGGATCATTGAATTCAGCAGCTCAGGTAAGAACCACCTACTCCTTCTTGGGGTCAAGCTCTGGCCCCTCTTCTCCTGCCACAGTACTGCCCTGTCTCAAAGATGCTTTCGGCGTCACCAATGGCTGCCGTGGTGGTGGCTCAGAAGGAGTGTTTGAACCAAGAGTTAAAAATCATAGTCTGATGCTAAAGGTTGTCAGGTCCTGACCCTGTACTTGACAAGAAGAAAACGCAGTACTGCAGTAAGTGGCTCAGGCAGATGGGATGTGCAGCAGCAGGCGCCAGGGTGGGAGGTGCTGTCAATGCCTAGCAGGGTGAGGAGGTCCTTCACTTCCTGGTATGTCAGTTCTTTTGTCTGTAGGTTTCAATGGACCACAATGGATTGCTTGTTTCTGAAGTATTTGCCTTAGCCACAGAAATCATCCTTGAATAAAACATGATTAAAAATCCACATACACTCAAGTATCACAGAATAATGAAGGTGGTGAGGCCCCAAACCCAGGGCCTCCTAGCTGGAGAAATTTTGAAATGCCTTCAAAGCTCAGTACATGATTCAACATCACACAGCAAAGTTTCCAAAGTTTGTGTGTTTAACCACATAAAATTATTGATATATGACTTTTTTTTTACTTATAGAAAGGGCAATTTTATTGGTAGTTGCTAGCAACCAGGGGGAGAAGAGATAATGAATAGTAACTGCCTAACAGACAGCTATCTTCCAGATTTCCTGACACAGACTAATGAGTGCTTCCAGTGCTTCCTGAGCTTGCTGGACCATTTCAATTGGTGTTCCCTCCATGCCTGGAGTCCTGGTTTTGGCTCATGTTTTCAGAGCAGCTTGACCTTCTTCCTTCAGCTCCATTGGTGCTTGCTCATATGCTCCCTCCTGAAATTGTGGAGTGTCCACTAGTTCTTTTCTGTACAGTGACTCTGTGTATTCTTTCCATCTTTTTTTCAGTCCCCAAAACCATTTTATTGGGAGTTAATACAAATATCATATCATTGCTTAGTTAAATCACATCAAAGGCAGTATTGCACATGATCTACCACAATCCGTTTCATAACATTCCTTTCCTTCTTGAACTCCTTGACATCAGCTCCCTTTTACAGCCTCACCACCCTTTGTCTGCTTGCTGTCCCTATAGGTTCACCAATCCTGGGTTTCATCTACCAAAATACAGAGAAACATAGCACACAAATTCAAGAGGGTGACCCCCCCCCATGACATAACACATCTGAGATAAGCCCTAATATGAACAAACAAAAACAACAAGAACAAGTACAGAAAATGTTGAAAAGCAGATCAGACCTAACATGCATGGGGGGGGGGGGGCTGTCAACTGACAAGGTTTTAATTGTTCAAGTCAGGTTTATCACATCGAACTCCTATAGTCATCTCAATTATGGGTAGAGGGAAATAACCAGAGGCTTGTTTCCTATGTAGATCCCACAAATGTATCTTGGGTTCCCATGGTCATTCATAGTCTTCTGTAAACCAGTTTCTCACAGTTTAAGCTCTGATACTATTCCCTCATTTAGCTTTGGATTACATGATTTTCAGTCATTCAGTCACTGATGTTGGTGTGCTTCTTCCACGTGGACTTATTTAATGCCTCACTTAGATGCCTGCTTGTTTGAAAACAAATCTTTAAGACCCCAGATGCTTCTTCACCACACTTTGCTATAGCATTCATATCTTCTGTATTCCCTTCCCGATGAGGGCAAATATTGAGCAGGGCCATAGTGTAGGAACTAATTGTTCTTAAATTGGAGCTAGGATTGGTGCGTGCCCAAAAGCTACTCCTGGATCTATGTTGGGGTTTTTTGTTTGTTTATCTGCCTCTGACTCCCTTTCCAAACCTCCCTTTTATCTATCCACCCCTTGGGACATAATTTCATTAATATTCTCTTTGATTATGCTTCGTGCATTATTCAGTCTTTAGCCCTTAGAATCTCTCAATATTGCATCTTGAGGCTTGAATGTCTTCTTAAGTTCTTTCAGTTGAAGATATGCTGAACATGTTCTTTTTGTTTTTCTAATTCTAGGTCTTTATACATTTCATTGTAATATTTTACTTTGTCTTCTAAAGCTGCCCTTTGAAAGTTTCTGTTCATCATTTCTTTTATTTACCTTAGCTCCTTTACGATTAAGTGCAATTTCAGAGTCTCTTCTGATAGCCACTTTGATCTGGCCTCTCTTTCCTGTATATTTAATGATTTTTTGCTTTCTTCATGAATGATTTAGATGTCCACCCACAGCTCATCAGGCCTTCTGTCATTAGTGCTCAGTGTACCAAATCTGTTCATACGATGTTCTTGAAATCCAGGTGGGTTAGACTCCGGTTGCATTTTGGCTTTCATGCACTTGTTTTCATTTTCTTCATCTTCAACCTGAATTTACACATGAGCTATCGGTGGTCTGTACCACAGTCTGCCCCTGGTCTGGTTTTAGCTGCTAATGTTGAGCTTCATCGTCTTCTCTTCCCATAGATGTAGTCAATTTGATTTCTGTGTATTCATCCTGGAGAAGTCCGTGTGTATAGTTGCACTTTGTGTTGTTGAAGACTGGTATTCGCTGCGAACAAGTCATTGGTCTCACAAAATTCTGTCTATCCAGCCTTGCTTCTGTCACCAAGACCATATTTCCCAACTACTGTTCCTTCCTTTGTTTCCAAATTTTAAATTCCAATCATCAATGCATCCTCATTGCATGGTTAATCAATTTCACACATAAGACATTGGTAAAAGTCTTCAATTTCTTCATTACTACCTTTAATAGTTGGTGCATAAATTTGAATTATACTTGTATTGATTGGATTTCCTTGAAAGCAGATAAAGTCCTGTCACTGACAGCATTGTACTTCAGGATAGATTTTGAAATGTCTTTCTTGACAATGAGTGCAAGGCCATTCCCTTTGACTGTATCATTCTCAACATAGTAAACCACAGAATCTTCTGTTTCAAACTGGCCAACACCTGGCCATTTCAGCTCACTAATCCCTAAGATATTAAACTCTACAAGTTCCATTTCATTTTTGATGGCTTCCAATTTTCCTAGATTCATACTTCATACATTCCAAGTTCTAATTATTAGTTGATTTGTGCAGCTCTTTCTTTTCATTCTGAGTCTTGCAACATCAGTAAATGAAGTTCCTGAAGGCTTTATTCCACTCATATCACTATGGTTCCCATTACTGTGAGAAGGTAGCTCTTCCTCAGTCACATGGTGAGTGCACTTGGAGCTGAGGGACTTCTCTTCTGGCACTATCTCTGACAAGTCTGCTTCTAATCATTAGGCCTTCCAAATCTGACAGTGACTCAGAACTACACATAAGATTGTCAGCACCTCCTTCCTCCACATTGTGCCATCTCTTCCTTCTCCATAACCTAGTCCTAGTCTGCAAGTTCTGCTGAAGCCTGCTCACTTTGGAGGACCCTACTGGCATTTGAAATGTCAGTGATAGAGCTTCCAGCATCACAGTAACACATAAGCCACCACATTATGACAGACTTACAGACAAGTAGCCAAGTGACTGCAAGAGATCCATATTTATACCCTTTCCAAAGGTGATCCAGAATGTGCAAACTATAGGACAATATCATTAATGTCACATACAAGTAAAATGTTGCTAAGATCATCTAAGCATGATTGCAGCCATCACTTGTCATTGAGCCATCAGAGGTTTAGGCCATAGTTAGAAGAGGATGTGGAACAAGTTATAGATAGATAACTTGGACGTGGAGCAAGTCATCAGATAGATCTTGGATGAAAGCAGAGAATAAGAGAAAGATGTTGACTTGTGTCTTATTGAGGATCATAACTAAGATAGAAAAATGGGAATTCCAGAATATTTCGTTGTGCTCATGCAAAACTGGTACATGGGTCAAGAGGCACTTGTGCAAACAGAACAAGGAAAAACTACATAGTTCAAGATCAGGAAAGGTGTGTGTCAGGGTTGTATCCTCTCACTCCACTTACTCAATCTTTATGCTGAGCAAATCATCAGAAAAACTAGATCATATGAAGAATGTGACATCAGAATCGGAGAAAGGCTTATTAACCAGCTCGATATGCAGATGGCACAACCTTTTGTTTGCTGAAAGTGAGGCGGACTGGCAGCACTTGTTGATGAAGATCACGGATTTCATCCTTCTGTATGGATCACAACTCAATGTAAAGAAAACCAAACTCCTCCCAAATGGACCAATAGACAGCATCATGATAAATGGTGAAAAGATTGAAGTTGTCAAGGATTTCATCTTGCTTGGATCTACAATCAGTGGTCATCAGAGCAGTAGTCAAGAGAGCAAGCAATGCATTGCAATTGGTAAATCTGCACAAGACATCTTTAAACTGCTGAGAATCAGGGAGGTTATTTTGAGGACTAGCTCAAGCCTGACCCAAGCCCTGGCATTAACTGCCTCATATGCATGTTAAAAAAAAAAGTTAAGCATCGAATAAGGAAGACCAAAGAAGAATCGATGCATGTGAATTATGATGCAGGCAGGGAAAATTGAAAATACCAGGGACTGCCAAAAAACCCAAATACATCTGTCTTGGAAGAAGTACAGCCAGAATTATCCTTTGAGGCCAAGTTGACAAGACATTTGTCAGGAGAAGCTAGTCCCTAGAGAGGAACATCATACTTGGCAAGGTAGAGGGGCAGTGAAAGAGCGGCGGGCCCTGAAGGAGATGGACTGACTCAGAGGCTGCAACAACGGGCTGATCGGGCAGTGTTTCCTTCTGTTGCACCTAGGGTCACCATGACTGAATAGGTCCGACCGACTGAATAGCACCTAATGACAACAACAGCCTAATGGGCACGGGGTTTGATCTTGGGGTGGTCGAAAAGTTGTGGAACTAGAAAGAGGTGATAGTTACGTAACATTGTGAATGTCCTAAATGTCACTGAATTCTTCACTTTAGAATGATTACTCTCATACTTTTGCAAATTGAAGGTGCCCCGGTGGCATAGTGGTTATCCATTGGGCTGTTAAGCCTAAGGTCAGCATTTCAAATCCACCAATCACTTGGTGGGAAAAGACAAATGTTTCTGCTCCCATAAAGAGTTCATCTTGGGAGATACACATGCAGAGTTCTCCTGCCCCACAGGGTCCTTATGAGTCAGAATCAGCTCGACGGCCATCAGTTGAGCATTACAAATTTCCTCTTCATCTTTTATGGTGATTTTCTATTTCAACCTAATGTTTTGTTTGCAGTTGTCGTTAAGTTTTTTACTTGAACCAAACTGCCATGGTTCCGATCCCTGCTTCTTAACTCACTCACCCAATAGCATTGAAGAAGATGTTTCACCTCCCTGTAAAGTGGGGCAAACAGAAGAATCCTTCTCTCGGTTAACTCCTGAGAAAGCTAACTGGGTGGTGGGATAAGATGATGGGCACACAGCCCAGGAGGCCCTCTGTGAACGCAGCCAATGTGTGTAAAATCTTATGGAGAATGCCTTAATGATTGCCTGTGGGTAAAACGAGAGGTAGGATCTGATTCCTCTCTGCCTGGCTCAAGGAGAAATATTTGGCCAGAGAAGATGGGAAACGTGATCCTACCATGGCTACATAATTGGTCCATCCTTTCTTGTCGATCAGCCAAGCCTCCCTCTTTCTTTTACGAGAGGAGTCACCGCGCTGTGGACAAACCTTTACCAATATTGGACACAGGCACAATATTGGGATAACTGAGAGCAGCACTCAGCCCCCTGCCTTCTCTGGGTAAAGCATTAGAGACTCTGTCCCCAGAAACCTCTGCACAGCCCTTCCCATTAAGTGGTACATCATGGAATATGTCAGCCTGAATCAGCAGGCAGGTCTTTCACGTGAAACTGAAGCTCTGGGCTGGCAGTTCCTACTTTGTAATGCCACTTGATCCTGGCTGTCATGTTCCCTTCCCTGTCACCACAGCCACAGAGGACCTCCACAGACAATGCACAGTAACAAAGGCCCAGGGAAGAGTCTAGAAGGAGACCCTCGCAGATTTCATTTCTTCTGTGGGCCACGATGGAGGGTTGGGGCGCCCACATTGCGCTCGGGTGTCTCTGTGGGTAAAGGAAACAGCACTCAGAAGCCACCCCGGGTGTGGGTTTCTTTTGTAATAAATGAGAAAAGGGTGACAAATGTCTTTGAAAGCACAGAGTAGAGATGTGGTGGGGCTTCATTCAAACACCTACAAGACCTATAGTACTGCTATGATTACCACCACCATTGTTGCCATCAGTAATTCGGTATTTGTCACAAATTCTCCTGGAAATTTTCTCTTGTCTGTTTCAGAACATCTTTCACTACCCATGCTGTGTGCTTGAGTTCTACATGGTACGTTGGAAAGAACACTAATGTTCATTCAGGCAGATCCTAGAAGCAAATTCTGGCTGTGCCGCCTAATGTTGGGCCAATGGCGTGGGTTCTCTGAGCAGGCGTTTTCTCTGTGAAGTAGTACTTTGTCCTAGGACCTCTATCACAGAGTTGTTGAAAGAGTTGCCTTACCTGGGATAATGGATGAAGAATAATGTGACAGAGAATAAATATCCCCTAAATATTGACAGATAAAATTCCTGAAGGGTAGCTCGCTTCATTGCCCATGAGAAAGCCTTCATTGGTGTTCAGTCATGAACCATCTGCCTTCTCAAAGTTCTGTTTCATCAGCCCTTGGATTTGTTCTTCACTCTGAGTCTAGTATGACCTCTTCAAAGCTGATAATACGAACCCGGTCATATCACAATCATTTCAGACCCTTTGCTTTCCCTGCCTCTTAGAGTAATGGAAAAAACTTTCTGGGGCTTGCCTCCTATCAGCCTCATCTCACACAACGGTTCTCGTCTTCTCTCTATAACAGTTACACTTATCTCTCAGCCTCTCTTGCTCACCCAACCCCACACACACACACACACACACACACACACACACACACACACACACGACACTCATGCATGCTGGCTTCTCTTCCTGGAGTATTCTTCCCACCCTTCTGCCTGCATAAACCATAGTAACTGCACCCACTTTCTCAAGAGCCAGCTCACACAACTCTAGTTAGAAGTATGCTTGAGTTCAAAAAGAGAGTTGAGAGAGATGGCTCTTTGTTCACAGTTGCCAGGCAGGGCTTCTTGTGTGGGAACCTATTTCATGTGCCTAGTTCTCTGACCTGAAGAGAAGAAAGCATTTACTTGTATCATTATAATTCATGTGCCTGATAACATCCCATCTCAGACTCATTCGCACTTCCTCAAGAATGTCTTTACAGACCTTGTCAGCACTTATCTGCTCTCCCTCTCTCCTGCGCTCTCGTTCTCTCTCTGCCTCTCTGTTGCACTCCCTCTTATTCAAGATGCACTGTCACCAAGTAAATTCTGACTCATTGTGACCCTCTTTGGGTTATTTAAGATATGAATCTTTAAGGGAACAAAAAGCCTCATATTTCTCCCAGGGAGCAGCAGCTAATGGGTTTGAACTGCTAACTTTGTGGTTAGCAGTCTAATACATATTCAGTTCCTATATCTCTTCAACGTCTTAACCAGTTAACTCTAGGAGAGCAGGAATCCTCTGACTTTGCTCACCATTGAGCCTCCAAGATCTTGCTCAGTAAGTGTTTACTGGAAAGGCAGGTGGGAAGGGGAGCCACAGTGTAAATCATTTTAACCGGTCCCTCCAACACCCTGCAGACGATTAGGGCACAACTGCTATTGCGACTACTCGAGGTGATGGAGCTAGAGTCCAAGGGAGCGGAGCGTGCTATTTGGCCATGATCACACAGCCTGTTCCTTGGTGGTGAATGTAACGCCAGAACCTGCCCTTACACCGCTAACCTGCCCTTACACCGCTTGTGCTGTAGAACCATTCTCCATGACTGAAAGTGGGGGAGAGGGAAGGGACTCACAGAAGTTTTCCCTTTCTTGGCTAGTATTCACAGAAGCTCTGACTTGTTCTATGTGTTCATTGCACGCAAGATTTCAAACTAGTTCATTCCAGTTCAAGGTCCACAGTTCAAAACCACCAGCCATTCTGAAAGAGAAAGATGGGGCTTTCTAATCCCATAAACAGGTATGCTTTCAGAAGCTCAGAGGGGCAGTTCTGTCCTGCCCCAGAGGGTCTCTGTGAATTGGCATTGACTCGGTGGCAGTGAGTTCAGGTTGGATTTTTGGACCCAGGCTATACTGAATCTGAGCAAATACTCAACAGAGGATTGAACCAGAATAAACTGGTTGAAAACCCTGATCTGAAGGCCACTTTGGTGTTCAGAATATCCAGCACCATATCAATATAGAGCTTTATGATTCCTCTGAATCATTCACTTAATTTTATTTTATTTTTAATCATTATTGGGGGCTCATACAACTCATCACAATCCATACAGCCATCCATTGTGTCAAGTACATTTGTACATTTGTTGCCCTCATCAATCTCAAAACATTTGCTTTCCACTTAAGCCCTTGGTATCAGCTCCACATTTTTTTCCCTTCCTCCCCAGCCTCCCTCCCTCATGAACCCTTGCTAATTTATAAATTTTGTTTGTTTTTTTTTAAATTATTATTATTTTGTCATGTCTTACACTGTCTGATGTCTCC
>NW_022111372.1:87658927-87664410 GCF_000313985.2 Echinops telfairi
AAACCCAAATGAAGGCTGAGCATGATAGTGGGACAAGAGGAAAGTAAAAGGAAATAGAGGAAAGAACTAGGAGGCAAAGGGCATTTATAGAGGTCTCAATACAGGCATGTACATATGTAAATATATTTATATATGAGGATGGGGAAATAGATCTATGTGCATATATTTATAGGCTTAGTATTAAGGCAGCAGATAGACATTGGGCCTCCACTCAAGTACTTCCTCAATGTAAGAACACTTTGTTCTATTAAATTGGCATTCCATGATGCACACCTTCCCGACATGATCGCTGAAGACAAATGTGTGCATATAAGCAAATGTGGTGAAGAAAGCTGGTGGTGCCGGGCTATCAAAAGATATAGCATCTGGGGTCTTAAAGGCTTGAACATTCATTTAATTTTAAATCCTCTTTAAGGAGCCCTGGTTTCATTGTGGTTAAGAGTGAGGATGCCGAATTCAAGGTCAATAGTTTGAAACCACCAACCAATCCTTGGGAGAAAAATGAGACATTTTAGTCCCGTAAAGAGTAAGGTGACCAGATTTTAACATTGGTAAAGTGGGACACCATTGATAAAACTCATATCCTGGCTAAATAGCAGCCGAAAACCGTATACCCTAGCTTGTCGTGCATTCTTTCCAAAAATCGGGACTTTTTTAAAACGCCGCAGGACGTGGGAAAAATTGTTCAAAAGCGGGACGTCTGGTCACCTTAGAAAGAGTGACAGTCTCAGAAACCCACAGGTGCACTTCTACCCTGCCCTATAGGGTCAGCATGCGTCAGAATCTTCTTGATGGTGGCGGGTTTGGGATTTTTTTTTGTTTGGTTGGTTTAGTGGCATGTGGTATAGAAGTGTATGCATTGTGCTGCTTAACCACACGGTCAGAATTCAAAACTACCAACCTCTCTGAGAGAGAAAGATGAAGCTTTTTGCTCCCATAATGATTTGCAGCCTTGGAAACCCAGAGAAGTCTATTCTACAGGATAGCTATGAGTCAGAGTTGACTTACTGGCAGTGGTTTGGGTTGGGGAGGTAAGCTCCCTGAAGACTGAGGGGGAATTCTGTCTTGTGACAGGTTTATAGTGCTAAGGTGGTTCCACTTCACACAAATGAACCTTGTGTTCACGTTCTCTTCTTCACCCCTGAATTGAAACCAATCTTGAAGTCTTCATCCAGCCCCAGGTATCAAATCAGTCAAGGCTCAGTTGCAAGAAGTGATTTCCTTGCAAAGGACATAGTTTTAGATTTCTTTGCCTGTTTCTGTTAAATGACCACACCTGTCATTCTTTTTTTATAAGTGTGGTCCCTCTCAGGCTTTTGTGATCTCACCCACTTTCTCAAGAGTCATTTACACAGGTGGACTTAGAAATATGCTTGAGTTCAAAAGGAGAGTCAGGGCACTCTCCGTGTTCGTGGTCACCAGGCAGGGCTTCTTGTGTGAGAAACGATTTCATGTGCCTAGTCCTCTGGCCTGCAGGGAAGAAAACATTTACTCCTATCATGTAACAAGTCCTTATGCTTGCTTTTAGGCATTCTTCATTTTAAAGCATGAGAAACAACCATTAGAATTCCCCCAAATACTTTAAAGACTGGCCCTGGTATCTGAAATGACCGCTACTGGAGATCTTTACAGGTCCAAGTAGCAGCCTAGTGTCCTGCCCTCACAATCTGAAGGGTTCCCTTTAGCGTTTCTTACAGGGCAACTCTGGTCATCACAAGTTCACACAGCTTTTGTCTATTTTGGAATGTCTTCATTTTTCCCTTGAGGAGCCCTGGTAGCACAGTGAGTTGCAAGTTGAGCTTCCAACTTCAAGGTCAGCAGTTCAAAACCATCAGCCGCTCCTTGGGAGAAAAGCAAGGCTTTCTACTCCCAGAAAGATTTGCAGTCTAAGAAACCCACAAGAATAGTTCTACCTTGACCTGTAGTGTCACCATGAATCAGAATTGATTTGGTGGCAGTGAGTTTGGGTTTATACAGCAGTTTTACTAGATATAGAATTTTGAGTTGACAACCCTTTTCTTTCAGCACTTTAAATATGTCATTCCACTGCCTTCTGGCTTCCTGAATTTCTGGGGAGAAACAAGTTCTTAATCTTACTGAGACTCTTTGCACGTGACATTTTTCATCTCTTTTATTGTTTTCAGGGCTCTCTCTCTATCTTTGGCTTTCGAGAGATTGAGGGTGCTGTGTCCTGGTGTAAATCTCTTTGAGTTTATCCTACTTGGAGGTTATTGAACGTGTCATGTTTGTAGATGCAAGTCCTCCAGCAAAAGAGCCCTCATGGTACTCTGAGTTAGGCACGGGATAGCTAACAGCAAAGTCAGTGGTTCAAAGCCACCACCAACCACTCCACAGGAGAACAATGACACTGACTACTCCTTTAGAGATGTATCGTCTGGGGAACCCTATGTGAGGCTTGTATGAGTTGGAATTGATTCTATAATTGATTTGTAATTTTTACTTTTTTCCTTCATTAAGTCTGAACATTTTTTATGTTGTCTTTCAAACTCCCTCTTCTCATTGTATTTTCTTGTAGCACTCCACAATTCCATTAGCTATAACCAGCTTGCCTTCTTTTTTTTTTAACTTTTATTAACTTTTATTATTTTAAGATTAATGTATTCCCGAGCCATGAGTTTTTGCTTCTTCAGTTTCTTCTGGGAAATCTTTTCCTTCTGTGCAACCTCCTCTTCTGGTTTTGGAAGCAGTGTGTTCCTTTTCAGTCAGGATCATGTCAGTGTGGCAGGGGGAGCTCAGGTATGGACTGATCCGACCTGTAAGTCCTGCGGTGCCTCCAGGGGGCTTTGTTCACCTGGATGTGCTCAATGACCAGAGATTCCACATCTAAACCCTTCGGTTCAGCATGACTTTCTGCATTTTTAAGCATGTGAAGCAAAAATTCAGCACTCTTTTGGGACCACCGACCCTGGGTCCAACCCCACTGTTTGGCCTGGGCACACCTACCAACGCCACCATTGTAACGTCAGGAGGCCACACACTGCTTCTGCAGAGTGACGTCTTTTAAGTGTTTGGTGGCTTTCCGGATATGCATGCCTTTGATGGCCTGGGCAGTTTCACGGGTGTTCTTGAAGTGGACCCAGGGGTTCGACCCTCTTGGTTTGCAGGATTTTGTAGGGTTTTCTGGGTCAAGTGAGTAGCGAACCATTTTGTCAGGTCACCTCAGGCCGCTACAGTTAGAAAGCTTTCCTTCTTAAACAAGATCCTTTTAGAAGTAGATTTATTTTTTTTTAAAAAAAACTAGACCAGTGGCCCTATCAACAAATGACCCCCAAGTGCACTCCAAGTTCTTGCGAGATGCAGCCAGTTGGAGATGTCCAGGGGGTGGGGGACTTATAATTGATAAAGAATGAAATTTTAAAATCAACATTAGGGAGGACATAGACACCCTGGGGTGTTGGAACAACATCAATCTAGCTGAGAGGAATTACTAAGAGGCAGAAGAACAGCAAGCATGATGTTGGGGCAGGAGGAAGTTAAAAGGAAACAGGAAAGATCTAGGAAGCAAAGCTATGGATAGAGGTAAGAGCATAGGTGTGTACATATGTAAATCATTAATTCATAAAAATAGAGGTATTGGCCTATGTACATATATTTATATGGCAATACACTGAGATAGTGGATGAACTTCGGGCCTCTGTTAATGCCCTTCCTCAATGCAAGAACACTTTGTTCTAACAACCTGGCATTCTGTGATGCTCACCCTCCTGGCACAATCGTTTGAAGACAAAATGAGTGAATAAGCAAATGTGGTGAAGAAAGCAGATTGTGCCTGGTTATCAAAAGATATAGTCTGGGGTCTTAAAGGCTTGAAGTTAAACAAGAAGCAATCTAGCAGAGAAGCAACACACCCACATGGAAGAAGTACACCAGCCTATGCGATCATGAGGTGTCTATGGAATTGGGTAGCAGGCATCAGAAGACCCAAAACAAAGAAACAAAAACCCATATTGTTGAGAACAACGGGGGTCGGAGCACAGACCCCAAACCTATCTGTAAACAGTGGGACATACCTCACAGGAGGGTCACAAGGAAGGAATGAGTCAAACAGGGCGTAGTATAGCACTGATGAAATGCACCATTTTCCTCTGGTTCCTTGATGCTCCCCACCCCCCACTATCACAACCCCAGTCCTGCCTTTCACTGTGGGCTAGACTGGAGCATGTGCACAGGTACAGATAAGCGATAAGAGCTCACGACACACAGAATCCAGGAACAGGAATGGGAATATCAATACCAGGAGGGCAGGGGGAAGAGGGGCAGAGGGGAGAAAGGGAAAGCTGATTGCAATGATCGACACACACACCACCAGGGGGACGAACAACAGAAACTGGGGGGTGGGGGGGAGGGGGGAGGGAAACATAGATCAGTGTAAGATATGAAAATAATATCATTTATAACTTATCAAGGGGTCACGAGGGTGGGAGTGGGGGGAGGGAGGGAAAAAAGAGGAGCTGGTACCAAAGGCTCAAATAGAAAGTATATGTTTAGAAAATAATGATGGCAACATATGTACAAATATGCTTGATACAATCAATGTATAGATTGTTATAAGAGCTGTAAGAGCCCCTAATAAAATTATCTTTTAATAAAAAACTGGACCAGTGGCCCTATCAACAAATGACCCCCAAGTGGACTCCAAGTTCCCCTGAGATGCAGCCAGTTGAAGATGTCCAGGGGGAGTAGGACTTAGAATTAATAAAGAATAGCATTTTCAAAAATCCTTTTAAAAGAGCGTAAAATTGAGAGAAAAAAAGAGGGGGGGGTAAACTTGAAAGGAAGAGAGCCAACAAGAACAGCATGAGCTGTGTTGTTAATCTCTTAAAGAATGTAAGAGTTTCTTTCATGTGGCTAGAATTCTGTGTGATTCAAGAGAATATAAACGTGTACACTCAATGGGGCTGCTGTTCCAGAACTTTGCTTCTTAAGTAATTTATTTCTTTTCTATCCCAGGTGCCTGTTCTGAGACCCATGGACCTGATGGTGGAGGCCACCCCACGAAGAGTATTTGCCAATGCGCACACGTATCACATCAACTCCATATCTGTCAACAGCGACTATGAAACCTACATGTCAGCTGATGACCTGAGGATTAACCTGTGGAACTTTGAGATAACGAATCAAAGTTTTAGTATCCTTTCCTTCGGGCTAATAAGCCAATGAGATATTCAATCCTGAGAATATTGAGATAGGAGCTGGCTTTGGGAAAATGAGATAAAAAGATTACACTAACACTTAGCAATTATGGGAAATGCTTCTCGCTTAATTGACGTGGATACTCAGTCCTCCTAACTATAAAACAAGAAAAATACAGAGGTGCTCACCAATCACCATGGCGAGCTCTGTATGCAACTCTGAATGAATTCCTGTGGGGGGTTGCAGTTATGTGTCCTTAGTTAAATTAGATGTGACTTTATCAATTATAAGAAACTCGAGTTCACTTAGTGTTTTTTATCCTTGTGAAA
>NW_022111372.1:87666003-87702683 GCF_000313985.2 Echinops telfairi
TGCAGAAGGAAGATCCTCCCAGGATCGTGCCTTGAAGATGCCAATGAGACAGGCCCTAGTGCCCCATGCACTAGGCTTTGGCTAGAATCCTGTCATATGGCCACCTCTAACTGCAAAGCACACTGGTAAATGTAGTTTAGCTATGTGCCCAAGAAAATAAAAAGACCTGATATTGGTGTGCATCTAGGTAGTTCCCACCACAGAGAATGCTCTGTAGTTCCCAAGACTTTTCCAGGAAGGCAGCTTTCAGCAGGTGGTGGTGATTGTGAGGTAGGAATTTGTAGACACACTGACGTTTGACCATCAGCACCATGACTGGCATCTTTTGTTGAGCACAGAACAGATGCAACATATTTTCTGGGCCTGGAAGAAGCTGCCTACAGAGTTTGCCAGTCAGTGCAGCTGCTAATGGAATGCGCGTGGGTGGTGGTTCCCTTTGCATCTATCCCAACAGCCAGAAGTCTGCCTGCGTCCGCTGCTGTCACTCGGAGCTGCTGCTTTCCCCAGTCTAGGAGACGGGTCTTCTGAATTTTGCCTCCAGGCCTTCGAGGGGGTGGACGTTTCTTTAGGCATTTGGGGAGACAGATGCCTTGGGGAGAATGCAAAAGGGAAATATTAATAGTGCGGTTGAGGTTATATTCTGCAGATGCCTGCCAGCCTGCCAGATGCTGGCATATAAATGAGACCGTGCCACTCACCCTTAACACAGCCATATGTAAAATAATCATTGTCATCATGAATATGATGATAACTGATAGCTATATAGCCCTTTGCATCCAGCCTTCCCTAAGCACCGAGCTGACTTTACAAATGGAGACCCTTTTGCCTATCGTGACTGAAGTAGAGCCACCCCTGGGGTAGGAAGCGACCACCTTTCAAATCAGTCTCAGAAAAACACCAACCATGTGGTAGGTCCTAAATCATATCTTATTTAGCAACTGTATTGTCTCTTATATGCTAAATAGTCAGATGAAACATGGTTCATGACAGAAGCATGGAGGGTTTCCTAATGCATGGCATAAGTACCACCCCTGGGAGACCATGGAGTCATTTCTGACTCATAGCAACCCCACATGGGGTTTCTAAGACTGTCAATAGTTATGGGAGCAAACAGCCTCATCTTTCCCCTGTGGAACACTGTTGGGTTCGAACTGCCAACCTTGTGCTGAGGGGCCCAATGCCTAATGCTCAGTAGCAGCAGGATCAGTAAGATGATTCCAAATACTTCTTTGTTTTTTCATTAGGTATTTTTAATGTATATTAGAAATTAAAACTGCCAGATTGGCCCTATGAGTTCACAAACATTGAATAATGCAATTAAATGGCAAATCACAGACATGTACAGAAAAGTACGAAGTGAATAATAAGACAAGTGGTAATGAGAGAGTTTTGTTGTTTTTTTAACCATGGTTTCTCATGACTGGCACTTACATTTTTGTTGAGAACTTTGTAAGTGTGCCACTTACATTTTTGTTGAGAACTTTGGAGTCTGACAAGCCAAGAATTGGTGCTCAGCTCTAACACTTTCTGGCTGTGTACACTTGAACATGCTGTTTAACTTCCTCAAACCTCCATTTCATCATCTGTGTAGAACAATTCTATCAAAGAGGATCATAAGAATGTGTATATATATATGCCTGTGTGTGTATACACACACATGCAAGCCCATGTACATGCTTAGTACAGTACATTACTAACTAAACAAACTAGTACCATCATCATCACCGTTCAAAGAACAAGGAAACAATTGTTTTTGAATGTCAGAATGGTGGCTTCTATCCTGACGAGTCTATTATCGGATTGTCTTCTCCATTCTGGATTCTTTCCTTGGCTCTGCAGTGGAGTGATCTTTGTGAGATGTTGCTCATTATACCCTTTACCAGATACCCAGGGGCTTCAAAAAGTGTTTGGAAATTTTCTATTATTTTTAAATTCCATTTGTCCGTAAACTTTCTGAAGTTCCCTTGTTAAGTATGCAGGGTCTTCAAGGTCTCATACCATCCCAAAGTAATGCTAGGTCCTTCAGCTATTTATTGCACACCTAGAGTGTGCCAGACACCATTAATCTCTACAATGCAAAAGTGGAAAGAAAGAAAGTAAGCTAGACAGTGGTATGGATATAAAGGAAAGATGGAAAGCAAAAATCATACCTTGAAGAAGTCCAAGTTCAAGGCATTGAATGAAATTTTCCCCTGGTTAACCAAGGAAAACTGGATGCCAAATGTTCATTGACATTGGTCTTAGCAACCCTGAGCATTAGGTTTATTTGTCAAATGAGCTGATGCTCTTTTGGAGTTGATTCCCTCCTCAAGAGACCATTAAATCACTTGGCTGCTACCCAAAAGGTCAGCAGTTCAAACCCACCAGTGGCTCCATGAGACAAAAATAGGCAGTAGGCTTTGGTAAAGATTTTCCAGTCTTGGAAAACCTATGGGGCAGTTCTACTCTGTCTTACAATGTTGCTATGAATCAGAATTGACTTGAAAACAGTGAGCTTGATTTGATTTTTGTATTAGCTTCCAGCATTGCCTCTCTCCAGAACCATGGACAGCAGCTTTTCCTTGCCTTGAATGATGAGATTCACCCAGACACATTTGCGGGGAAACTCTGGGCCCTACTACAAGCATTTCTCATTGGTGTGGGTTCTTTCACTCTTCCAGGGACTCAATTTCACATAGCACCCTCACCTTGACATTTGTATAAAAGGGAGCATCTCTTCTCATGACTCTTCGAGAGCACTGACCTGTGGGGTCCGGGCAGACCCCACGTTCCCATATTAAAAGCAGGCTTGCTGGGTTTCCTCAAGCTTGGGAGTCAACTAGTGTAGATACTGACCCTCTGTGCCTGAGACTAGTCCTACAGCTTTCTGACTAGGTCTCGAGAGCCTGGGTTTCTTTTCCCATAGGGCAAGTCCTTTGGGGCTCATATAGCCAAGGGAGAGGGTAAGCACTAGACTATGCAGATTGATCCTGGGCTGCTTCAGCCTCCTCCCAGTATGGTAGTTTAGTAATTGGTAATCTAGATTCTCAAGTCAGGTTCAGGAGTTTGAACCCAACTTCATCTCTTAAAATCTGTGTGACCTTGGCCAGTTGCTGAACTTTTCCATTTCCCCAGATATAAAATGGGGATCATAATGCTATCTGGTAAGGTGGTTGTGAGGGTTAAGTAAGGTGATTGTGGAAAAGTACCTAGAAGTGTGCATGACCCAGAAAGCAGGCCTCATCAATGGTAATGATTGTGATTGGGAAAGGAACCATTCCGTGCTCAGCTGCTTACTGAAAAATTGGTCCTTTAAATTCACCGGCCACTCTACGGGAGCCAGGTCTGTTTCCATGAAGATGGCAGCCCTGTTAACCCCATGGGGCAGTTCTACTCTGTCCTACAGGGTCTTTCTGAGTTGGGAGCCTCTTTTCTGCCTTACCTCATTGCTTCGATTCTCTTTTCTCCTAAAATGAGAGGCTACACAATTCACTCTGTACAGGACTGACACATTGGCATACTCATATTGACCTATCATTTGTTTTCAGTATTAGAAAAAAAACATGCCAAGGCTGCTAAATCATAAGAACGAATTCAAGTCCATTAACATTTACTGAGCATCTCATATGTGAATTGGAGATGGGAAAATGAATAAAACTCCCTCCCTGCAATCATGGCCCTTAGAACCTGAAGGTTTAGTTATTGGTTAAGGTTGAACTAGATACATAAAGCCAGCGTGCCTATGTGTGTATGGGAAAGTGTGTGTGTGTGTGCGTGTGTGTGTGTGTGTGTGTGTGTGTGTGTGAGTGATAAATGAGATTTATAACAAAGACTTTGCTTGTGCAGTTGTGACGGACTTGGCAAGCCCAAAGTCTTTTGGGCAGGTGGTCAGCAAAGAGCATGAGCAGGCTGGCATGCCACCAGCCTGAGCTGAAATTTGGTGCCTGGGGGCAGCAGTTAGGAAGGGTTTAGGGGGGAAGCAGAGTAGTTCCAGACCCAGAGCCCATGTGGGTCTCTTAGGCATTTTTTTCAAAGGCCTTCCAACTGTTCGAATCAGACTCACTCAGGATAATCTTCCCTTGAAATTAACTTAAAATCAACTGATTAGAGACTTTAATCATCTGCAAAATCTCTTTACTGCAATACCTCTATCAGTTGAAAAGCTGAGTGATGTTATGAGTCTGCTACAAAACCTCTGCTCCCAACTCACCCAAGATGCCATCCCTGGTAGTTCAGCCTAAGCGGAACGACACTAGGAAGGAAATTCTAAAGATTGTCATTCAGCCTAACAAAGTAGACACACCACAAAACCATAAAAGTTGGACTGGGAACAGAGAGAAACAGACATTGACCATAATAGGGAGGATGAAGCTAGCAATTTTAAGCCTGTATGAAGCATTACATGTATCATACACATCATCTATAGATTCACCACCACCACCACCCCCTTTACCCCCATCTCCTCCTTCCTGTTTTCATTCCCCCTCCCATCACTTCCTCTGCACTTCGCTCTCTCTGGATAAATTAACAGATTCAAAGGTAGTTTGAGATTATGAAATTGATCATAAGGTTGGAATTAAAATGTAGGCCTTACGCTAAACCCTAGTCAATTTTGCCGTATCACATGGCATATCAAATTAGAAAAGAATGTGTTTGTTTTTCTAAGTGTTTTTATAACGGTTTACTCCAGGTACTATGCATTTGTGGAGCGGGGAGGATCATGAAATAGGCTGAAATGCTTCATAAAGTACGTAACTTTATAGTTGATGTTTGAAGGAAGTGTTGGACATTTTCCAGTGGTAGAATTTCAGGCTTTGTTACATAAATAAGAAAGAGTTTGTAGATTTTAAGTGGTCCCCAGTCATGAAAAACCATCACAGCCCCTAAGTCTCTGTCAGCTCAGTGCATTTCAAAAGCAGAAGCCAATAGGGCATCGAGTCTCTGTCGGTCTCCTCACGGTCGGCTAGCAATTGGCAGCCATCCAGTGACTATTTGCACACAGGCTTTTCCTTTCTTTCTTGTAAAGCTCTTAAGAGAAAGATATCCCTGGGAATTCTGTATGCCCTTCTCTCTAATAACATATGAATGCTTAATCAATGGAGGAGCCCTGGTGACACAGTGGTTATGCATTGAGCTACCATCTGCAAGACCAGCAGTTCAAAACCACCAGCAGCTCCACAGGAGAAAGATGGGGCTTTCTACTCCCACAAATAATTACAGTCTCGGAAACTCATAGGGGCAGTTCTACCTTGTCCTATGGGGTCACTATGAGTCACTATTAACTCAATGGCAATGAGTTTGTTTGTTAAATTCATATCGTACAAAGGAAAAGGGGGTAGGATTCATTTCCCTCAAATAGGTTCCAACTCTAATATGCCCAATTTGAGGGCTATTTTCCATCTTCGATCTTGGCAGATTTTAATATCTACCAATTAAAATTGTGAACATCCTCAGCAGCTTTTGACCTGGGTGCCTTACCCAGGTGAACTTAGAGTCTGCTCTCTCACGTGACCGATCAGTAGAACCCTTCGTCCTGCAGAAGGGTGATTTGCTGGCCTCTCCTCTCCTTGGTTGCCTGGGCAGGACTTGGAGAAATATGAGCACGGTCAGTGTAAGAAAAAGCAGCAGTGCCAGAGACATAAAGGGACAGTCGTCTTTCACACTGCCATCCAGTCGAAGCCAAATCAAAGCAACCCTATGGCGCAAAGTAGGACTGTCCCTGTGAGTTTCCGAGACTTTAACTCTTTGCAGAAGTAGAAAACCCCCTCTCTGCCAAGGGGCAGCTGGTGTTTCAAACTGCTGACCTTGCAGTTAGCAAGGCATAACTACTATGCTACCAGGTTTCCTTACTCTCTGATATACTGTATACTTTATTTGCTTATCTTATTTATTGACCATGTCTCCCACTAGAATATAGGTTCCATGAGATCAGGCCTTTTGAGGAAGGGTGGGGTGGGGTTTTGTTTCTTTGTTTGGGGTCTTTTTTTCTGCTTGGGCAACTCATGTGCCTTGCACCCCCAACACACTGGCAGATTGTGGATTAATAATCCAAACTTCGAAAAAAGTTCACTTCCATCTAGTTGCTTCCGACTCATAGTGGCCCAAATGGGGTTTCTGAAGCTGTGAGCCTGGGAGCAGACAACCTCATCTTCTGCCTGCAGAATAGCTGATGGGTTTGAACCACTGACCTGGTGATTAGTAGCCCAATGCTTACTCACCAGTGCGACTAGTGAATACTAGAATGCCGGAACTCACTCACTACCATCAAGTCAATTCTGACACAGTAGTTGCTCTTTGGGTTGCCAAGACTATAAATCTGTGAGGGAACAGGAAGCCTCATCTTTCTCCCACAGAGCACCTGGTGGGTTCAAACTGCTAACGGTGTTGCTAGCTACCCAGCACATAACCCAGTAAACCACCAGGGCTCCTTACTAAAATGATTAAATTAATGAATGGATTTAAATGAACATCAAGTGGATAAGCAATGGTGACTTTAGAATCAAATCCCCTTACAAGATTCAAATGCATTTCCTTCCTGTCAATTAATTCTCTCTCCCTCTCTTTCGGTGAATGTGTGTGTACTTTTTAAAGTATGCCTATTGTTAGATTATAATTCCTCAGCAAAAAGGTTGTATGCGTATAGAAAATGTCTTACGGCTCACTTCATTGTGAGGCTGGTGCGGGACTGGTTAGTGCTTTGTTCTGTTATACATAGGATCAATATGAGTTGGAACTGACTAGACACACCTGACAACAACATATACTTTTATAATATATAAAATAATTTGAAGGAGCTCTGATGGCATAGTGGGTGATGTATTGAGCTGCTAACTCCCATAAGATCAGAAGTTCAAATACACCAGCTGCCTCATGGGAGAAAACGGAGGCGTTCTGCTCTCATAAAGATTGACCCCACAGGGATAGTTCGATACTGTCTATAGGGTCACTGTGGGTCAAAATGGACCCCATGGCAGTGAGGCTGAGGGCAAAGTAACAGACAGTAAAGCCTGTGGATGCTGGAACCTACCTAGGGCGGAAACCTGTTAGAGAAGGAACGTTCAGAGAATGATTTTCTTAAAAAGTAACACAACCTCACCCACAAAGTGGGAGACCTGGCAAAACAAGGCGGTCTTGTCAAGTTCCAGCTGTCACAGGTTGCGCTGTATAAACGCAGAGAATACCCAGCCTCTGCCCATTCTAAAATACACAAACTCACCGCCATCGAGTTGATGCTGATGCATAGCAACCCTATAGGACAGGGTAGAACCGTCCCTGTGGGTTTGCTAAACTATAACTGTTTACGGGAATAGGATGTTTCGAAAATACTATAACTTCATTGTTTTAATGGAGAAGTTGAATAAAAAATATGTAGACCTACCAACCAGACAGAACTATCACTAACATTTTGATGTTTGCCCTTTGATCTTCAAAGTACATGTGTTATCTTCAGAGTCTTCATTTTAAAATATGGTATGCCCGTGTTATAGATGAGATTCTGCATAGCAAGGTTTTCCACAGGCTGTAGAACTCCATGCACATTTGCTCTCTAATGGAATGAGCTCGGCCACAATTCCCATAGTGGGTTTGTTCTTTCTGCATACTACATTCTGGTTGCTCTTTTCCTTTGGGGACGTCAGGCGTTTTGTACAGAAGACTCTTCTCCAATGGGGGGGTGAACAAAATGATATTTCCAGCGCTCCCTTGCTGCCTCTTGCCATCCTGCCATAATTCTCTGTTCCCTGGCCCCACCGCTGAGAACATGCACAGTGCCAGCTTCTGATTGGTTTGCAGCAGATCCCTTAAGGGGTGACCTCCCAGTGTCTTCAATTATTATTTTAAATGATGCCTTAGGCCACTGCCTGGCACAGTGGTGCCCTCACCTTCCTTCTGTCTTTCGAACATGGAGCTCAGCTGCCAAGCTGGCTATGCCCCCTCCTGGCCTCAGAGCTGCCTCCAGAGTCCCAGCAGAGAACCAGATTAACCCCTTTTGTTAGCAGAGGTAATTTGCCTGGGTTCAGCATTAATAAGGGATGTCATCAGCAGTTGGGGTCAGAAAGAACAGATCTGTCAAGCCCCAGGGTTAATTTAATAGCAATCTGTTGGCTGTCTGCACTGGATATGAGCTATGCATCAAATGCTGTGTTTTGCTTTTACCATTTAGTTCTTTGAGACAACAGGGACATAATTGGGATAGAGAGCTCGAAAGGACAGGGAAGAGAAAATTGACTGTCAACATGCATCATCCCACGTTCACGATAATACAGGCAGCCGTGCACTGCTCTTCGTCTTTCTCCTGCCCACCCACATGAAGGGCAGAGCCACATCTGCGGAGGAGCCCCGTAGAACAGGGTGAGAGAACAGGGCTGGGTGCCTGGATGTTCCCGGTGTGAACTATCCTCTCCTGTCCTCCCCACAAGCCATTGCATTTTTTTCGTAACCAGCTTGCTTCTCCTGAATATTTTTGGAACTCTGCTAATCCCTGCTCAGGTAACAACCCAAAAAACTCCTTTGTCAGGTTTCTGTCCCCACTTCTGATCCCAAACATTCATCAGATCATAGGACACAAACGGCTTGGGTCAGATGCCATATCCAAAATTCTGGTTCAGAACTAGGCAGTCACCAAAGTGACAGGTGAATTAAAGAATTAAAGCAGCAGAGAGAGAGCTGCCCTCGCTGATAAACCTGAAATGGGGTCCCTGGGTGGTACAAATGGTGAATGCACAGCTAAAACACTGAGCTACTCACCAAAAGGTTAGGGGTTCAGATCCACCCAGAGACCCCTCGGGGAAAAGTCCTGGCAGTCGATAGGCATGCCTTGTTTTATTGCACCTCACTTTAGAGCGTCACACATCCAACATTTTTCATAACGTCAAGCAAGTCTATCAGCATCCTGTTCCCAATGGCTTGTGCTCACGTCATGTCTCTTTGTCACATTTTACTCATTCCCCCAGCATGTCAAACTTTCATATCATGCTAAGACACACATAATAGACTACAATATAACATAAGCATACCTTTTACACAAACCCAGAAACCAAATGCGTTGGATGCATCACTTTATTGTGATGTGTGCTCTATGGCGGTGGACTTGAACCGAACCCACCATATTCTGGAGGTCTTGCCTGTGCTTTGGAAAAAATCAACTGTGGAAAACCATCTGGGGCCCAGTTCTCCTTGGACTCTGCACATGGAGTTTCCATGGGTCAGAATTGACCCTGCAGCCATTTGTCTACTACTGGTAGTGTCAAGAAAGCCAGAATGATCACATTCTGCGAAGATGGTGGCTAACAAGTCATTCCTGCGCAGAGGCAGAAAGCATAAAGAAAGCAACGTGTGACGTTAGGCACTCGTGGGTTCAAATCCCAACCTGGCCCCTTCTCAGCATATGATCTTATGTAATGTACCTCACTGCCCTCCTTGGTTTCCTCAGCTATATTGGGGGAGAAATTAAAATAGTTCCAACCTCATAAGATTAGCATGAGGGTTAAATGGGATTCTATGTATAAAGCACTTAATACGAGGGAAGCCTGGGGCTTGATTACCGTCATCACCTGGTCATTGTGATCCTCTTCTTCATCCTCACCCTCAAGATTATGAAACACAGAGTTTAAAATGTGGCTGATGGCCTGGAGCCCCACAGAAAAGCAGACCCAAACAAGTCCAAAAGGAGACAAACACTTACAGGGTGAGGAAGCAGTGGCTTGCGGTTGAATGGTGATGAGGGCAGGTTAGCGATCTGGAAGGATTGGATACCTGGGTGGGTGGGCAGTGGGTGGAAGGAAGGAAAGATCTAGAAGCAGCAGCCCTAAGCAAATTCAATGGGTGTATCTCCGCAATGGCGTTCTTGACGGTGGGGGTGTCCTGGTTTCACAGTTGTGTTTAGGCACCTCGTTTTCACACATTGACTTTGGAGCTTTATTTTTAGGTAGGAAAAAATAGCTGTATATATAGCACCTCTTCCTCCCACACACGGAAGATCCCTTCCAATTCAGCTTGTTTTTAAAGCTGTACTGGTAGAGATTGAGAAAATTGACACCAGATTTTCTTTCTCTATTTTGGGAAAATAGAAGCATGCTCCCTGGCACAGTAGGAAGAGAAGGCTGCTTCTGGAGGGGGATGGAATCTGACAACAGCTCACACTAACCTGTGTCCCCCACGGAGCCTGGGGCATGAGTGGGGGGCTGAGGAGGACATCAGAGCTCAGCCGGAAGCCACCTCCTGATTGGCACAGGCTCTAGTTCCCCGGTGTGTGGTACTAACTGCAATAATAGGTTTAACCCCAACAGCAGTTGAGTTGAAAGGTGGTATTTTGTGAATCCAGGGGACTCACGTACCCTGGAGACCTGAGTAATAGTTGCATCTGGATTTAGTGGGGAAATTGTAATAAATCGTAAGCCTAGCTCAGTCTCGAGCCAGTGTTAGAAAGAACCCAACAGGATTTGCTAGGGAAGTGGAGGAGAATGAGGCCCTGGCAAATCAGGAAGCCACTGCCGCAACCAGCGGCATGGTAGAGTCAGTGGAGCAGGGGCTTGGCTGATGAGTGATCGTGGAGGGTTGCAGTGTTAGTGCTGGTGTGCACAAAAGTATCTGTGCCTGTGTGTCTACCCTCTAAACTTTTGTTTTTGAATTGCATTAATTTTTTAGTTTAACAAATCATTTTATAGGGGCTCTTAGCGCACCCATACATCCATTGTATCCAGCACATTGGTACATGTGTTGCCATCATCATTTCCAGATGATGGAGATACACCCATTGAATCTGCTTAGAGCTGCTGCTTCTAGATCTTTTCTACTTGAGCCCTTGGTATTACCAGCTCTCTTTGCCCCCTCCTCCCCTCCCCATCTAACCTCTTAAAAGGGGGGCTGTGCTACTTACGGAACCATATAGAAGGTTTTGCCCATCTTAGTCAGATAGGAGCATGTGTAAAAGTGTATGCTTGTTGGTTTTGTGCAGTCTTTTAAAAATGTGGAACTTGAACACTTACATACATAAATGTTTTTGCTTTATTATGCATGCACATTATACATTGATTTCCATGCACAATAAATGTAACCTAGTGGTCTAGTTGTGGAGATTTTGGCCTTCACGTTGAGTTGTCATCCAGACTGAAGGCTACAATCCTTCATCTTCATCAGCAAGTGCTTCAAGTCCTCTTCACTTTCAGCAAGCAAGGTTGTGTCATTTGCATATCACAAGTTGTTAAGAAGCGCTTGGAGGTTGTTAAGTGACATCTACCTCTGACGATGTTCTGCTTCTATTCATTGGGTTTTTAGCAGCTGACAAGGTTTTGATGCTACCAGAGGGTATTCAATTCTGTTCATGTGGTTTTCAGTGGCTAATTCCTCTGAAGTGGACAGCCTCCTCCTTCTCAGTAGTCTGTTCTCAGTCTGGACACGCCACAGAAAACGGGTCACTTTGGGTGACCCTGATGATATTTGAAATGCCAGTGACTTAGCTTTCAGCAACCCGCAACACACAAGACACCACAGTATGACAAAGCAACATTCAAGTGGTAGATCTCTCCTGATAGCACATCCAAGGTACGTCACACAAACCCCTGCCATTCTCACTTCAAAGGAGAATTCTGACGATTCTTCTTCCAGGAGAGCTTTGCCTGTTCTCCTGGCAGTCCACAGCACTGTCCATAGTCACTACAGTCCGATTGCTTCTTTCTGAAACGTCCACTCCCACACAAGGACTGAAGTGGACCCCGACTTAGGCAGATGTGCAGGCCTGTATATCGTAAGGTATATTTTGCATAAATAATACAGATTGTGTCCTTGGGATAAAAGCCTAGTGCTGGCGCTCTTTAACCATGTGTTTTAAGGCAATCTACTCTGTATCAGCTAAGCTTCTACTCCACCCCTGAAAAATGGGAACACCCATTGATGACAGAGTCGATGCGAAGAATAAATGCGATAAAGTGCCTAATATGCTTAGCACAGTGCTTGACATATGATAAATGCTCAGTAAATAGTCACATCTATTATTAGTATCATCAACATTATTAAAGATGGTCTCAGAGACCTCTCATGAAATTTGTAGATTTGTGGTCTAATGTAGATATCATTTATCCCACCAGGTGTCAGAGTTAAGGATCCATAGAAATTGAATTACTTGGTTGCAATGGGACTAGTTCCTTAATCAATATTATAAAATGGAAAATGCAAGTCTCTGCGACTTGGTACATTTTAGCACGATTGCACAAGCAGGTAACCTTACTGGTGAATAGGACGTTGTCTTCATGTTGTGGAGGAAAAATATTGATTGGGAGTCAGAGAGACATGAGTTCTAACCCTACCTTTGACCACTGGGTAAGAGTGGGCTATTTCCTGAAATTCCCCAAGTCTCACGTGCTCCAGATGAGTACTACCTGCTTATTCATTCCCAGTGTTGTCACAAGGATCCACCAGGTGTGTGGAAAAGGCTGACCCATTGCACAGTGGTAAGGTAGGATGGTTACTTATCACCCTCAGCCGCTCCTTCCTGCCCTCCTCGTTCCCTCCTTGACTCGTCTGTGCCAGATATCGTGGACATTAAGCCGGCCAATATGGAGGAACTCACGGAGGTGATCACGGCGGCTGAGTTTCACCCCCATCACTGCAACACCTTTGTGTACAGCAGCAGCAAAGGGACAATCCGGCTGTGTGACATGAGGGCGTCAGCCCTGTGTGACAGGCACACCAAATGTGAGTAGCAATCCAGGTCCAATGGGGGGCGGGGGTTGGGGGACTGGCCGCTGGCATGCAAGAGGAAGGAAGCCTCGGAGGGTGGCACTCCTTCCCTGTGGGAGAGTCTGTACCTGTGGGCCTGATGGAGGCATCGGCTCAGTGCTAGCACTTCCGAAAGAGGAAACCTCACATGGAATTCCACAAGCATTTGCTTTGGGCTTTGGAATAGAGGTGCGTGAGACAAGATGCCTGTCTGCAAGGTTTAAATTACAGCATGGTGTAATCCAAGCTACATGTTAAGATCGCTCTGATGGCTGAGGGGAGAATGACTCTGGGGAGGAGAAAAGGGAAGGCATTCAAGAGACAATTGCTACATCTAAGCAAGAGATGGGGGTGACCTGGACGAGCCAATGTTGGGGAAAGGAGAGGTGTGGGTGGAGGTGAGACATATCCTGGCAGCCTCCTTAACAGGACTTGCTGAGGATGGTATGGAAAGTGGGAATGGACAGTGGCAGGTGGGAGAAGAGTTCAGTGGCTTCTCAGTGGCTGCAGCTGTGGACCCAGTATGCTCAAAGTCCTGGTAGGCCGACTAAGTACCCTGACAGCATCAGATGAAAAGGAATTTGGGCAAAATGTAGCCACGCCAACCTGCTTTCAGGTAAGGCACAAGTTCGATTTTTGTATGGTTTTGTTTTCCCGCTTTAAAACTTTATTTTAATTTTTGTGGTAAATATATAAATAACCAACGGTTTACGTTTTCAGTGATTTCCACGGGGTCAAGTCAGTGGTCTCCGTTATGTTTATCATGTTGCTTTACCATGCTCCATTTCCAAATACTTTGATCACCTTTACCAGTAGCTACCTGTCCCCTACACAATGAGTCCCCCTCCTTTTCCACTCCCCGCTGTTACCCACTAATAAACCTTGGTCTCCTCAATATTTATATAAGTGGAAGCACATTATATTTGTCCTTTTATGAGTGATTGATTTCACTGAAAAGTATGCTTTTTCAAGGTTCATACATGTTACACCATGTATCATGACTTTCTTTTTCTTTGTGGCTGAATATACTCCATTGTGTGTTTGTACTGGATTTTACTTACGCATGAATCTGTTGATAAATAGGTAGGCCGTCCCTACCTTCTGGCTCTGCTAAACTGTGCTGCAATGAACATAGGCAGGCAAATATTTGTTTGCACTCCTGTTTTCAGCTCCCTGGGTCAATACCTAGAAACGGAATTGTTGTCTTGCGGTGATTCTATGTTGAACTTTTGAAGAAACCACCAAACTTTTCCCACAGTGTTTCAACTATTTATTTTACACTCCCACCGGCAACAGATTGGATACTAATTTTTCTACCCCCTTGCCAATCACTGTTGTTTTCTGTGTTGTCTTGTTTTGGTGTGATTTCATTTGCGTTGGTCTTTAATCATAGCCATGTTAGTAGCTCAGAAGTGATGTCTCATTGTTGTTTTGATTTACATTTTCCAAATGACATGGATGGTACCGCCCCCCTGCCTCGCTGGCAGCCTCACCCGGACTCTGGTGGCCCCTGGCCATGGAAGGTGGGTCAACCGACACTAAAACGGGACTATATCACTTTCTCACTCTCCTCACTGCCACCTCGGAGGTGAGCCAGTAGTCCCACTCAGGCAACTAGTTTTCTGCCTCCCAGTGGGTGCGTGGGTGCCTTGTCTATCAGCGCTCATCTGCCTTTCCGGAGGTTGACCCTCTCTCCGGCAGCCAGTGTAGCCGCCTTTTTTCAATAGGATACCGCAAAGTCATGTAGCTATGGATTCTGTTTTAATTTCTCAATTTTATTTTTAATTTTTAAAAATGTACTATGTATGAGTCAGTATCAACTTGATGGTGGTGAGATTTAGAGTTGAAAATGGTTAATCTAGGGTCACTATGTGTTGGAATTGATCCATTGGTTTAAATAGCTCAGGAGTCCCTGGGAGAAAGAGGACACTTTCCACTCCCATTAAAAATCCCATGGGGGCATTCCACCCTGTTCTATCTGGTTGTCATGTATCAGAATCAACCCAATGGCATGAGTTCGGGTTTGGGGATGAGTCTCTGGGTAGTGGAAACAGTTAAGAGCTCAGCTACTAATAAGACAACTGTCAGTTCAATTCACCCCAGAGTGTTTCAGAAGAGTGGCAACATGAGTCCAAAGGCTCGTGACCATTGTGAACCCATGTGGTGCAGTTGTACAGAGACACTTGGGATTTCTATGAATAGAAACCAACTAGTAGCAATTGGTTTGGTTTGATTTTTTTAATCACTAATGATATTGAACATGTTTTCACAGGCTTGTGGGTCATTAATATTTCTTCTTTGGTGAAATACTTGGTCAAATCTTTTGCCCATTTTTGATTGGTTTGGTTGTTAAGTTGTGGGAATTTTTAAACATACTTTACATAGTAAATCCTTATCAGATACACGGTTCCCAAAAGCGTCCTCTGAATCTGTAAGTTGACATTTGCATTTCTGATAAAATTTTTCCGTGAACAAAGTTTTCTTTTTTTCACTGTGGTGATGTCCCATAGATGGTATGTTGTCTCTGGTAGCTTTTGCTTTTAGTGGCACAGCTAAGAATTCTTGTTTAAAACTCGGTCTAGAACATGACTTCTATGTTTTGCTTTTTTTAGGAAGTTTATGACTTTTGTTCTGACATTTGGGGTTTGGGGTTTTGATTCATTTTGAGTTTTTGTATAAAGTATAAGGTATGAATCCATGTTCATTATTTGTTATGTGTAGGTACCCTAGCACAATTTATTAAAGAGAGTATCCTTTATTCACTAGATGACTATAGCATCCTTCTCAAAATAACCATTGACTGTAAGTACATAGTTTTACTTACAGACTCTCAGTTTTCTTACACTGGTCTTTATGTCTGAGATCAGGAAGTGTGAGTGCTTCTGGTTCATTCTTTGAAGATTGATTGCTCTATTAACATCTCATTCTAATTCATATAATTGTAGTATATCAGGTACATTTGTTTCACATACAAATACATGTGGAGAACTCTTCTCTACCAAGCATATGTAGGTTCATTGGTATACTCCATGTACCCTCCGGCACCTGTTCAGCTCACATATCCACCTATGTATTACTTGTAAATTGTTGCGTGTTATTATAGTTACTTCAGGATTGTCTATATGACAGTACTTAATGTTGTTACCTTTCACCCTTTCACGCTCCCCGGTGCCTTCTTTTCCCTTGATCATGTTCTGTGACCTCTCCCATAGTATAGAAAGCATTTCTTCAACCAAGTTAATAGATGTTTCCTATCGAGTTACTGATTTTCTTTTAGTCCTTTATCAAAAAGTCTGTAGGTGCTTGGTGAAATTTCTGGATTCTCTGTTCCAATTCATTGATCTACATGTCTGTCATTGTATCAATACCAAGCTGTTTTGATTACTGTGACTGCGTAATCGATTTTGTGACCTCTCCCATATTATATTATAGAAAGCATTTCTTCACCCAAGTTAATAGATGTTTCCTGTCCAGTTACTGATTTTCTTTTAGTCCTTTATCAAAAAGTCTGTAGGTGCTTGGTTATATTTCTGGATTCTCTGTTCCAATTCATTGGCCTACATGTCTATCATTGTATCAATACCAAGCTGTTTTGATTACCATGACTGTGTAATCGATTTTGAGATCCAAGCTAAAAGACCTCCTACTTTTTGTTTTTTAAGAGTGTTTTGTTTATCCAAGGTTTCTTTCCTTGTCTTATAAAGTTGGTCCTTCATTTTCCATTGCCTTGAAGAATTGTGCTAGGGTGTGGATTGGAATCGCATCGACTGTCCATTTGTGATCGACTTATTTTAGTCAGCAAGAATGTCTCCTAGATTCACTCATGTGTGGGATGTTTCCGTTGCATCATTATCCTCTCCTGTTGTGCAGGAGCCCTGGCGGCATAGTGGGTTACAGCTGGGACTGTGAACCACAAGGCCGACATGGAAAAGAGCACGAGCTGCTCAGAGGGAGGAGGAGAAAGACACGCTGTGTTGGAAACCCGTAGGCCATAAGGTCGATTCTACCCTGTCCTCCCTTACTATGATTAGAATCGACTTCATGGCAATGAGTTTGGAATTTTTTTCAGAGTTGCATATTATTACATGGTGCATATACACCAAAGTTTGCTCATCCATTCATCCATTGATGGGCACTTAGGGATTTTCCCATCGTATTGCTATTGGAATAAAGCTGCAAAGAACATGGAAGTGCATATGGATGTAGGTGTAGATGTGTAGGCTCGTACTTCCCTTGATGATATAATTAGTGGTGGAATTTCTGGGTCATATGCTATGGTTTGCAACTCAATATAAAGAAAATGAAAATCCTCACAACTGGAATAATAGACAATATTATGATAGAGGCAAATATTGAGGATGCCAAGGATTTAATTTTGTTTAGATTCACAATTAATGTTCAAGGAAGCAGCAGTCAATAAATCAAACAATATGTTGTATTGGTCAAATATGCTACACAAAAGACCGCCTCCAAATGTTGAAGAGCAAAGATACCGCTCTGCAGATGAAGGGATAGCCTGGCTAAGCGATGAGGACACTGGGCTGCTAACCACAGGTCAACAGTTCAAATCACCCACTGCTCCATGGAAGAAAGACAGAACTTTCCACACTTGTAAAGAATTCCAATCTTTTTCAGGGCCAGCCCCAATTCGAGCTATCTTGACCCCCCTCCCTAGAAGAATGTAGTACAGAGGACAGCACTGAAGATACAGGCTGGGGAAAGTGGCCGGTTCATCCTGACTACACAGGAGCAGAGGGAGAGGGAGAGGGAGAGAGAAGGGGTTGGGGTGGGGGAAGAGAGGAGAAAGAGGAGAAAAAGAGCCTCATCCTGGTCCACCAAGCCTTGAGGAGACATCCCTGTTTGGAGCAGCCAGTGCACAGAGAGGAACATGGGGCCGGCCCCAACATGAGAAATGACATCTCACCGGCCCAAAGCGCTAAGGGAGACAACACTGGAGACACAGTGCAGGAAGTATGTCTAGTCTGATCCCCCAACAGTGGGGCGAACCAGGAAGGGAGCACCACAGAGCAGTGAGGGGAGCAAAGTCACAGAGTTCCCAAGGAGTCTCCAAAATAGACTTCTGACTCAGGGGCAGTACTTGGCACTTCATCAGACCTGGTTGGAAGACATCCATAAAAGTCAGCTGATAGACCTGGAACTATTTATAGACTTTCAATTTTTCCCCCTTATTATTTTTTGAATTTTCACTTTTATTTTTTATATGTCTAGATAAGATAGGCTGGATAAACAATACCAAGGAGAAAGCAATAGGACCAATGGTTTGAGGGGATGGGGCAGGGGGAGGAGGGGACATAGGAGAGGAGTACATGGGGGAAAGGGAGCGGGAGGCCAACAAACTCAGGGAAAAGGGAACAACAAGGGACCTAAAATCAGTGGCGAGGACAGTGTAGAACGTGTGCTGGGGTTTGATCAATTGTAATGTAATCGCGAGGAATTACTGAGAGCCGAATGAAGGGTGAACATGATAGTGGGGCAGGAGGAAAGTAAAAGGAAACAGATGAAAAAACTGGCAGGTAAACACTGTATAGAGAGGTACAGATATAAGTATGTATGTATATAAATATATTAATATATAAGGATGGGGTATTGGTTTAAGTACATATATTTATATGTTAAATTATTAAGGTAGCAGGTGGACTTTGGGCCTCTACTGAAGTCTTCCCTCAACACAAGAACACTTTATTCTAATATCCTGTCACTGTGATTCTCACCTTCCTGACACGATTGCTGAAGACAGAATGTGTGCATAAGCAAATGTGGTAAAGAAAGCAGATGGTACCAGGCTATTAAAAGATATAGTGCCTGGGGTCTTAAAGGCTTGAAGATAAACAAGTGGCCATCTAGGAGGGAAGCAACAAAGTCCAAATGGAAGAAGCACACCAGTCTGTGTGTTCATGAGGTGTCAGTGAGATCAGGATTCAGAAGATCAAAAACAAACAATTATATCGATGAGAAGGAAAGGGGTCAGAGTGGAGCCCCAAAGCCCATCTGTAGACAACTTTACATCACCTCAGAGGAGGGGCGATTCAGCCAGGGTGCAGTTTAGCACTGACGAAACACAAAGCATTCCTCTGGTTCTTTAATGCGTCTTCCTCCCTACTATCATGACCCCAGTTCTACCTCACAAATCCTGCTAGACCGGAGTATGTACACTGGTACAGATAAAAGCTTTCGACACATGCAAGTTGGGACAGATAAACTCCTCAGAAACAGCAATGGGAGTCGTGAGACCATGAAGGAAGGGGAAGGGGAGCGAGGGCGGGTCAGGGAGAACCAATAGCAATAGTGGGTGTATAGCACACACACACACACACACACCGAGGGGGACGAACAAGAGAAACATGGGTGAAGGGATACAGCAGCCGGTGTAAGATATGAAAAAAAGAATAATATACTTTATCAAGGGCTCACGAGGGTGGGAGGGTGGGAGAGGGAGGGGAAAAAAGAGGAACTGATAATAAGGGCTCAAGTAGAAAGATAATATTTTGAAAGTGACAATGGCTATATATGTACGTTTGCTTGATATAACTGATTTATGGATTTTTATAATAGCTGTAATAGCCCCAAATAAAATGATTTAAATATACGTTTAAAAAAGAATTCCAGTCTTAGAAACCCACAGGGGCAGCTCTACCCTCTCCTATAGGGTCACTGAGTCAGAATGGACCCAAGCCATATTATTTTCAGTTGCCTCCTGCAAGGGGAATTTGGACGCTGAATGAGAAAGACTGAAACATTGATGTGTGTGAATTATGGTGTTGTCAAAGGGTATCGAAAGTACCGTGGTTGCCAGAAGTATACATGACTTTATCTTGGAATAAGTACAACCAGAATGCTCCCTAGAGTGAAGATGCTGAGACTTTGTTTCATGGTCTTTGGGCATGTTATCAGGAGAGACGAGACCCTGGAAACGGAGGGCCAACAAAAAAGAGGAAGCCCCTCAATGAAGTGGATCGGCATGGGGGTCGCAACAGCAGGCTCTAACATGACAACAGTTATGAGCATGGCGCAGCGCCGGGCAGTGTTTCTTTCTGTTCCCTGTGAACCAGAACTGACGCAGTGACATCGAACAATGGAATCTCTATTTATAGCTTTTTAAAGGGCTGAACCCTTGATAATTAATCTTTTTTTTCCTCCTCATGACATGCCATTTTCCGTAGTGGTTGAGATATCTCATTTTCAGTTTCATTTACATCTCCCTAATGATTAACAATCACAAAGATCTCCTCATGTAACTGTTGGAGGCCTGGATCCAACTTTTGGTGAAGTGTCCTGTTTGAATGCTCTGCCCATTTTTCATGTGGATAGTCGTCTTGGTGTTGACATACTGAAGTTTTCTATGAATTTTAGAGATTTGCCCCTTGTCCAAAATTGTTGATAATATTTCTTTACTAATCTGTACATTGTCTTCACTTTTCAAGAAGTCATTTGATATGTGTTGGTACTTACTTTAAAATAGATGCCAATAATCTAGTTTATCTTCTGCTGGTTGTGAATTTTTAGTTATGTTTAATAGCCTATGCCATGAATCAGGACCCCTAAGTTTGTCTCTATTTTTTCTTCCATGATCTTTCGAATTTTAGATTTGACATGTAGGTCTTTAATTCATCTTGAGTTGTGTTTTTAATATGGATGAAGTTTGTATCTTGCCTCATTTTTATGCAAATTTATTTCTACTTTCTTCAGCATCAATTGTTAATGAGACCATTTGTTCCCCATTTAATGGATGTCAGCTCTTTATCAAAGATCAGCTATCTATAGGTGGATTTACTTCTGGGTTTTCAATTCTGTTCCATTGGTCTATGAATCTGTCATTTGTATCAGTACAGGGATGTTTTCACTACCATGGATGTAAAGTAGGTTTTGAAGATCTGGGAGTGTTTGTCCTTCTTCATTATTATTATTGTTGTTGTTGCTATTATTATTATTATTCAGGTTTTTGCTTACCTGGGGTCTTTTTCCTTTCCATCTGAAGTTGATGAATCATTTTCCCATCTTTTTAAAGCGTGTTAATGGAATCTGGATTGGAATTGTATTATAGCTGTAGATCATTTGGGGTAGTAGTGACATTTTTGTCTCTGCACTCATGGCATATTCTTCTATAGCTAGTGCTCTTTTGGTTTCGCGAAGATTGTGCTGGTAATTTTCTTTGTGTAAGTCTTGTACACACCTGGTTCAATTGATTCCTAAATGTTTCATCTTTTTGGTGGCTATTGTAAATAGGTATTGCTTCCCTCATTTCCTTTACAGAGCTCTCTTTGTTAGTATAGGAGAATCCAACTGATTTTTTAAGTTGACCTACTTTGATGAACCCTTTAATTAGTTTTAGTAGCTTTCGTATAGCATATCTAGGTGTTTTTGTATATGGGATCATATAGTCTGAAAATGGGATCATTTTACTACTTCCTTAGGCAAATTCATGAAGCATTCCATATTTTAGTAGGAGCCCTAGTAGAGTGGTATGAGCTGGACTGCTCACTTCAAGGTCAGCAATGCGAAACACCATCTGCTCTACATGAGAAAGAGGGGGCTTTCTACTCCGCCAACAGAAACCCACAGGGGCAGTTCAACCCTGTCTTAGGGAGTGGCTGTGTGTCACAATCAACGTGATGGCAGTGAGTTTAGTGTTTGGATTTTATCAATCTAGCTGCCTTTTATTTCTCTCTCTTGCCTACGACTCTTATTCAGTAAAATATTGAATAAGATTTTTGATAAAAGACATTTTTGTCTGTTTCCCTTCTCAAGCAGAATGCTTTCAGTCTCTAGTGAAAATAATGTTTGCTAATGGTTTTATGTATATTTTCTTAATTCTATTGAGAAAATGTTCATTCTCTGCCTATTGTCCTGAGTGCTTTTCACAGTAAAGGGTGTAGGGCTTTATCAAATGCCTTTTCTGCACTGATTGATATGATCATGTGGTTCTCGTCCTTTGTTTTATTTATGTGGTAGATCACATTGATTATTTGTCTAATGTGGAACCATCCTCACACACCTGTATGAATGCCACTTGTCATGACTTATTGAGAATTTTTGCATCTATATTCATGAGGAATATTATTTTATGATTTTTTTCAGTGGTTTCTTTGCCTAACTTTGGTATTAGAGTTATATAAATAAATTTGGTAGAATTTCATATTTTTATGTTCTGAATTAGTATCTTCACTAGCTCTTCAGAATTCCAGGTAGAATTCTCAATAAAGTTATACAGATCAGCCTTTTTTGTTGTTGCTCGTAGTAGGTTTGGTTTGTTTTTGCTATGGATCTATTCGTGTTTTCTACTTCAGCCCCTGTTAGTTTAGGTAGGTAGTGCCTTTCTGGAAATGTGTCCACTTCTTCTAGGTTGTCAAAATTGTTGAAGAACATAGTATTCTGTTACTATTTTTATTTCAATTGTGCTGTTTACCTTTCTCCAATCCTTATTCAATTTAGCCAGTGGTTTGTTGATTTTAAGGAGCCTTGATGGTGTAGTGAACTATGCATTGAGCTGCTAACCGTAAGGTCAGTGGTTCAAACCTACTAGTCACTCCATAGGAGAAAAATGAGGCTATTTGCTCCTATAAAGACTGACAATCTCAGAAACCAAAAAAGGAGTTCTATTCTGGCCCATAGAGTCACTATGAGTCAGAATTGGCTCAATGGTAGTTTGGGTTTTGTTGTCAATTTTATTAATCATTTCAAAGAACCAACTCCTATGGTTAGTCTTTCTAATTTTTATTACTTCCTTTGTTTGTTTTGCTACTCTCTTTTCAATTTCTCAGAGTTGTGTAGTTAAGATATTGATTTTTTCCATTTTCCTTTTGTGTGTGTGTGTGTGTGTGTGTGTGTGTTTGTGTTGATTAAAAAATGACATATAAGCATTGCCTAGACTATATCTCAGAGATTTGGGTATGTTTTCTTTTAATTCTCATCTGATTCTATGAACAGTTTTTATTCTTTTTTTATTTCTTCTATGAGCCAGTAGTTTTTAAATAGTGTCTCATTCAATTTCCATTTGATTTTTAATTTTATACTGTTATCTGAGAACATGCTTTCTAATATTTTGGTGTTGTTGTTTTGCTTTTTTCATTTATTGAGGCTTGTTTTGTGCCCTACTGTATGGTCAATTTGCAGGATCATTTTATGGAGGATCATTTAATGTTTACTATGCTGGTGTAGGGTGGAGTGCTCTGTCTATGGGATTAAATTGGCTGATTGTGTTATTTAGATCTGTATCTTTGTGGAGTTTGTGTTTATTTTATTTATATTTATCCTTTTGGTGTTCTATTTGTTCTGTTTTTCATGCAAAGAAATGTGTGTGTATGAAAAAATGTGTATTTTGAAAATGATAATGGCAACATATGTACAAATGTGCTTGACACGATGGATGGATTGTGATAAGAGCCCCCAATGAAATGATTTATTAAAAAAAGAAAAGGAAAAAATATTTTTGGAAGTCTCCTACTATTATGGAGTTGTAATTTCTCTTTCCAGTGCGGATAAAGTGTGTTTTATATACACTGGGACTCTCTGACTGGGAGTGTAGATAGTATGGTTACGTCTTGTTGGATTGATCATTTTACCATTGTACCATTCCCTTCCTTATGTCTTCTGCTAGTTCAGCCTTAAAAATCTTTTATTAGAGGTGAACATTGTCACTCCTACTGTTGGTGGATGTTGTTTGATTTTTTTGATCCTTTGTGTCTGAGATGTGTCTCTTATAGACAACATATTTTTGAATCATTTTATTGGGGCTCATACAATTCATCACAATACATAGATCAATTGTGTAAAGCACACCTATACATTTGTTGCCCTCATCATTCCCAAAATTCGCTTTCCTCTTGGGTTCCCAGAATCAGCTCATTTTCCTTTTTTCCCCCTACCTCTCCCTCCCCCCCATGAACTCTGAATAATTTATAAATTATTATATCTTATATTACACTACCCGGTGTCTCCCTTCACCCACCCCTCTGTTGCCCATCTCCCAGAGAGGAGGTTATATGTAGATCCCTGTGATCAATTCCCCCTTTCTATCCCCCCTTCCCTCCTGGTATCGCCACTGTCACTGCTGGTCCTGAGGGGTTCATCTGTCCTAGATTCCCTGCGTTTCCAGTTCCTATGTGTACCGCTGTGCATCCTCTGGTCTAACCAGGTTTGCAAGGCAGAATTGGGGTCATGGTAGTTGGGGGGAGGAAGCATTTGAGAACTAGAGGAAGGTTGTGGGTTTCATGATTGCTATACTGAACCCTAAGTGACTCATCTCCTCCCCACTAGCCCTCTGCAAGGTATGTCCAGTTGTCTACAGATGGGCATTGGATCCCCATCACGCGCCACCCTCATTGATGATATGATTTTTCACCCCCGTCTTTGGTGTTTGAAGCCTGATCCCTTCGGCCCTTCATGATCACACATGTTGGTGTGCTGCTTCCATGTGTGCTTTGTTGTTTCTGGCTAGATGGCTGCTTGTTTACTTTCAAGCCTTTAAGTCCCCAGACGCTATAAGTCTCGATAGCTGGGCACCATCAGCCTTTTTCACCACACTTACTTTTGCACACATTTGTCTTCAGCGTTTATGTGGGGAAGGTGGTCACACAATGATGGTTTTTGTTCTTTGGTGTTTGCTACCTGATCCCTTCAACACCTCGTGTTCACACAGGCTTGTGTGCTTCGTTGTTTTCAAGCTAGATGGCCGCTTGTTTGCCTACAAGCCTTTAAGACCCCAGACTATATATTTTGATAGCCGGGCACCATCAGCTTTCTTCACCATGTTTGCTTATGCACACGTCTGTCTTCAGCAATCATGTCGGGAAGGTAGGTATCATGAAATGACCCTTTAGCTGAGCAAGGTGCTCTTGTATTAAGGGAATGCGCATGAGGAGGCCCAATGATAGACAACATATTAATGGGCCATATTTTCTTATCCATTCTGTCCCTCTCCCTTTGCTGATGCATTTAATCTGCTTACTCTCGGTGTAATTATTGACAGGTAAGGACTTATGCTGTCATTTGGTTGTGCCTTCTATGGTGATGATGACTTCTTTTTCTCATGCACATTTTGGTTACTGAGTGCTTTTTATGTATAGATTTTCCTTCCATTTCATTAATGGTTGCTAATTTTGTGTTTATGGAGTCTTTATGACCTCCTTGTTGAGTGAGCTGGTTTATTACTTTTCTTTATAGTTACTTTTAAGTTTAAAGCAGTCTATTCTGTCTTTATCACTTCCTCTCTACATAGAAATTCTGAAACTACCCCGTGTAGTATATTGTTTTGATGTCAACATTTCAGATGATGTCTCTAGTTTGCTAAATTGATTTTCAGTCTTGTAGGTTTATTTCACTTCTGAAAATTCTTTACCTGGGTTGGTCTCTGGGTGATGTCATGTGCCTTTAGTATTCTTGTAAGATTGGTCCAGCTTTTACAAGCTTAATTTGTATTTAAATTAGAAATTTGAATTTCTAGTTATCTACAAATATGCTATTTTCACCGCCAATTTGAGGGATACTTTTGGGGGGTGGCTATAATTCTTGGTGAGGAAGTAGTCTCTAGAGAACTGCATGCTGGATCAATTCGAGAGGTCAGGGGAAAGGAAGAAATCCTCCAAATGAATTGCCCACAGTGGCTGCAACCATGGACTCAAACACAGCAGTGATGTAGGAGGTTGAACAGCCTCACTCTGTTATATGTGGTGTTGTACGTATTGTGTCACTGTGAGTCTGAATGGACTCATCATCACCTCACAACAACATGCCTGTGTCCTACTGGGAACTGAATGGTGCTGTCTCTGCCTGCGGTTGGATGTGCTCTGCAGAGCCGGCTGGCGGTCCCCCTCCTCTTGGTCTCTTCTCATTCACAATTTTCAGTCCATTTCTTCCTCCAGTCACTATTCAATATAGTTCTTTATCCTTTTTCTTGATGCTCAGGGTCTCGGGGTAGCCTTCTGAATCTGTTTCACTTACCTTTTACCTCTTTGCTATAGAATGATAGCATGATATGTGGGATGAAGCCACCATTTTGTCCCCAAGTCTACATTCTATAAGAATTTGAGAACTGTTGTGTTGTGTGTGTGTGAGAAAGCTATTGACATTTTGGAAAATGTTGAATATAGAGATCATGTTGGATAGTATTGACATCATAACAATATTAAGTCTATCTATGAGCATGGAATGTCCTTCATTTTTTAGGTTTTAAATTTCTTTTAATATATTTTTAAATTGTGAAAATATGTACAGCAAAGCATATGCCGACCAAACAATTTCTATATATACAATTTAGTAACTTTCATTACATTCTTCAAGTTGCACATTCACTCTTGTTATCCTTTTTCAAATCATCCTACCTTCATTAACATAAAATCAATGGCCCCTGTTTAGAATTGATGCTGACTTGTAGCAAACCCTATAGGACAGGGTGGAACTGCCACGGTGAGTTTCCAAGAGCGTAATTCCTTATGGGAGTAGAAAGTCTCATCTCTCTCCCAAATTGAATTATGCCCTCCTCCCCCCAATATGTATTGTAAATCCTTACCTCTATACCTGTGCTTATAATTCCACTTGGGATTCAGCATAGGGAATATCTTGAGTTAATTTTCTCTGAGGTGCAACAAAGAGTAAATGAGATGAAAGGAACAGAATGAGGCAACAGAGAAGCCGAGTCACGTGAAGATCGCCAAGGAGCAGAAGCTCAGAAGAGACAAGGACCTTCTTCCAGAGCCAGCAGAGATAAAGTCTTCCCCTAGAGTCAGCACCTAACCTATAGATTTCTAACCTCCTAACCTGTGGGAGCCCCCACCCCCACCCCATGAGTGGTATTTCCTTTACAGCAGCACTAGATAACTAAAATATTCCCTAAACAAAAAATGTCCATTCCCCTCACCCCCACTATACTCAAGTATAAGCTGACCCAAATATCTGCCAAGGCACCTAATTTTACCACAAAAACTGCATTAAAAAATGTGCTAGAAAAACTCAGCTTATACTCGATTATATACGGTAATCTTATTTTGTATTCGTTTATTTCATATTATTAAATCGTTCAATATTTTTCCTTAATACTTGTTGAAATGATATATTTCACTCTGCAAGATGTTTTCAAGGTTCATCTGTGTTTGGCTCACATTAGAATTTAATTTCTTTTTGTCTGCCTAATAGCCCATTGTTTGTATGTTTTCCATTTTGTTTATCCATGTGTCAGTCCACGGACATTTCACTGGGCCCACCGCTAAGCTATGGTGAATAATGTCCAGTGCCCTCTTTGCGTTCCCGCCATCACTTCTGGGCACATACATCTAGGATTAGCATTGTTCAATGACACAGTAACTCTGCTGTCAACTCTTTGAGTAACTGCCAAACTGTTTTCCACATTATCTCCCATTTCACATTTCTGCAGGCAATTAATGAGGATTCCAGTTTCTCCACAAACTTGACACACCTAACATTTTCTTTTTTATCATTTTTTTAATCATTTTATTGGGGCTCATACAACTTATCACAATCCATGCATACATCAATTGTGTAAAGCACACTTACACATTTGTTGCCCTCATCATTCTCAAAATTCGCTTTCCGCTGGGTTCCTGGAATTAGCTCCTCATTTTCCTTTTTCCCCTCCCTCCCCAATCCCCCTTCCCTCATGAACCCTTAATACTTTATAAATTATTATTATATCTTATTTTACACTGCCCGGTGTCTCCCTTCACCCACCCTTCTGTTGCTCATCCCCCAGAGAGGAGGTTCTATGTAGATCCTTGTGATCGATTCCCCCTTTCTAACCCCCCCCTTCCCTCCTGTTATCACCACTCCCACCGCTGGTCCTGAGGGGTTCATCTGTCCTAGATTCCCTGTGTTGCCAGTTCCCATCTGTACCGCTGCGCATCCTCAGGTTTGCAGGGCAGAACTGGGATCATGGTAGTTGGGGGGAGGAAGTGTCTAAGAACCAGAGGAAGGTTGTGAGTTTCATTATTGCTACATTGAACCCTGAGTGACTCATCTCCTCCCCACTACCCCTCTGCAAGGTATGTCCAGTTGTCTACAGATGGGCAGTGGGTCCCCATCACGCACTAACCTCATTCACGATGATATGATTTTTTTTACACCCCCCCACCCGCCTTTGGTGCTTGAAGCCTGGTCCCTTCGGCCCTTCATGATCACACAAGTTGGTGTGCTGCTTCCATGTGTGCTTTGTTGCTTCTGGGCTAGATGGCCGCTTGTTTACTTTCAAGCCTTTAAGTCCCCAGACACTATAATTCTCGATAGCCTTCTTTGTCACACTTACTTATGCACACATTCGTCTTCAGCGTTTATGTGGGGAAGGTGATCACACAGTGATGGTTTTTGTTCTTTGGTGTCTGCTACCTGATCCCTTCAACACCAAGTGTTCACAAAGTCTTGTGTGTTTCTTCTCTGTGGGCTTTGTTGCTTCCATACTAGATGGCCACTTGACCCCAGATGCTATATCTTTTGATAGCTGGGCACCATCAGCTTTCTTCACCACATTTGCTTATGCACACGTCTGTCTTCAGCGATCACTGTGTCTCCAGTGCTGTCCCATGTAGGGCCATGGATCAGTGCAGGATGCCACATCTCGCCGTGGGGGCAGCTATATGGTCCTCTCTGTACATTGGGCCCTCCGAGCTGGACTATCATCCTCTGAGCTTGGTGGGCCCAGGTGTGCTCCACTCCGTTCTTCCTCCTCCCTTTGCTTCAGCTTCCTTCTGGGTGTGGTAGGTCAGTTTCTTTCTCACACCAGACGATCTATTTCCATTTTCTGTGGTAACTCCCTTCCATGGCGGGGGTAGGGCTAATTCTGGTTAGGGCTAGCTTATGGTCCAGTCTCTTTGTAGGTTCCTCCATGCATTACGTTGCCCTCCTGGTTTGGCGTGTCCTGGTGGGGTCTGTATGCACATTCCAGTTCTGTGGGGACACAACCAATACTCTCCCCCTGGGTAGGTTAGTGCTGTTTTTTAAACATTTTATTGGGGGCTCATTTTCCCCCTCCCTCATGAACCTTTGATAATTTATAAATTATTTTATCATATCTTACACTACCTGACATCTCCCTTCACCCACTACTGTTGTCCATCCCCCAAGAAGGAGGTTATATGTAGAGCAGCCTTGTAATGGGTTGTCCCTTTCATCCCCACCTTCGCTCCACCCTCCCAGTATCGCCACTCTCATGACTGGTCCTGAGGGGTTCATCTGTCATGGATTCCCAGTTCCTATCTGCCCCAACTAACATTTTGTTTTGGGTTCTCTATCTTTGATCATTGTTATGAGTCCAAAAGGGCTCCGCGGCAATGGGGTGATGTCAAATGATGTGAAGTGAAGCTTTAACGTTTTCAGGGTACACACCTTTCACTTCCTTAGATTTATTCCTTTTAGATTATTCCTTTAACATGCTGTTATTTTTTGGGTTGTTTTCTTTTTTAATCATTTTACTGGGGTCTCAGACAGCTCTTATCACAATCCATACATCTATTGTGTCAAGCACATTTGTTGCCATCATCATTTCCCCCCTCCCTCCCCTCTCACAAATTCTTGATAATTTATAAATTATTATTATTTTTTCATGTCTTACACTGACCCAAGTCTCCTTTCACCCACTTTTCTGTTGTCTGTCCCCCAGGGAGGAGGTTATATGAAGATCATTGTGGTTGGTTCTCCCTTTCTCCCCCACCTCCACTACTCTCATTGTTGGTCCTGAAGGGTGTATCTGTCGTGGATTCCCTGTGTTGCAAGCTCTTATCTGTACCCGTGTACATGCTCTGGTCTACATGCTGTAGTTCTTAAGAGCATTGGGTAATCTTTAAAAACTGGATAAAGGCAGGTAAAAACCTGCCTGCCACAAAAGATAAGTGCTATGGAAGCAGGATGGGCATGGAGCTGCCTGGGAGGCATTCTCGAAACGCGCTGCTCCCCAGAGTAAGGGTACCTGGATGGCAGTGGTGATCCATGTTCCATTCCTTCTGGGTCCTGTTTCGCCAATTGTCTGTGAAGAGAAAATGGAGACCTTCCTTGCCCTCAGTCCCCATGTTCAATGTCAATTCCTATATGGCCTGAGGGTCGTGACTGCTTTCTGTGTAGGTGCTTGGCGAGAAGAAAGATGAATGTTTTATGGCTATTTTCATAGAGGACCCCTGGTAGTATAGTGGTTATATGTTGGGCTGCTAACCACAAAGTCAGCATTTCAAAACCACCAGCATGCTCTGCAGGAAAGATGAGACTTTCTACTCCTGTAAAGAGTTATGGTCTCCGAAACTCACAGAGGCAGCTCTTCCCTGTCCTATAAGGTCACTGTGCATTGGAATCAACTCGATGGCAGTGAGTTTGGTTTGAATATTTGCTGTGAGAGGTATAGATAGCAGTGGGGCATGTAGTATATTCAGTGTAGTGCTAAGAGAATAGATTCATGAGTCACACCAACCAGAGTCAAAGCCAAATTTTACATTGTATTAGCTATCTGACCTTGGCCAAGTGCCTCTCAGGTTTTTTCTAATATAAAATGGGTAAGATCACAATAGCCATCATTTCATGGCTTTATCATGGGCTCAGATAAATATTAAAAATTGTTAGATATTTTTCATTCAAGTATTTCATACTTATTTTAACAAGCAAACCCCACTGTCATATAGCGACCCTCTATGAGGCTGAGACTGCAAATAGGAGCAGACAGCCTCCTCATTCTCCCTTCAAGCAGCTGGGTTTGAACCACTGAACTTTTGCTTCACAGCCCACCAAGCAGCTCACAACACCCCACCTCCTTTTACGCTTAGCCACACCTCAATTCAAATTAGCACTTCAAGTGCTCAGTGGCCATTGTGGCTAGTGGCTATTGTATTTGTGTAAATTTGGAACAATTCCTTCATCGCAGACAATTTTATTGGAATTTACTGACAATTCCTGAAGGCCTGAGCTTATTTCATTTTGTTCACTGCCTTTTCCCATCACCTAAAATGATGCCTGACCTATGATAGATGTTTAGTAAATCTGTGTTGGTTTTTGTGTCGGGGTTGACCTTTGGGCAGTTCTTACAGAAGCCAGCAAGAGGAAAATAGTGCAAGGCAGAAGGGTTCACACATGTAAAGGTGCTGAGACACAGAAGATGACCGTACATTTGTGGGACTACAGGGGACTGATGTACATAGATTCACTTGGAGAAGTTAGAGGGAGTTAGAAGTTGGGAGGAATGCTGGAGTTGGATCATTAGGATTATGATAAAGAATGTGAATTTTTCCTTCCTAATTTTTTAAACAGTCACTAAAGTAACTAGGGAATACTAGGATCAGAATCTTATTCTAGAGAAATCACTGGCAAAAGGCAGAAGTACAGTTGTTAGCTTCTGGCTGAGAAAATAAGAAAACCAGCGGGGAACGCTTTGTATGATCTATAGCAGGATTTCTTGACAGTAGCAATTATTGATATTTGGGGCCAGACAAGGTTTGCTTGCTGGGTGGGATTGGAGCTGACCCCATGCACTGTAGGACAAGGTTAGTAGCATACCCCAGTTGTGGCAACCAAGTATGTTTCTACACCGTGTCAAATGTAGCCTGCAAGGGGGGGGATGGGGCAAATGTCACACTTCATCATGATTTGTGAACTATTCATTAAGAATTCTGAGAGTTTGGGATACACCTCACAGCGAAGGCTGAGTAGTATAGTCTGGTTAATGGTAGTACTCGTAGCATCAGTAAAAATCTAATGTATATGAAAACCTTAAAGAATCTCAGGCAGAAAGGGACGTGCTGAGGAGATGAAGTGAAATAGGAATTAAGGTAGACACAGACTTCCTTAAAGAGCAGAGTCAAAAGTTGATGCTTCCAGGTACTCTCTGATTCATCCAGAACTTTATTTCAGCTCTTCGTTCCACTGAGTACAGCATCTATTTGGGCAGCAGGGGGTCCAGAGGTAACCCAAATTTCTGATATGCTCAGAGTGATCCAGCCTAGCCACAAAGCTAACTCAGCACATTGTAAATGCCCAGTTGTCATCTGTAGCTTCACAACCTACCCACCTACTCTCAAGTCAGTTCTGATTCATAGTGGCCCTGATAGCCTCACCTTTCTCCCATAAAGCACTGGTGAGTTTGAACCACCAACCTTGTGGTTAGTGGTCTAATGCTTGCCTGATGATGCCACCAAGGCTCTTTCATGTGTAGCTAGTGGCTGTTATCCAGTACAACTTTAGAACATTTCCATAATTGCAGAAAATTCCAGATTTCATTTTTTGGTTTGTTTTATTCTGCTTTGTTGCTGGATGAGGGTTACACTAAGTACACACACACACACACACATATACACACACAATTCTAGTACTGTTGAGTTGATTCTGGCTCATAGTGGCCCTGGATAGGGTTTCTGAGAACCATATATCTTTATGGGAACCAACAACCTGGTATTTTTCCTGCAGAGCAGCTGGTGGGTTGGAATTGCCAACCTGTGGTTAGAAGCCCAAGGCCTAACCTAACTGCCACCAGCGCTCCTTACCACTACAGCCCCAACGTGGAGCTGGAACTCATGACCCTGACATTGAGAGTCTCGTGCTCTCCTGACTGAGCTAGGTAGGTGGTGGCTGGGCGCCTAATTGAGTGCTTAGTAAACTTGAGGAAGCTTCATAAATTTCATGGGAATGTGGAATTTAAAATTTTTAAATGTTTAGAGGCTCAAGTTCATGAGTGGGTGTCCTGATGAGTGTACAATCCCAGCACTCTGGGACACACAGGAGCCTGTGGGACAGCGACAGCGCTTGCTGTCTCCGCCGCCGTCAGGATTAAGCCAGTTGCTGTTGATTGTTAACTCTCCGTGACCTCGAGTAGAATCGGACTCCATAGAGTCTTCGGTGGGTGCTTTTTCAGTAGACCGCCAGGTCTTTCTTCCAAGGTACTTCTGGGTGAGTTCCAAGCTTCAACCTTTCCATTGACAGCTGAGCACATTAACAGTGTGCACCACCCAGGGGCTCCATTATTCCTCCGGAATGCCCCTTGTTCCAGGCATGCCCCTGTGAGAGACTTAAAGCCCCAGCCCTCTCACCAGACATGAGAGGCCCTCGTTATTCATTTATCTGTGAATACTGGTTGAGCACATGCTAGTTGGCAGGCTCTGAACCAGACTCCGCGGACACACGGCTGAGCAGAAGCCGGCCTGCCTTCCTCTGTTTTAGAATAGAGATCGCGGCTTAAGCAGAGAAGACACATTTATCAGTCACATCAGATCCGACATTCCAAATGTCATGAGTGGCACCAAAGAGGGGCAGGTAATGCTGTGAGTGGGTAGGACAAGGACCTTATGCCCCCAGGCGCTGACCTCACCTGGGACCTAAGGCTTGAGATGGTCAGTGAGTGGAAGCACCGGGGGTCTTCCAGGGCGATGGAGGCTGCGGGCCTGCGGAGCCTGCACCCTGGGGAGGACAGGTCCTGGGACAGTCCCTGGGGAGACCCCGGAGCGAGGTGGTGGCCGACCCAGCCGCACCGTGAATTCCAAGCGGCCAGCCTGCTAATCTAATTAAGGAGCAGACGAAATTCCTTTTTCCTGACTCATCACCATGCGGGCTTGGGCCACGCATGTCCCCCTTTGTTCCACGGCAGCGCCGAGCCATCTGACCTCGCTCCTGACATTTCACATTGATTCCCCCCACCCCTCCGCCAACCCCGGCTGCGGCCGAGGGCTGCGAATGGAATTGAGACCGTGTATCAGTCCGGAATGAAAAGCAACATTGGCTTTCGGAGAGGAGCTCTGAAGAGGACGCGATTCCGTAATCATAGGCATTTAATCAAATGCCACGGAGATCCATGTTATCAGAGCTGCATATATTAATTTCCATATGTCCCTCACTCTGTATATTCGCAGGGAGTGGGAGGGATGATTCCTTCTCTCCCGCCTTTCTCTTTTTTCTGCCACTTTTGGCAGGAGCGAAGAGGGCTGTGTGCGCAGTGCGAGGTTCCCCTGCTGGAACAACAGGGCTGCAGTGTCCGCAGGGGCCTTCTCCTTTGCAGTGAGTGAGTACTGGGCTTGGGTTAAGCAGCCAGCCAGATGTGATACACACCAGCCTGGGAAATGAAATAGGAGTAAAGCTCAGCTGCTTCCCAGCACCTGAGGCCATGCCACCTCTCTGTTCTGGAGGTGACCTGCTTCTGTGCCTCACATACTCACCCCTCTCCTGCCTCAGGGCCTTTGCACACTCTTTTTCTACCTGGAAGGCTCTCTCATGGGGCCCTCCACCCAGCTGCATTCGCCACCCCATCTGGCTGATTTCTCCTTCTCCTGGCCCTACTGAATTTCTATGATAACACGCATCTCAGTCTGAAACTAGCAATAGCTGTTTGCTTCTCTTCTTCTAAGCCTCCCCAACTGGCATGTGATCGCCACAAGGCCGGGGACTTTTATCTTTCTAGCTGCTCGACCATTAATACTTTGCATAGTGCCAGTATCCCTGGGTGGTGTAAACAGTTCATGTGCTGGGCTGCTATGTGAAATGTTGCGGGTTTGAGTCCATTCAGAGATGTTTCAGAAAGAAAAGAAGAGGGGGGGGGGGTAGAGCCTGGTGATCTACTTGCCAAAAGTGTGCCCTATGGAGCACAGTTCTACTGTGACACTCAGGGGCTTCATGAGTTCAAATCCGTTTGTTGGTAGAGAGATAGACAGATGAAAGGCCAAAAGACACGAAAACAATGAAGACCTCGGGAGCTCAGGGTTCCAGGTACGACTCCCTAGCCCACTTGCTGCAGGGAGCCTCGGCAAGGTCCCAACAGCGAGTCTTGTCCTCCAATTGGTCAGAGTGAACAAAGAGAGACTGTACACGAGGGTCCCAGCACAGCAAGCTTGTCTCTTATTAAAGGCCGTGTGGAAAGGAGACAAAGAACTGAGTCGATAAACACCTGTGGATGAGTCTCTCCAATTCCCCCATGAAGTTGATGTGTTTTATGATGATGACGCCTGATGCTCCAACATAATTGATTTTAGGGGTTATAGGGTGCTGAGAGAGGAGCCTGGGCCAGGTTGGGGGGTAAGTATCAGGCTGTTTACCATACAGTTGGCAGTTCAAACCCACTAAGCACTTCATGGGAGAAATGTGGCAGCCTGTTCCTATAAAGAATTACAGCTTTGGAAACCCTATAGGACCGTTCGAATCAGTCCTATGGGATCATTGGAGTCATAATTGACTATAAGAGCGGGTTTGGGGGTGCTGAAGAGCCTATAGCCTATGCAGAAGCCATTCTTTAGGGGAGTTTCCCCCCAACAAGTAGAGATTGTTTGAAAAGTACAAAAGAAAATACACAAGTGAAATTTTTATATAGATGTGGGAGGGAAAGTGGTATCCTGAAGGGCCTTCGAGACTTGACTTACCCAAGACCTTGACATGGGGAAGTGAGAAATGTTCATGACAGGCGCTAATGATGGATGCGAAGTTATAAGTTCCCCAAGAAGGTGAAAATGTGACCGTGAGTATAAACTGACAAAGACTGGCAGGGGCTGAGTGAAGGGGATGGTGTCAGAGCAGTTTTCCCATTCCCAGATTCGCTCAAAGGTTGTCATTTCACTTCCATAATTAGCAAAGTTGGAGTGTGATAGGAGAGCTCTCCTGGGTGCCTTAGCTCCAGGATAGAGTTAGCAATGAATGACCTTGACAGCGCGCGCGCGCGCACACACACACACACACACACACACCACACCACTTGTCAGAAGTTCTGGGTTGGGGCAAGTCAATGAGGACCACAGCATGACAGATCCTTCTAGCTCATCTCTGCTGCCAGGCAGGGCTGGCCATAATAAGGGAATTCAGAGATAAGACCAAAGCAGGGCTAAACCATGGAACTGGCCTCTACTTTCTATCACTTAAGTCCATGGCCAAACTGAGGGACCTTAAGTTATTGAGCTACTCTGGGGTTCAATGTACTCATGTATAAAACATTGCTAATGGGAACATGAACTCTATAGGACACTCGGGAGGACTAAAAGAGTAGCACGTGAAGTCATATACACAGCTTGGCACCTCACAAGAATCGAGTGTTACTGATTGTGGTGGCAATGCAATCTTGCCTACCATGTATGTCTTTCAAACCCGGGGAACAGGAGACCTAGCAGCAATACTTAGAGAAGCAGACATAATTATGGTATAAATCTGTGACATTTACTATACCTACGAAGTAGATAGGCACATGGTTTATCTCATCTAATCCTTAGGACAACCTTATGAAGTACATGCTGTTGTGATCCACATTTTACTGATGAGGAAATTCACCAAGTAAGGAACTTATGGCCACCAGAGAAGTGGCAGACCTGGAGTGCAGATCAGACCCGCGCTTCTTACCAGGACAACACACGTGACTTAAACTCAACTACCATTTATTAAGCATCTATTGGTTCCTGCCTTCCAGGAGCTCACATTCAATTGAGGGGAGAGGAGTAAGAAGCACTCGCAAGGGTATGTGTAAATACTCGCTGCCACTGAGCACAGCCCGACTCCCAGTGACTGATATCAGGGTGGAACTGCTCCTGTGGGTTTCCGAGACTATGCCTCTTTCTCCCTCCAAATGGCTTTGAACTGCTAAGCAGCCCAATGCTTAACTCATTGTGCCACCAGGGCTCCATACAGGTAAATAGACAAAATTATTTCAGAGAATGATTAAAAACTATTTAAAAATTAAACAGGACATCGGAGGTGATGGAACTATTTCTACCAGGTGGAAAGAGGAAGCCTGAACTGATCAGAATTATTAGAGAAAACTATGAGGATAACGATCCCAACAAAAGAGCAACCTTTGCACTCAAAAAATAGGGGAGGTGGGGATCGTTGGCTGCATGCTAGTGGGCTCGACCAAGGCCTTGGAGACCAGGGAAGAGCCCTGGGCTTTCATTCCTCTTCGGACAGGGAACCAACAGAAGGTTTTAAGCCAGGATGTGACTAATCTATGCATGATTTCTTTTTATTTGTGCCTCTGTTAAGACCCTTAGCCATAGCCCTAAGGGGAGAGTTTGATGCGATCAATGAGACTGGAT
>NW_022111372.1:87702783-87704839 GCF_000313985.2 Echinops telfairi
TCTTTTTATTTGTGCCTCTGTTAAGACCCTTAGCCATAGCCCTAAGGGGAGAGTTTGATGCGATCAATGAGACTGGATTAGTAGAGATTTATTATATTTTAAAATGATATTCCATGTTTTCCATCTGCGGTCTTACAAAGGGATGACAAGAATGGAATTGGTGAGGTCATTTAGGAAGCTCTTGATAAGCCGGGAGGAGGAATAATGGCAAGTCGGTAAACGGGTGATGAAGGTACAAAGGATTTGCTGAGAGACCAGAAGTGGAAAGACAGAGCAAGGGAGGAATGTGAGATAGACCTTGGGTTCTTGGCTTGCTTGATTGGGGAGTACAGACAGTGATAATTTATACTACAATGAGGAGACTGTAAAAGGAACAGATGAAAAAACCAAGAGTTTTCTTCCAGTTGTGTCCAGGTTGATATCTCTTAACACAAGCTAACAGAAGTTTGGGAAGCAATTGGATATGTGGTTCTGGAAATCAGGGGAGAGGTCTGGCCTGAGGATATCAGTTCTGGACTCATGAACCTGTTATATTTAAAGCCATGGGAAAGGGTGAAGTCAGTCAGGGCGCAAGGTACAGATGGAGAAGAACGGAGAGCCCAGGACCAGGAACAAGGGCATCCAAGAGAGGGGAGAGGAGGAGGAGGTGTCTTACATGACTATGAACTTCCTGAAAGATAAGAAGGAAACCAAGGGATGACTTTAGCCAGGATAAGAGAGTATTTAGAATGATCCACTGTGTGTCAAATGCTTTGGAGAGGTTGAGAGCACAAAAGTGTTCATGAGTTTTGGTTTCCTTGAATTCGTTGGCCATGTATTAATGATTGTAAAAGCAATTAGCTCCCTGCCTTGAACACTGGGCCCACACCCAGCTTGTGGCAATGCCATAAACCGTGGGTTCAAACCTTTGTGATCCAGAGAGCTCTTCAGTGCCTGATTTTACATAAGCAGAGCACTGGGCCTTTTTTATAGTCCGTCTTCCTTAGTCAGAGGCTTCGCTGAGGCCTGATCAGCACCATAGCAACCCCCTCGTCTTCAGTGACAGATGGGGGGTGTCTGCCTACAAGACCAATTGGCCAGGGCTTGAACACAGTTCTCGACCATAAAAGGAAGGGATTCTACCACTGAATTATCATTGCCATAAACCGTGGGTTCAAACCTTTGTGATCCAGAGAGCTCTTCAGTGCCTGATTTACCCCCCACATGTGGGTAAAACAGCCTGAGTTCCAATTAGAATGGGCCAAAATCTAATGCCCAACCATATAACCCAAGTCAGACATTTTCCCTCCAAAAATGGGTATAGTGCAAGGGGTGGTGATAATTCTCAAGCCCTAGATGGGCACCAGAGAGGAAGAAACTTGATCCATCACCTCCAAATCCCCATTGTGTTCCCAGGAGCAGAGTCCTGGACATTCAGGAGCAGGAGAAAGAGTGTGGTCTTTTTCTAAAATCCAGATGGATGCACTCATGACCTTTCATTTCACATGCTTTCCTTCAGCCTTCTCCATTCACGCCCCAGTTGGACCAGCCTGTTTCCAATTGCTTTTTGAGCAAAATACCTCTGCCCTTGCACAGAAGATGACATACACTGTTTCAGTCCTCTGCCCTCATCTGGAAACGTATTGCCAAGGCCTGGTTCTCTGGCCTACCAGATTCCTTAATAAACCTGAGGCTCACTCCCCAGGTCTCTGATGGAATGTGTCCAAAGACATCAGCCGAGGCTGCCCCTGCAATGAATCTTAAAACCTCCGAGGTTTGGCACAGCCTCCAAAAAGGTTCAGTATTGATCTGGGGCATAATTAGCATTGTTTGTTTCAGGGGAGCTTGGTTGGGTTAAAAAAGACAAGGCCCTTTATTAAAATGTGTTTGCCTCATGACAGGATTACAAACACAGAGACACACACACACTCCCTACCCTGGAAAAAAGCCAAGCACACTTCCTACAAGGAACAGAATTCCCTGACCGCCCTCCCTGTCCACGCAGTTCTGAAGCAGCTCTCCCCCCATTCAAGCTCAGCAGCTCACGCAAGGCTCCTGCCAGAGTTACAAATAGGAC
>NW_022111372.1:87704939-87721718 GCF_000313985.2 Echinops telfairi
GTTCAGTGGAGCATCTAGCCTAGGAAGAAAGGCCTGGTGATCTAATTTCCGAAGTCAGCCGATGGAACCCTGTGCACAGCACTGGACATCGTTTTTTGTTCATTGTGCATGGGGTTGCCATTTGGGGGGTTGAGGTAGGGGGAACTCAACAGTATCTAAGTACTAGTTTTCCCAAGGAGGAACACTGGGTTGTAAGAGGTAAGGAGACGGTAGTCAAAGCAAGGAAGACCCTACAGTAGCACATTCCTCCCTCCCTGGAGGCAAAGTCAGACAGTCATCTCCTCCAGCCAGCCTTCATTGACCCCATAGTTGGACTAAGTACCTGCTCTCAGAGCATTTAAGACCTTAGGTTGACATAGTCTGTTTCCATTTCTCTCACTAGCTGGGGCCTCCATATGGCTCAGGTTCTTTTGGACTCCCTCGGTGCTTAGCATCGTCAAGGTGCTAAACAAATGCTTGTAGAATCATCCAACTTAGTAAATTTGCATCTGGCTTTTCTGTTTGCACAAATGTTCACTCCTTTCTAGCTCTGGCAACGGAATTTACATGAGAGGGCTTCAGAAAGTCCGTGGAAAATGGAATGGCCAGATCCATTAAAAGATCATGGAAGCACCCAACCTCCTACATTTTTTTTAGATAAAATGCCTAATTTGTTCTATTTAACTCATTTTCATGTTGAAATTCACATGCATTTCTAGACATCCCAAGTGGGAAACTGGAAATAAAACACATCACAATTTTGAAACTTGCAAGAGAATTTTTACAAATTCTAAAAACTGTAAGTAAACTTTTGGTGTTCACAGGCAGTACAGAGGAGAAGTCTGGAGGGGGGATGGTCATCAACTGATCGTTCATCCATTCCAGGATTTCTTGTTTCCTCCTTTGAGCCAGGCACTGCGAAAATAATGGTCCCTGCCCTCCCCACGGTTCACCGGAGTAAGAGACAGACCAAAATATTTCCTGGGAAGAGGAAACAGCCAGTCCTGGAGCTCTTAATCTGAACTGTGCTTGGCAGGCAGAGGCGCAGGAGGAAGACCCGTTTGGCCATTGATAGAGGAGGCATGGCCTGAGGGGAGGCTAGAGGAGTGTATAGGGAAGGGGGCATATCACAAGAGGTCCCCAGGCAGGGCAGTCACCTTACACAACCCCGGGGAGTAGGGGCGGCATTCTCATGCTCCCCTACATAAGGGGACAAGATGTAAAGCAGGACACCATTGGCCGGAGGGTGGGGGGGTGATTAAAAATTTGGTCTATATGGACCAAATAGACCATTCCCTAGCTTGTCCTGCGTTCTTTCCAAAAATCGGGACTTTTTTAAAACACCAAAAAGCAGGACTGTCCCGCCAAAAGCGGGCGTCTGGTCACCTTATACTAAAGTGGCTTGGGAGTTGAGCAATGTGCTAGCCCTGTGGGCAGTGGTAAGGGGTTTGCATTTTATTGTATTTACAAAGGAAAATTCTAGAAATATTCCAAGTAAAGGAGTAGTATGGTGCTATATACATATATAGATATAAAAAACCTGTTTATCCTTATAGAAAACGGGTTACCCCGGAGTGGAGTTTAACTTATAGCAATTTCATGTCTGTCTGAGCTGTGCGCCATAGACTTTTCAATGGCTAGATGATGCTGATCGTGAAAACCCCGGTGGTGAAGTGGTTACTCCTTGGGCTGCTAACTGCAAAGTCAGCAGTTCGAAACAACTAGCTGCTCCAGGAGAGAATTTCAGTCTTGGAAACCCGCAGGGGAAGTTCTGTCCTGCCCTACAGAATCACTTTGAGTCAGCATCAACTCCATGGCTGTGAGCTCTGTTTGGGGGGGGCGCATTTTTTGAAGAAGCAGGTTACCAGGCCCTTCTTCCTAACGGCCTCAAGCCCCAGCCCTTTGCTGATCAGCAGAACCATTTACTGTTGTACCACCTGGGAGCTCCAGGTACCTACGTACGTGCGTGTGGATACTTGTAAGCAGTTCATTCTGTGAGAATACAAAGAATAAACTATGGGGGAGAAGAATTAGAAAATGATTGAAATGGTCCAGGCTAGAGAATAGTGGCCGTTCTTCTGTGGTAACAATGGAAGTGGTACGGGTCGGTGGACCGGGCTGTGTTTTGAGTGTCGAGTTTCATAGGGCTCGTCTAAAACCAAATGTACTTGGTGAAGGAAAGGGAAGACTTAGGAATAACACCCAGATTTGGGACTGTAATACTTGCCTAGATGAAGGTGCTATCGAATGATTTGGCAAGGACAAAAAGGGGACAGTTTGGGGAGAGGACTTAAAAATGCTGTTGACTCTAACATGACTAATTACTAACTTGATGCCTCTTGCTGTTTAGCACTGGTGTTAGGCGGGGTTGACTAGAGAAACAAGTTCAGTGACATTCATATGTAAGAAAGAGCTTTCTATCAAGGAGTAATTATGTATCAAGAAAGGATCCCAGTCTAGTCCAACTCAAGTCCCTAAGTCCAGTACGAGTTCATAAGTCCCTCTTCAGACTCATGCAATCACAGGCAATGATGCCAAATGCAGAGAGATCACAGGCCAGCAGATGCAAAGTCGCTTGGATCCACAGTTGAAGGAAATCTCATAGAGCTCCAGTATCTCGCAGGGTGGTCGGCAAGCAGGAAAGAGGAAAGGCAGAGGGAAAGGCCACGCCCATAAGGAGGGGCCATCAGGCTGTGACCTGATTGACAGGTTGGATGCCACCCACACCCATTTCTACATCTTCAAGTTGACATAAAATCATCTAGCAATCACAGCACTTAACCGTGTGTAGAGTCCTTCTCGTCCACTAAGGAGCTCTAGTGGCCTGTGAGTTAGGCAGTGGGCTGCTAACCACAAGTTCAGTGGTTTCAGCCTAGCAGCTGCTGTTCTGCTGTTTGGGCGAAAGACGCAGGCCGCCCTGCCCGTCAATGTTTAAAGCCTCCGAACTCTAGCCCCTGTGAGTTAGAATTGAGTCCATGGCTTTGGCATTTTTCTCATCCATTATAATAATTGATTCTCACAAAAACCTGTGATTTTAAAGAATGTCTTCCTTTTTCCCTAGAAGGGCACCAAGGCTCTGAGAGGGTAGTCTGTTAAACAGAGACTGGGTGTATTTCTTACAGAGAGTATGGTCACCTGGGTCCTTGTGTGGCAGTGGAGGGGAGAGAGGGAAAGAAAAGAAGATCCCCCGCCCCCGCATGTGGAATTGACCCAGGTTTAAGTACATCTGCTAATTCGAGCCCCCTGTGTGGTTCACATAATTCTATTTTGACAGCTCGGTAGGTGGCACCGGTAATAGAGTGGTGAGATCTGTTGTCCACTCACACAGCTTCCCCTCCCATGGTCCAAGTCCCTTTATCTGTGAATTTCCCAGAGCACCTCCTGGCCTCCTGCTCGTGCCCGGCACGCTTATAGTGATACTTGCTCTTATCTTCTTTTATATCTTTAGCCTGAGTGTAAGTATTTAAATAGGATTTTCCTCATGTACAAACATCTTTAATCCTTGGTGGATTAGTTCATCCTGAAATTTTAGTGTCATTTAAAGATCTCTAATGCCGTGAAATTGTCACTGAAGAGTTATAGATGAGAAAAATAGGATCATCAAGCTTAGGGACAGTCTGTGGGCCCCAACAAAGCAATGGAGCAGACAATATTAACAAGACGTTGTGCAAAATACAATCAGATGAAAAGACATATAAGCTGAAATTACCACATTTGTGTAACTTTCATGTCATGTAAGTTGGAGATAGGATGTATTTATAAGTTCTTTCTGTCCACAGAGGAGTTCTGATTGCATAGTGGTTACTCCTTAGGCTGCTAACCACAAGGTCAGCAGTTCAAAACCACCAAGTGCTCTAAGGGAGAAAGACAAGGCTTTCTACTCTTGTAAAGAGTTAGTCTCAGAAACCCACAGGGGTAGTCCTATATTGTCGTGAGTTTGATTCTTGGTTTTGGTCTATCAACAACATTCAGCTGTGAGTGTTAGGTTGGAATCTGAGCTGCACCTCTGGACGGATCTTCAACCTTGTGTCAGTTACTTGCTATTCAGAGCCCTTGGGGTCTCATCTAAAACGTGGAGCTCAGGTATTGTCAACAAACCACCGATCAAGACAGAGTGCTTGCTGCAGGCCAGGCAGCATCTCACTGAATCCTCACGCCCACTCAACAATGCAGGAATCATTCGTGTCCCCATTTTATAGAGGTGGACACTCGGGCACAGAGAGCATGAGTGGTTTGCCCCCAAGTCTACGGACAACTATGATGCACTTTCACTTGTCACCCTCATCAAAGCCACGTTTCCAGCATTGGTGCAGCAGGAGGATATAGAATTATGAAATGCTGTGAAAGTAAAGTTCTTTTCGATCGAATGTGAAAAGTAGATTTCCAACACTGTCGGAAAAGTATTTAAACTTAGTATGACGCTGCGCTGTTGCAACAAACTGTGATGCCCGGATGTCCCCGCTGAGTTTGGACGTGTAGTATTTTCACGGTCTCCATCTATAGAGCATCTTCTATGCTCATGCCATTGTGGGGTCACAAAACTACAAATTTGTACTAATACAGTACCTGGTGGCTTACCCCAAGGGAGGGCAAAATGTTGTGGATACTAGATCACACTTACTAAATTTTTTAATGAATAATTTGAAAGTGTGTACAAGACTCAGATCAAAGTTGGCTTTTGTCCACAGGATGCAATAGTATCGGTCTGAACCCAAGTGTGGAGAGCAAAAGTGTGTGGGGATGGGTTCTCTGGAGAATCAAAACCAGTGAGACTTGTATGCAGATAGAAAGATTTCTATCGAGAAATGGCTCCCATCTCTGTAGAGGTGGATAAGGCCAGTCCAATACAAATACGTGGGTCAGATGTAAGCTGAAGGTTTCTCCTGAGTCCCGCAGCTGCAGGGACTGACAAACAGGAAGCTAGAAGTTGAAGCAGAAAGACCACTGGCTGGTGGGTGCCGAGCTGAATGAATCCAAGGTCAGCACTCTACCATAGTATTGACAGGTGACACAACAGGAGGTCCATGAACCAGATGCAAGATCCAAAGCCAACAGCAGGAGTGAACTAGCTTCTACACACTTCCAGTTTATATATACTAAGATTAGACTACATCCTGAATGAAAGCTCCCTCGTTCATATCAAGGCTGTGACCAGAACCCCGATGGCATAGTGATTATGTATTGGACTGTCAGCAGTACAAAACCACCATCCTCAGGAGAAAGAGGAGGCTTTCTACTCCCATAAAGAGTTATTCTTGGAAACCCACAGGGCAGCTCTACTTTGTCCTATTGGGTTGCTATGAGTCAGACTCAACCTGATGTCACTACTTGTCTGAGTCACAGAAGATCCCATCGTGGAGTTGACCACACCATGTTAAATCACACCATGGGAGAATCCAGGCCCACCCAAGTTGACATAATACCTAAGTACCACAAGAAGGCAATGGGTGCTAAAATTAGATGTTGACGTTTTCCAATTTCCAGGACAATCATATAAAGTAAAACTCAAAAATATCTCAAATGTAAACTTTTTCCCCTATAAGTTTTTTCTAAAGCTTCTATGGTGTATATAACAGACTCTCATACAAGAGAGTATATTTAATATCAAATTATAATTACTGAGCTTCAAGGATAAGATGGTATCTTATGGTGTTCAACAACCTGACTTTCTGCATCTTGACCAGCAATGGTAGCCCCTGCTCTAAAAAGGCCAACTCGACATCTAGGGACGATACAATGGGGTAGAAGGGCCCAGAGAGATGAAAGGGATTTTATCCCTTGAGGAATTTCAAACCCTACTGAATAACTCAGCAACTTTTGCAAGCTACTTAGCATCTTTCAAACCAATTTCCCAGCACTGGTGAGGTTTAGAAGGCAAACTGTAAATGCCATGCGTTTGTGAGACTCTTGTTGTTTGGAAACTTGGCCGTATGGGGCTGGAGAGAACAAGTGTGATCAGAGTGATCACGAGTGGAGGTTCTAGGACCAGGCAAGCTCAAATGGTGACAGCATGGACAAATGACTGGCCTCTCCAAGCCTAGGCCTGTGTGTCTGCCAATCTTTAACAGGGACAAGAATGAATTGTGACACTTCAGTGAGAGAATGCCTGGTCCACCATAAGCGTGATGGTGGTGGTTGGTTGTGTGATGGTAGTGGTGATGGGGTCAAGTTGATTCTGACTCATAGTGGCGCTATATGACCATATGCTTTCCTAGGCTGTAATCTTGACAGGAGCAAATAGCCAGATCTTTTCTTGAACACTGACCTTTTTGTTAGCAGCTGAGTGCTTAACCAGTGCACCACTAGGCCCATAAGCACTTGGTTCTTATTAGTATGATATTCCTATCAAGAAGCACGTAGGGCACTGATTTCATGGGGTCGATTTCAGAGTCAAAAATAAACAGCACACAACAAATCATGTGCTCAGAGTTAAAGATGAGAAAACCAGGTTTCAGACAAGCTAGTATATCACACAAAGTCAAAGACTTTGCCAGAGGTAAAGCTGCCCTTGGCTGAATGTTGTTGATCAATAAGCATGTCCTATTCAACTCATCTGGAAGCCATAGTGGCCTAGTAGGTCAGCATTAGGCTGCTAACTGCTGGCCAACAGCTCAAAACAAGCTGTTCAGCAGGAGATAGAGGAGGCTTTCTACTCCTATCAAGAGTTACTACCTTTCTGTATGATACCCACCTCTCTGACTTAATTACTGAAGACAAAATGGGTGCATAAGCAAATATGGTAAAGAAAGCTGATGGTGCCCGGCTATCAAAAGTTATAGTGCCTGGGTTCTTAAAGGCTTGTTGTTAAATAAGCAGCCATCTAGCAGAGAAGCAACAAGCCCACATAGAAGAAGCACACTAGGCTGTGTGATCATGAGGTGTTGTTGGGAAGAGATACCAGAAGTTCAAAAACATGCATCCAAATTGATGTGAAGGGGACTGGATATAGTGGAAACCCAAACTTCACCAACAAGACAATTGGACAATTCATCTTAGAAGGGTCTCACGGAACACAGGATAAATCCAGGGTGCAGTGTGACACTGATGAACCACATTACTATCCTCTAGTTTTTTAAGATTTCCTGCCCTTACTATTATGGTCCATATGTGATATACCTCATTGGTCATGTTAGACTTGTATATGTTCCTGTGCTAATTTAAGATCACTCAGTACAAGGTAGTCAAGAGAGATGACCCCTCAGAGACACTGACAGGTATAAGGGTTCCCTGAGGGTATGGGAAGTGAGAGGTGGGGGGGGGGGGGGGGAAGGGAGGGAGAGGGGCATTGATAGCATTGATGATTGTATAGCCCCACCCAATGGGCATGAACAACAGAACTGTATGGGAAGAGAAGGGATATTTTGAAATGAGTAAGATATATCAAAATATTATTTTAAAAATAGTTACAACCTTGATGTTTTGTTATTGTTGTTGGTTTTTTGTTGGGTTTTGTGTGTTTTTCTGTGTATGAGATCCTGGATCGGCAAATCTATAGAGACAGTAACTGGATTAATAATTTCTAAAGGGTTCGGCACAAGAGGTTGGGGACAAAAGGGAGCTAATAACAATGAGTAGAAGAAGGAAGAAACTGCTATAAAATTGATTGTGGTGGTGATTACACAACTCTTTTTAATATGATTGAACTGTTGAATTGTATAGCGTGTGAATTTTGTCAATAAAACTATTTTAAGTTATAGTCACGGAAACCCACAGGGACATTTGTACTGCCCTGTCCTGTACGGTTGCTATGAGTTGAAGCTTATTCAACTGGGCCTAAGGGAGAGGTAGCCAGGTAACTGCAGTATCGACATTTCTTGGGTCTAGTCAGGCTCTCAGGAAATCAACATCCTTAGGTCTCAGAGGACTTAAGATCCCTCTCAGGATGTGCTAAAGGAAGTACATGGAGATGGAGAAATCTATTTTTCTTTTTAGCAAAATGAGAGTAGAATATCCATTGGCTTTCTTCCCCCGTGACCAAGAAGACATTAAGCAACAGCGCGTGCTCAGGGCTAAAGCCTTCACTTCCTACAGAGACTGTGAAAAGTGTTGTCTCCCTGCAGCGGAGTGCAGCAGCTTCAAGGTCCCAGAGGTACCTTGGAGAGGAAGGAACACCATGTGCTAATGGGAATGTGATCAGACCCAAAGGGAGGAACTAGCATGTAGCAGGAGCTCAGTAAATTTGGTCTCCACATATTTTCTAGAACAGCCCTGATTCTGTCCATAAAGACTTCCCCCCTCTGGCTCTTTCTATGGAATTTAGCTAGAGCTCACAAGGAACAAAGCCCAAATCAGAGGTTTAACCCTGGGACCAGCCAATCCCTCTTACTGGGAGCATGTCCACAGACAGTGGGGTCCTAGCACCAGGTTGAAGGAGCAGGAACAGGACTCTGCAGGTATTAGAAATCAGTTATAGAGTGATCAGATAGCATCCCAGTTCTGCCCCTTCGACCCTATGACTCTAAGACTCCTTTCTACCTCTGAGTTGCCATGAGGATGGAACAAGATATCAGTCCAGCATTGGGCACAGTGCCTGGCAGATAGGAGGCATGGGCTAAGTGGTAGCTCTTACCCCTCCATGTATGCACGCCCCGGGAGCATTCAGGATACAGGCCTGACTGTGCATAGGCAAGAAACGTTCTTTTCCTATAGAAAACTGTGCTGGGAACATAACAGCATGGTAGTCCTGAGCCCTGAGAAGACAATAAAGCAGTGACATCTCCTCTTAGGACCCCCCTCTGTGCAGCACTCTGCCTGTGTACTGATGTGCCCTTCCTCGGCTGGGACCCCTCACCTTGCTCTGCCAGGGGATTACTGTCAGCAGGGAGCTGCGCCCCTCTCACTCCCTGTGTTCCCGCCTCTCATTGCAGTGATTATGTATACAGCCTGGAAAATAGGGACATCCTGCACGCGTAGCCCTGGCCTCTCTGCGGTGCCATGACAACCAGCTTCCAGGCAATCACCCCTAATAAAGGCCTCTCACTCACAGGCTCTTCCACCTGGGCAGAGGCTCCCCCAGGGGGCAGCTTGGACTTCTTTTAGAGCAGCTGCTATAAAGCTTCCTGTTGAGAAGAAATGATTAGAGTGAGAGAGAGATACCTGCCTCTGTGGGAGAAGAGAGAAAGTAAAGGAGGGGAAATCTCTCATCTGAGATGTGCAGAGCTGGCCCAGGGCCCTGTGCACACTGGTTATAGGGGTGTGTGATGCCCAGCCTGGGATAAAGCCCAAAGAGCTCATAGCCAGCCCTGCAGAGAGGGATATGGTGGAGTGAAAGACCAAATGTGTGCATTATAAAACCAGGCCTCACTGTTACCAGATTTCTTAATTAGGCTCCAATGGAGATACTGCCAGCTCATCATCTTGCCTGGACTGCAGCCACCCCCTTCATGGCTGCCGCTGCTGCTGCTGCTGCTGCAGAGAACATGCTCAGGGACCTCCTTCAATCCAGACCTCCACAAAATGGCACTTCTCAAAAAGGCACTGGCCCTGCTTGTCCAATACATGATTATTCCTCACAAGAGGAGGAGAAACAGGCCTCCATGAATGAACTTGCCGGTGGATGTTAGGCCAAACTCAGCCGTGGGACTGGTGTGTGAGCTTCCACCTCTCCCACCCCCGGTCTGGGTAACAGACTCGACTTGGGCTCCTGCATGAGAATGTCTAGAACGGTGCTGGTGGTTCATTGTGGGCCAGGCCATTGGGACTCAGAGAGACGTACTGTAAAGACGAGCCATTGCCTGGCCCTGTGCCATCTCCAACATGTTTGAGTTCACTGTTGGGGCTACTGTGTCCATCCATCTCAGTGAGAGTGGCCCTTGTTGTCACTGGCCATGTGCCAAGTAGGCAGTGTGCTAGGGGCTTTCTCTGCTTTTATTCCATGTGACTTTTATAATTAACCAAGCAAAGCCTTGGTGTTTACGTTTTAAAGATGATGGAGCTGAGCCTTAGAGAGGTAAAGACCATTGACCGTCTGCCTGCCATAGACCAGGATCGGTTAAGGGTTCTAGCTTGAGTGTCTGACCCCAAAGGGCATTGACTTCTCCCTGCACCAGCCAGAGACAAGCCTTGGGGGAGGCAACTTGCAGTTTCCTAGCGCTTCCTACCCTTCCCGGATCTCTCTGTACCTGGCAGCCTTAGGGTCTTCACTGCCCATCCCCAAGAATATGCATTGCTTTGGGCAGGTTCTCAAATGAATTCTCTTATGTAAAGGGTAAACCCCTGATACTCCCCAAATATCTTCATCAAAAAACTTAAACTCACTGCCATTGAAATGTTCATTGTGACTCATAGCAACCCTAGGACCAGGTAGAACTGCCCCTGTGAGTTTCTGAGACTGTAAATCTTTACAGGAGTAGAAAGGCCTGTCTTTCTCCCAGGGAGCAGTTGGTAGTTTTGAACTGCTGACCTGTGGTTAGCATCCCAATACATAACCATCATCAGGAGTCCTGTGGGCCCAATCCAGCCCACAACCTGTTTTCGTATAACTCACTAGCAAAGAATGAAGTTTGCATTGTTAAAAGGTGTGTGTGTGTGTGTGTGTTTGTTTGTGTGTATGTGTGTGTGTATCAATTTTCTGGCACGTAAAATATATAGATTTCCAATGTGAATGTTCATAAATAATGTTTCTTGGAAACACATGCTTATCTCTGGCTGCTTTCCTGTCCCAAGAGCAGCATGGAGAGTTGCAACTGAGACCAGAAGCCCCACAAGCTTAGAAGATTTAGTCGTTTGCCCTTTACAGAAAAAAATTCTATCAACCTCTGGCCAGTTCTCATTGGTCATTCAAACTTCTGTTCACCATTAATTTTTACCTTATCAACCCACTGTCTCATAATATTTACTGTCTTAAATTTTTGGTGTCTTTTCTATCTAAAAAAAATCAATATACTCTCTTTGGATTGATAAATTCTTGGACTCCTTCAGACTATGCAAGGGCATTGCTGCAAGATCCACTGCCAGACAATTGTTTGTGGAAACATTGAAGGGCAGAGGTCAGTGGTCATTCAGGGTATGATTCTTGTTTTCCATGCAAGAGATCCAGATTTGATTCCAGGCCAATATACCTCATGCTCGTGGAGGCTTCACGTTACCATGAAGCTGGCAAGTTTTCATGGATCTTCCGGACTAAGACAGACTAGAAAGAAGTTCCTGGTTAGCTACTTCTGACAGCCAGCTAACGAAAACATTATGGATCACAATATTCTGATCAACAACTAGCCATGGCTGTTGAGCAAAGGATTCAGTGGTCGGTCTCCATGAGCTATGGTTCGACTCAATGGCAACTAACAGCAACATTTCAAAAGTAAACAACAACTGCTAAAAACTAACTGGGATCCACTATTTCGGTGAGTTAGAAGTACGGTGTTTTTTAAGAATATTGAAAGTACCATGGACTGCCAAAAGAACAAACATATCTGTCTTGGAAGAAGTAGACCCAAAATGCTCCATAGAGTCAAGGATGATGAGATTTTGTCTCACGAAGCACTGGACGTGCTTTGGACGTGTTGTCGGAAAGTAAGTCTCTGGAGAAGGACGTGTTTGGCAAAATAGCATCAGAAAGAGGAAGCCCCTTGACAGATGGAGTGAGACGGTGCCCGCAACCATGGGCTTAGATGTGAGAACACTTGTGAGGACGGCACCGGACCAGGCAGCGTCTTGTTCTGCTGTACAGGGGTGGGTCGCTGTGAGCCAGCATTGACTCAATGGCAACTAACAGCAACAACAACAACAACACTGATTCCCACTTTAGAATCCTCCATCCGGGTCTGAGTCTTTATATCCTCCATGTTCTCATCGCTAACCCATGCGTGGAGCGTGTCATTAGGCCAATAGAACTATACTACATTAACCACTAATTAAACCTTAAGCTTCTTCTCTCATTGTCCTAGGCTGGATAAGAGCCAACATGATCAGTCCGAGGGAAGTTCTAACTCTCCATGGGAAATTTGTTGGCCGTTTCTCTCATTGGGCAAAATTATTAGATGCGTCTTCTGTATCATAAAAATTACTGGCAGCATCTCAATGGGTGAGCCATTTCTCTCCAGGGGCAAAACTGTTGCCTGCGTATCTCTGAAGGAAAATTGCCATCTGCTTCACTCTATAGGAAGATTGCCAGTTGTGTCCCCATTATGGAGAAATTGTCACCCATGTCTCCAAATGGGAAGCCTGCCAGCTGTGCTGCTCCGTAGAAGAAATGTCAGCAGAAGTGAGCAATTTAAAACCCTGTGCACAATTCCAAATCTGTTCCTTTTTCTTCCTGAACAAACTTTCACATCCCCCTGGCTGTCTTCCTTTAATCTTCTCATCTGCCTGAGTCTTCAGAGCCAGGGTGGTTCATTGTTCAGCACCCAGTGAGATGCACTCTTACCCAGAGAGTAGATTTCAAGTCATAGACCAGAGATAAGCTATGGTGTGTCTGTAACAGCCCAGGTGGAAGACTCTAGAAATCAATATAACAACAGGCTCCTCTCTAATACCTCGCCCAAATGGAAGGACACATTAGGATTTTTTATCGATGCCACATGTACATCGATGTACAAACCTGTTTGGCTGGATTCTCTAGAAAAACAAAGCCGGTGACATGTATGTGTGTGTATATCTAGAAAGAGGTTTATATTAGTAAGTGGCTCACGCAGTTGTGTCAGCAGGTAAGTCCAGTCCTGTTCAAGTTTGTGCGTCAGAGGGTAAGCTGCAGGCTTCTCCTGACTTGTGTAGCTTCGGGGTTTGATGAGCCACCAAGCAGGAAGATGAAGCATGAAGACCACACACTGGCGAATGCAAAGTTGGGTGAACCAAAGGTTGACAGTCCACTGATGGCTCCTGAGGTCAATAGGTCGTATGTCAGAGGTCATCAAACAGCAAGATCCAGATCCAGCTTTCATCTAGAGTCTGCTTTAAGAGGAGCATACCACACCCCTGAAGAGTCTTCCTTCCAATTTCATCCACACGGTGACCTCATCAAAGGGGTTGCTCTCCACACAGCTGCTAGATGCTCACAAGAGTTGGTTACCTTGTGTTACATCAGATGGGGGTTACAGCCAAACTACAGAGAACGTTGGCACAGTGATGTTGACACAAAACCCATCAGAAGGAGCCTCTGTAGTGGCCTTGGGTCCCGTCAACAGTGGACATGAATTTCTCTGTGGTGTTCAGCATGGACTCCAGAGAAAGGAGCCATACCGCCCACACAGTGGTTTCTCTATTGTTCTCTCCCTCCGTCACACTCCATGTCTAGCACAGTGCACACTTCCTCTCTGCTGTCATCTCCCCAATCGTCTTGAATGTACTATTAGCTTAAAGCAAAATCAAATCAAGCCCAACCCACTTCCATCTGATCCACTGCAACTCATAGCTACCTACTGGGCCAAGCAGACCTGCTCTCAGGGTTCCAGGGCCAGAACTCTTCATGGAAGCAGCCTCACTTTTCTCCTGGGGAGTGGTGCGTGGGTTCGAACTGCTCCTCCTGGGATAGCAGCCCAAGTGCAGCCCACAATGCCTCCAGGGTTCCTGATAGTTCAGTGTCTCTAAGGTCAGCAGCTTTTTCTTAGCTTCTCCTCTCCCTCAATTGTGATTTCAACTCTGTCCTAGAACTTGTTAATTTAATCAATTACTTGAGACCTCATAGGTCAATATCTCTGGCCTAGGACTGTGGAAGAGTCATCAGAGACTAGCGCTCCACAGAAATACATCATATCTACAACTGGATGTGTAGTACGGCACCTGAGGCTTACAAGGAAGTAGGAGTTGGTTTGGGTTCTCACATCGTTGCCTTAAATGTATTTTGAGAAACGTTGTACCACAGAAACACTGAGCTGAGAGTGATTTGCCAAATAGAATGGAGCTGGAGGAGGGGCTGTCATCAAACTGGAAAACTTGGGTTGAAGCAGTGATTCCCCAACAGGGGCAATGTCGCCCCCCCCCACACACACACACACACACACCCAGGAGACATTTGGCAGTGTCTGCAGACATTTTTAGATGTCAGAACTGGGAGAATTGATAGCAGCCTTAAGGAGACAGAGACGAGGATACTTGTTAAGCATTCTGCAACGTCAAGAAAGCCCCTCACAACAAAGAATTATACAAACCACTGTGTCAAGGTTAGATGAAAGAATGGTTGGTTTGTTTTTAACCTATGTGATTTCTAAGAACCTGGAATAAACTGAGGGGCTCTGGTGGTATATAGAGGGTTAAGCGCTGGACTGCTAACTGCAAGGTTGGCAGTTCAAAAGCAGCTGTTCTGAGGGAGAAAACTGAGGCTTTCTGCTTCTATGAAGATTTGCTGTCTTGGAAACCCATTCTGAGGCAGAATGGACTCCATGACGGTGAGTGAGTTTAATAGGCTGTGCTTCATCAGCCCCCAAAAAAGGGCTGGGAGTTCAGAATGCCTGCCCTGCCACAGGTTTAATGTTCTGTGGAGTCTACCGGGGAAGGCTACCCTGAGGAAAAGAAATTTGGAGAGGAAATTGAAAGGCCATTAGATTTTCCTCAGAGCTGGAAGGGACCTTGTAGATCAGAGGTGGGGAACCTCTTTTCTGCCAAGGGCCACTTGGATCTTTGTAACATCATTTGCTGGCCATACATGTCAAGCACTTCAATTAAGTCACTGGTGGCATAGTGTTTACACATTGGCCTGAAGACCACACGGTCAACAGTTGAAAGCCACCAGCCACTTCTTGAGAAAAAGATGGGGTTTCCTGCTTCAGTAAAGAGTTACAGACTGCCTGCCCTATAGATAGGGTCACTGTGAGTCAGCATCAACTTAATTGCAGTGAGATTTTTGGAGAATGTGATGGCTGGAACAGCTTCTCTTTGGCAAGGTGTGTGGTGTTAGCTGGTATTGATTTCATGGGCTTCACATGGCCCATCAGCTAGATGTTCCCCACTCATTATAGACCATCCTTTTTATTGAAGAGAAGGAAACAAGCCCAGAGTGAAGAGAAGTTGCTCAAAGTCATCCAACGAGACACACTCTCTCTGGGTTCAAATCCTGATGCTGCCACCCACTAATTGTATAACCTCTGTGCTTGAGTTGATGGATTCATTTGTTGAGAAGACAAAAGTCATAATACTAAGAATATTGAATGAACTAAAATATGTATATCATATATTCCAAATACTCAAGGTATGGGCTATTATTAAGAGCTGCCTGGTTTTACCCGATGTTTGTGAGTAGGAACAAGTGGTTCCTGCTTGACTGTGAACTGAAAGGTCAGTGGTTAGAATCCACTCAGTAACACCATAGAAAAAAAGGCCTGGACATTCTGGGATTTCAACCAATAACCCCCGATGGTGCTCCCCTCTCTTCTAACACGTGGGGAACACAGGGAGAAACTAACTCAATGGCCATGAGTTTGGTTTTAATTTGTGCCCAGCCTGAACTCCAACCCAGTACCCTGATTCATTCTGGTGGTCTTTCTGCTACCCCACGATGGATACGGAAGGCAGTGAGAAAGGGCAGCGTCATGGAAGTGGAACTGAGTGAGTCACATCTGGAGCATGGGGAAATCCAGGATGACATGACTATTATCAATAGGGTAGTGATGTTGACAAAGCAAGGCTAGGAGGCCGTATAAATAGGCAGGTAGCTAATTGACAGTTGTCAATGTTGAAGATTAAACTCTACTGCTTGCGAACTACATAGCCATGGTTCTTACAACTACTTCCCCTCTTTTGGTCTGTCTCCCCATCTGTACGGAGGACACTGGTTGTACTTCTGAGCATTATATGTGATGTTAACAAAGCAGGAAGACCAAGATGTAGTCACCAATACCATTATTATCACCATTACTGCTGCTTTTGGGTTTCCAAATGCTACCACTGATCCTGTCAGCAAATCTGACATCTCCCCAAAGGCTGGGGATTCTCATCAAGATTGCTTCCTTACAAAAAATAAAAAGCACTCTGCTCTGCTCGCTAGCTCTCTTCCTCCTCTTGCGGCCTCTGTTTGCTGACAGCAGGACTTTGACTGCCAAGCTCAAGGGTCAGCAGGGGAAGTGCCAGTTCTAATGTGTCAACATCTATCACTCAGGCACCTGATGATGTTCTACCACGAGGGTCAAGTTTTGTGCAGGTCTTGATAAGGTGGCAGGGGAAGTACAGTACAGGGGACGCACACGGATCATTCATTTGTATCCCACTGGACTGCTCCCAGCACTTTTTTGTAATGCTCTGGAAAATCCCACAGTGAAATCTTTCTTACAACCGTAACTAAACCCTTTGTTTTTTTTTATTTTTTGTCTCCTCTTTTCTGTTGTGTGCTTGATGAGAAGGCTGGTGGTGGTTTGTTGTTGATGGTGTCCTCTTCTGCGGGGGGACCCTGCTTGGTTTCCTCAGATGTGTTTTGTTTGTAAGCCCTCGGTAATGTGCTAAGTATTGTGCATGTGTATATACATACCAACCCCTACCAGTTGCTGTTGAGTTGATTCCAACTCATGGCAGCCCCATGTGTGTCAGAATGGAATGGCACTATATAGAATAGTCAATGGCTGATTTTTCAGAAGTAGATTGCCAGACCTTTCTTTGGATCTAGATGCCTCTTTGATAGTTGAACCCCCAACCTTGTGGTTAACAGTGTTGCAATTCACACCACCCAAGGATTCCTTATATTTATGTAAGAGCCACATAAAGAACTAATTAACAAGTCGGTATTGTTTTTATTTCAAAGTTTAAATGATTTGTTAGCCGTTGTTTAACATTCCTTGAGCACTTGCTATGGTCTGGGAAATGTAACAGAGCAAAACAGACAAAAAATCCTTGCCCTCATGGAGCTTGAATTCTAATGGAGGAGACAACTAAGTAAAA
>NW_022111372.1:87722476-87729353 GCF_000313985.2 Echinops telfairi
TCAAGAGATAAAGAGAAATTAATAAGAACTTTGGGAGTAAAACAAAGGAAGCCTGGGACCCAAGAGAAGATACCAAAGATATTAATTTGAGGAAAATACTAGTCTCCTGGGTTCTCTAGAGAGGCAAAACCAATGAGTTGGGGGTGGGGGCAGTGGATTATATCAAGGAAATGGCAGGCAGAGGCTGATGAACCCAAGATCGGATCAGGTAGCATGCTGTGGATGACGCAGAATTAGCAGGCAAACAACAGGCCACTCACTCAGTCTAAAGACCTGGAGGTCAGATAAGCCAGATTCATTCTCACCACATCCACTTATATTGGAAGATAAATATAGGAGATTACTATATAGAAACTGCAAAATCACTGAGAATCCTGGCCCAGCCATGATGATAGAACTTTGAGAGACTTTGTCGGGGGAAAATGGAGGTAGTATGTTCTGGAAAGTCGTCATTAATGCAAAGATGAGCCTTCCTTTTTCCATAGGTGCAAGGGCTTCATGGTAATGAAGTATCTAGAGAATTTGGGTTTGGAAAACACCAGTTAAACAATTTTTTTTTCTAACAGAAGCACCTGGGGCAAATCCAAATCTTAAACCTGGCATCTTCTTGCAGCTTCTAAAGATCTTGACCTTAGTATGAGGCAGAATTGAATAGATCTGGGAGTCAAACAGATCTGAGTTCAAATAGAAACTCTAGCTTGGTCTTCCTGTGTGTCTTTGAACAGATCAGAAAACCTCAGTTTTCCATATCTATGAAATAGGTATTCATAGCGCTCCCTTTTTTCTTTTTTTCTTTAATCAATTTATTAGGGGCTCATATAACTCATCACAATCCATACATACATCCATTGTGTCAAGCACATTTGTTGCCCTCATCATTCTCAAAACCTTTGCTTTCTACTTGAGCTCTTGGTATCAGCTCCTCATTTTTCCCCTCGCCCCCTCCTTGATAATTTATAAATTATCAATTATTATAATTATAATATTTATAAATTTATAAATTATTATTTTGTCATGTCTTACACTGTCCAACATCTTCCTCCCTACTTATAAAGTTTAAATTATTTCTGCAGCATGTAAAACATGGGACCTGCTCATATTATAAGCTTTCCAAAATTAATAATTTTCAAAACTAATAATAATTAGCATTATTAAACATTACTATATGAATGGGAAGAGTTCATGTAACCCATGAACTGCAAAGATCTATGTTTGCTGGCACATTATCTGTTTTCGGTCCTCTGTGTCCTACATAAAGAAGGTTCTCTGGGAAATTATTGGTAAGGCAAGTACAGAGTTGCCTTCTTTCATTTTACCTCCATCTTGTAGGGTGTCCCTTTGAGACTTTACAGCATTGCTGCACAGTTGCCGCTCGCCTTCAAACTGGCCTTGACTAATGGTGACATTCAGTCAAGCAACAAAACATTGCTATGTTTGAGTCTATGGTGGCTGCCACTGTGTCAGTCCATCTCAAAAAGATTTCTCTTCCTCTCTCCCAAGCATGAGGTCCTTTCTGTGATTGGTTTTTCCTGATGAAGTGAGTCCAAGTTCCACCATCTTCACCTCTAAAACACCTTCTAGTTGTATATCTTATAAGATTAATTTACTCCTTCTTTGGAAATCCACAATATATTCAAGTGCATCAGTTCTTCTGTCCAGCTTTTCAGACGATGCAAAGGCATGGCTTTGGTCAGGCTAGACATCAAAATGATAGCTTTGCTTTTGAGGGTCTGGGTAGCAGATCTGCCCATTGCAGTGTGTCATTGGATTTTGTAACTACCGCTTTCATGGACATTGATTGATCCATTTTCGGGCATATCTATACTGAAGGTTTTGACCCGCATTACTAATATGCCAAGTATTTGGAGAAGAGGTTCCTAAGTACTAAGCTGAAAGGATTTATTTTAACTTATTTCTCGTGTCATCAGTTAACCTGTAGGTTGTATAGCACTACATCCTAAGGATCTTGATGAATGATGTATGGTGAACTTTGAAGCAACATATGCTACTACTAATCAAGACAGGGCATGATATTTATGGAGCACAGGGCTTTGCATGCACCATCTCACTGAACCATTGTATGCCTGGGCGATGAGTTCTATTATTGTCTCCATTTTCCAACTGGAGAAACTTCATGTGATTCCCTGAGTGCAGGTTGCTAAACCAATATCTTTTATTGCTTCAAGTTATGTCTGTGTGTCAGGCTGGACATAGCCAAGCCATGGAAACAGGCCTGCAGTTTCTAAGGCATCAGCCCTGGCGGCAGAGTATGTCAGTGCTCAGCTGCTAACCGAAAGGTCAGCTGCTGCGTGGGAGAAAAGGGTGCAGTCTGTTTCTGGGGTGGGTGCAGCCTTGGAAACCTTAGTTCGTGGCTTTACTCTGTCCTTTAGAGTCACAATGAGTCATAATTAACTTGATGGTAACAGGCGTCCTACTGAGACTGACTGGAAACATGCGAACATTCCCAACACCTCTCGATCTCAACGATGAGGCTACAAGCTGAACCAGGTATAATCATACAGCTATGATCCCGAGACAGGGACAGAAACACCTAAAAGCATTACAGCTGCTGAGCCGTAGTCTGTCTCAATCTTAAAATTCTGATTGGTTGGGTTTGTGGGAGTTTTTGTCATTCTCTTAAATAGCTCTCCATAATTAAGCCTTTGTTTTGATTCATCGTTTAATTCAGCAACGTTTAAAGTTGAAGCATGTGAGTCTATTGACCCATTTAACTCAGCAACCCGTGTTTGGTTCAGCCAAAAATTATGTAACAAGATTTGTAGACCAAAATTAATTGGATTTTAGCAAATATGTATGGTTCAAATTAATATATGCTACTTTGAAGACTAAGGTGCACCAGACCCAAGCCGTGGTATTTCCAGTAGCCTCGTATGCATGTGAATTATGGTGCTGAGGAAGAATATTGAAAGTTCTATGGACGACACAAAGCACAAACAAATCTGTCTTGGAAAAAGTACAGCCAGCCTCCCCTTAGAGGCGAGGCTAGTGAGACTGGTTGTCAGGAGGGACTTCATAGTCCCTGGAGAGGGACATCCTACTTGGTAAAGCAGAGGGGCAGTGGGAAAGAGGCAGGCCCCCGACAAGAGGGATTGAAGCAGTGGATGCAACAGTGACTCAAGCGTGGGAACGATTGGGAGGATGGCGCAGGACCGGCCGCGTGGCCTTCTGTTGTACATGGGTCGCTCTGAGTCGGAACTGACTCAATGTCACTTAACAAGCTCACAAAGCAAAGAACTCATGGATTTAAGCCCCTGGTTCTCACCCTTCCTCATGCCGCGACCCTTTCATACAGTTCCTCATGTTGTCATGACCCCCAACCATAACATTATTTTTGTTGCTACTTCATAACTGTAATTTGCTACTGTTATGAATCGGGTGACCCCTGTGAAAGGGTCGTTCAACCCCCAAAGGGGTCGCAACTCACAGGCTGAGAACTGCCGATTTAAGCAAAACCAAAATCTTGTCTCAAGAAGCTAACATTGGAGATGTGAGACAAATACTGATCTGAGAAATGATGGTTTCATTGTAAGAGAGGGTCTGAGCAAATGCTGTAAATCAAGGGGTGCAATCAAGAGTGTGATTTCAGAGAAAGGAAACAGTCACTGGGGACCATAATTATAATATGTATAGAATGGGTGTCTTAGTCTCCTATGGGCACCAAAAAAACACCCAACATGAAGTATGCTTTTTATTATTATTATTATTATTAAATACTTTTATTGGGGGCTCTAGGAAGTATGCTTTAAGAACAGAGATTTATTGTCTCACAGTTCCAGTAGCTAGAAGTCTAAATTCAAGGTTATCTTCTCTCCCTGAAGGCTCTTGGGAAAGATCCTTCCTTGACTTTCAGTTTCTGGTAGTCTGAAAAGCTTCTAGGCTTTGTAGTGTTTTCTTTTGTTTTGTTTTCTTTCTGTGTACTCCTTTTATAGTAACAGGGACTTCCAAAAGTTCCTAGAAAAGTGGAATATTTTTGAAGCCACTTCGTACACGAATCCAAAGGGATTGAACACATTACACACACAGACCGCTGTGGTATGTATGGTCTTGTTAATAACACCTGTAGAGTTGTACCCTATTTCTAAACAAGTTCTTATTCACAGATACAGGGGTTAGGACTTCAAGATATAAGATGTTTATAATCAGGTAGAAAGAAAGGTTAACTGCAGCACATGATGGGGCTCTATGGGCTACTCAGCACCCAACTGAGAATGGGCTACTCTCATACATGAGAACGGGAAATGGAGCTGTTACTTTGGGAAATTGTTTGACAATCCCTCAAAATGCTAAGCAGAGTGGGCCCAGGAGTTCCTCCCTTAAGCAGATACCCAAATAGCAGCAGCATTCAGAGTGGCACTGTCCATCAACTGGATAAACAAAATGTGGGGTGTCCATACAATGAAGTACTGATGAAAGAAGCCAGTCAGAAGTGCCACATGTTATGTGAGTCCATGTATTTGAAAAGTGCATAGAAATGGAAAGTAAATTGGTGGTTGTAAGATTGAGAATAGTGGGAAAGGGGAGTCACAGACACAGGTTCCTTTTCGAGGTGATGAAAATCTTTTAAAATGAGACTGTGCTGATGGTTACGTGAATATACTTTTTAAAAAACGTGAATTGTATGCTTTAAATGAGTGGCATTTAAGGTATATTTCTAGCCTGTCCAGACATGAGAGTCACTTTATAAGGACTGCTGAATTCATCTTGCTTTGCTTTTGTTCTACAGTTTTTGAAGAGCCGGAAGATCCAAGCAACAGGTCGTTTTTCTCTGAAATCATCTCTTCAATTTCGGATGTGAAATTCAGCCACAGTGGGAGGTATATCATGACCAGGGATTATCTGACTGTTAAAGTTTGGGATCTCAACATGGAAAACCGCCCCATCGAGACTTACCAGGTACAGAATACTAACCCACCCATAGATAAATTGAGCACTTCTTTTGTGGGCCTTCAACCCCTATCAATAATGGGTAACAACCCAAACAAATTAAAGACAATACACATTTACATTCTGTAACAGCAGTGCCTGTAAGTACCAGGTGATTTAAAACAGGAGTGTACACGGAAGGGACTAGGGACTTCATCTAGGATGAATACTATAGAGGGGGCAGGGCAAACCATGGGCTGCTCTCATGGCCTAGCTTACCACGGTAAGGGAAGCCAGATGGTGGCCAAGAACTCAAGTATGCAGTGAATTATGCAAGAGGTGATGCCGACTGCCATGGCGGGAGTGGGGGTGAAAGGGGGACTCAGAACTTCAGTAACTGTGAGGAAGGGGAGTGATTGGAAGCAAGACAGATGGCATGACACCCTGGAGAACTTCAGATAAGAACCACTGTCTGGAGGGCTAAAGTCCATTAATTCCCTTTCCTCCTTGTGTAATTGGGATAGTTGTATTATTTAAGTAATGGCGTTCACAAATAATGTTGAATATACCACGGACTGCCTTAAGATCAAATTCAAGTCCCTGTAGAAAAGGCTCCTGCTTGGTAAAGTCACAGGTCAGCAAGAAGCCCTGAACGAGATGGATTGCCAGAGTGGCTGCAACCACGGGTTCACACAGAGCCAAGATTGTGAGGCTGGTGCAGGCTGCGGTGGTGATTTATTCTGTTGTACAGAGCGTCGCTAAGATTTGGAACCAAGTAGTTGGCACCTACCCAACAAGAAGCCTGTGGGTCAAAGAAGCCCCCTGTATATTTTCATCACACCGTGGCAAGAGAATATTCTAGGGAAAGGCTTCTCGAATAGATCCGCTAGAAAATGCATCATTTTAAGATTATTATGCTCACACCAAACTTTGACATTTTAATTTTCTTTTTAGAGCACTAAGAAAGGGAAGTCATAGCATAGTTAAAAACAATTTATGCACAGTTCTTTGTAATATATTCAGACCATTAAAACAGTATTAAAAAGGCAATTTAGCTAAATGTATATACATATTGGAAGTTGATGCCATCTAGAATTTAACAGCGCCAGCTGGAGCATGATGAGAAAAGTATTGTGAAGCTTATAAGCTAATGGGAAAGAATTCCGTGATCAACTACTAATGCCTGCTGTACATTTTCATTCCCTTACTAATTGATCTCAAACATCTTTGCATGGATGTGACCACGACTAGCTCCTTTCAAGTCGTCCCATTGAACGTCCTTGTTAGGGGTCGTTGAGTCAGCTCCACCTCGTAGCAAACCTGCCTCCATAGAACAAAACACCGCCTGGCCCTGGGCCATCCTCAGAATGGTTGCAGTAGCTATTCCTTCTTCATCATCTGTTCTTGGACCAGGAGCTCTGCTGACACCGGTTCACTTTGGCTGACCCTGTTGGTATTTGAAATCCCAGTGATGCAGCTCCCAGCAACACACCACAGTACGGCAAATTGACAGACATGTGGTGGTTCCTCTAGAATAAGGTTGACAAACAACAACTTGTAGCCAAGTCCAGATCCCCATTTATTTCTAGGCAGAAAGATTAGGCAGCGTCCATGTAACAATTACAGAGACCACATGGCCCACAAAGCTGAAAACATTTACTCTGGCTTTTTACAGAAAAAGGTTATCAACCCTTGAAATACAAGTATGAATCAATAGGTCTCATAAGCAGTCTATTCGCTATATGATACCAGGTTTCCACCATGCATTAAGAATGCTGTGGAGATCCACTTGCAGAGGGGTCTTGGGGAGGAGATGAGCCAGTTAGGGTGCGATGTAGCAACGATGAAAAATACAACTTTCCTCTAGTTCCTAAATGCTTCCTCCACCCCCTACCCCCACCCCCACTATCATGATCCGAATTCTCCCTTGCAAGTCTGGCTAAACAGAGGATGTACACTGGTACAGATAGGAACTGGAAACACAGGGAATCCA
>NW_022111372.1:87730262-87738517 GCF_000313985.2 Echinops telfairi
CTTTCCTACCCACTCTCCCTTTACCCTCCCAGTATCGCCACTCACACCACTGGTCCTGTAGGGCTCATCTGCCCTGCAAAGGATGGGTTTAAGTTCTCTCTTGCATCCTTGCCCGATTCTCTCCTGTGATGAGCAGGGTTTAAGAGGTGTGTTTGTGTGTTGTTTTTTAGAGTAGAATGTTAATACAGCATACCTTCATAGCAGATGTTCTTTTCCAACAAGTAACCTGAACTGGAAGCAGGCAAGAACTCAGGGACTACAGAGGGGAAGATAATGCCTCAGACTAGGTTTTCCCTGGGCTCTTTCCTTCCTTTTAAGTATACGGTACCTGCTATGCTTATAATATAAATGGTGATGGATCAAGGAAGTTCATGAAAATAGAGAAGACCCAGCTAGCTTTGAAAGTATAGTTTTCATTTCTCTCTCTCTCTCTCTCTCTCTCTCTCTCTCTCTCTCTCACACACACACACACACACATTGAGAGATTCTAGTAATCTAATATTCTGTTCTCCCTTTCATAGTTTTACTGGAAACCTTAGGCTCTGAAGAGGTCTGTATTATAAGAATCCATTTAACCCAGCATTTTCAAAAATTGGCTTTCCTTCTTAGAACCCTCTTATCCGTATAACTGGTCCATATAGAGGAGGAGCCAGGGAAGGAACCAGTTATTCCAAAGGACTCACAGCCCACGTGAACCACAGCTGCTCTACCCTGAGATCATTAGAACTAGATGGTGCCTGAACATATTGGTGCTCTGACCAATATGACAAGGGAAGATTACACTTACAATGGGGTTTTAATGGTACAATAACAAATGGAAAAAAACAGGCTTCCCGGTCAGGAAGGGCCAAGAGCAAGGCCGCGTCTACTGCCCTGAGAGAAACGTGATGTGAAGAGCCCGCCTTCATGAAGCTTCGTGACCAATGTGCCCTGCAGAACCATCTACCACATGAACCCAAATGGGCCAATGGCAGCCTTAGCCCAAAACCAAACCTGAGGAGCTAGGGCAGTCCAGGACAGGGAAGCCAGGGAAGAACTGGGAAGAGTCTACACATGCAGGTGACGGTCGCCAATGCTACCAAACAGAGCCTGTGTGAAGTGCTGGCTGGAAAAAGTAAATTATTGTGTAAACTTTCACCTGAAGTGCAGTGAAATTGTGTTCTTAAAAGTGCTTCATAACAGAGGAGAAGAATAAGACTGAAGAGTCTATTTTGCTCCAATTGACCTCCCCCAAAATGGGAAGCCCGGAGTACCAGTGTAACAGATGTGACTCTTGTTTCTCACAGGATCAGTTCCCAACTTGGCATCCATTCCCTTTACCTCTCTCACACACAGAACTCACAAGTCAATAAAAGGCAGCCGTCTAGACGCTCAGCCCACAATCCATACCCCTAACACCCTCCATCACTTTCTTCAAATAACAGAGTCTGCTGGCTTTTACTACTTGGTTTTTGTTAATATTTTCAGCTGCAGTACTCTTTGTGACCAATGTCTCGATGGGCTCCCAAAGCCTAAATATAGAAAATGTGGCTACTTTTCAAGAATCAACCTCCTCCCCCAGCCCTATCCTATGTTCATTTAGACAGTTTGGGTCTTTTAAAAGCTCCCTGAGTTATTTAGACAGTGAGAATGGTTCTAACTCCAGAGTCACGTGCTGTGTGGCTCTGAGGTAGGGGCAAGAGAGTCAGTACACCAAGAATAGGACGTGGACCTCGCACGCCACGTGCCCATCCAGCAATGCCAGAGCCAGGCTACAGATGCAGGCCCCCATCACATTGTAGCTTTGAAGCAAGCAATTACCCTGACGAGGGGCCTAGAACTGTTTGGGAATGAAAGAATAAAGGTGGGGGGAATTCATTTGTAGAGGTAGAAACATTACACTGTCCAAATAACTTTTTTTATCATTTTATTGGGGGCTCGTTCAACTCTTATCACAATTCATACATACATCTAATGTGTCAAGCACATTTGTACATTTGTTGCCATCATCATTCTCAAAACATTTGTTTTCTACTTGAGTTCTTGGTATCAGCTCCTCATTCCCCCCCATGTGAACCCTTGATAATTTATAAATTATTAATATTTTGTCATATCTTACATTGCCCCAAGTCTCCCTTCACCCACTTTTCTGTTGTCCGTTCCCCCAGGGAGGAGGTTGTATGTAGATCTTTGTAATCAGTCCAAATAACTTGGAGAGCTTTTTAAATACCCAAACTATTGGACTGAGCATGAGACGGGACCAAGCGCATAACTGAGCCTCTGTGTTCAACGGAACTCGGGGAGCCAGCAGGAGAAGGTGCTCAGGTTGTGGGGAAGGATCATAGCATCACTCTTGAACTCAACGAAGTGAAACAACACTTTTGGCAACATCCCTCCTCTTGCCCGCCTCCCTTAAGCCCATTATTGCATCCCCCTGCCTAGGACTGAGACACACCCCACCCCCCCACCATAAAGTGATGCTGACTGGATCGAGCAAGTGGAGGACTGTTGCTAAGTCATTGAGGTTGCTCACTCCACATCCAAATACCCAGGTTCAATTCCCACTCGATCACTTGCTTGCCTGTGTGAATTGGGGCAAACGATAGCACCTTCTTATTAGTCATGCTTCCTTAAAGGGAAGAGAATGGTAGGATCTACATCATCAGATACTTTCAGAGACTACGTGAGGCTTTGGTAGGTAAATCACATGGTTAGCAATAAGCTAGCATCCCCCATTATCATGATCGCTCTACTAATTAGCTCAGGGAAGATCCCTCCTCCCTCCCCTGAGGAACACTGAACCAGGTTATTACCCTTATTCTTCTGTAAATTTGGTATGACACCTATGTGGCTGAATGTAGCTGGGGAAAATGCATCTACCCAGGTGGACTAATATCATTTAAAATTTGTCAGCCAACCTCCAGTAGGCACTGAGGGCCTTCCCAAACTCCCACCTAGTTTCCCAACCATGTAGTTCCCACTCCTCACTCTCGCCTTCTTACACTTTGGGGACAAGATTGCCACAAGCTCCAGGACTGCACCTTTCATGTCATAATCTATTCAGCTTCTCATTCGTTGCATCAAACCCACAGCTTGAATCGATTCTGACCCCTGGCGGCCCGACAGGCCAGAGTATTGTTTCCAAGGCAGGAAATCTTTACAGGAACAGGAATCTATCTTTCTCCCCCAGAGCAGCTGGTGGAATCGAACCACTGGCTCAACGTGTGACCCACTATGTGTGCTTCAGGTCTCCTTGCTCATTGCATGGACTCTCCAAAATGAACGTATCCAAGAATGAAGCTGGCAACTCCATCCTTTCCCTTGCTCTCGAGACAGTTGGGAGGAGCCGTTTTGTTTTCTCTCTCCACACCTCAGAGTTGATCCATCAGCACTACCTCCAGACCTATCATGAATCTGACCACTTCACACACCTCTCAGCCTGGTCTGAGCCACCTTCTACTACCCAGGTTATAATTCATCTCCCTGCCTTTGACCTTGTGCCTTTTCAATCTATTCAAAATACCACAGGCACCGTGATCCTTTCTGCGATGTCTCTACTGAGAAGAAAGGGCTGATGCACTGGTCATCCACCGCTCTCTGACCATTTACTGCCCCTGCATTTGACCAACCCTAGGAGTCCTTTGGACATAAGAACAATTATGAGGCTGGCACAGGATGGAGCAGTGTCTCATTCTGTTTGTGCTCAGGGTCACTGAGTCAGAACCGACTCCTGGGCACCTAACAGCAACGTCCAGGAGCCCTGTCCCTTTGCACTTGTCATACCCTGCTCTTAGGAAGCCTTTCTCCAAAGATCTGAGTCTTTCATTACCTTCAGGTTTCTGCTCCAATAAAATAATAGCCCAGGTCTCCCAATCTTCTTGTCCATGTTTTTTTTTTCCTATCATTTTATCACCATCTAAAACCTCTTACATATTTACTTGGTTTTAAAGTCTCCCCTCCAACATTGGCATAAAAGTAATACAAGGACATTATCACAATATTCCTAGAAATGAGAACATCAAGTCTAGAGTCAGGGAAAGCCTCGTGAGATGGATTGGCACTAGAGGTTCAAAGGTCACGAAGACACCACAGGACTGGACGATGTTTCTGTTACTCAAGGTCACCACGAGGTGGGGCGCGCCCTTCACGGCAACCAACAGCGTGCCTCCTCTCAAGCCCCCAGCAAATCCTCAGCAAACCAGCTAGACAACGGGCTTCTCTGTGTGCAGAAGGCTGTGGCTGCCAGTGGAAGCCCACATTTCACTTGGATTCAGCCTCTGGTGAATACCCTCTGACCTGGTCCAGGGATGAGAATAGCCTTGCTATCAAACAGAGCGTTGTAAAGTTGATTAGGGCAGATATAGTTAGATTCAGGGTTCAGGGTAGTAATGATGAAACATACAACTTTCCTCTAGTTCTTAAATGCTTGCTCCCCCCCACCCACTATCATGATCCCAATTCTTCCTTACAAATTTGGCTAGACCAGAGGATGTACACTGGTACAGATAGGAACTGGAAACAGGGAATCCAGGGCGGATGATCCCTTTAGGACCAGTGGTGAGAGTGGCGATACTGGGAAGGTGAAGGGAGGGAGAACTGATTACAATAATTTACATATAACCTCCTCCCTGGGGGATGGACAACAGAAAAGTGGGTGAAAGGAGACTTCGGACAGTGTAAGATATAACAAAATAATAATTTATAAATTGTCAGGGGTTCGTGAGAGAGGAAATGAGGATCTGATATCAAGGGCTCAAGTAGAAAGCAAATGTTTTGAGAATGATGATGGCAACAAATGTGCAAATGTGCTTGGCACAATGGATGGATATATGGTTTGTGATAAGAGTTGTACGAGCCCCCAATAAAATGATTTAAAAAACAACAAAAATATAACACCTTGTCACTTGATCTCCCTTTTGACCCATTTTCTGGTTGTTTCATCTTTTAATATTTTTTGCTTTCTCTTCCATTTAGGTTTTTCTGTGCTGTTTTGTCATTGTTAGGGTTTATTTTATTATTGTTTTATATGATTTTCTGTACAGGAAATCCCAATAAGCAAATCCCATAACTGGATTAATAATTACCTAGGGGCATACAGAGGAAAATGTTCCGAAATTGATTGTGGTGATGATTGCACAACAATTGGACTATTAAAGTATATGATATGGGAATTGTATACCAATAAAGATATTTAAATAAAAAAGAAAATAGACATCCTCGCTTAAAGAACCTGGTTTCAGGCCGCAGTCAGCACTTGGTTCATCCCTACGTGAATTCCCCGACTCCCTCCTCACGTCCTTAGCCAAACGAGCCCAGGCCTGGCTTCAGACCCAGGTCTGTCTAATCTGAAGCTTGCGTACACTGAATGAATGAGCAACCCGTGTCAGGAGATCTTTGCAGAAATAACCATGCTTTACGATGTTCACTGACCACCTCTCTTCATGTGTTCCCTCCTTTCCACCCCACCCCAGGTTCATGACTACCTCCGCAGCAAGTTGTGCTCCCTCTACGAAAATGACTGCATTTTTGATAAATTTGAGTGTGTGTGGAATGGGTCAGACAGGTAAGTCCTGCTCTGAGGCTTTGAGCCTATCAAAGGAGGGTCCTCTCCTATGGACGCCTGAGGTGGGGCGGGGGAGGTATTTATCCCAAGCAAAGTGTAGCTGGAAAGAGCACAAAATCGGGCCCCCAGGCCGGGCCTTAGAAGGATTCTGTAGGTCCTTGGGTGGCTTGTGAGGCCAGTGCTGGAGGGTTGGGAAAAGGGTAGTAGTAAGATTTGGGGGTTTCTCTTTCAGGACTGACATGTGTGGGAATTTAATGTCAACAACAACAACAAAATCCTATCTTTCATGCACCAGATACCTTCTGAGCTGGTTCAGCATGCTTGAAATGAAAATCACGAATGATTCCACTGGAAAATTCCAGCCGGAACAGCTAGATTAGCCAGTCCAAGTGTGCTTTCTAGAGCTAAAATTACCCTGGAAGGTGCTGGTGTGGAGCTGGCCAACGGCCCTGGTGGTTCGTTAGCTGCCTTCTCCTTGGCCGCATTTATCATATCCCCTGAAAGTGATGTATTACTGGTTTAAAGCCTTTGATTCCAATGATACTGCATATGGCCTCGCAGGAGTTCATATCTGGTTGGACAAATACAGGTGATTCTCTGACTTCACAAGGGCTAAGTGCAGCCTGCCGGGGCAGATTTAGTCCCTTGGTGAAGGCGGTACCAAGATCCATCCTTGGAAGCACAGTCCTACCATGGGGGCAAGGCAAGCTACACCGGGATTTGGGTTTTCAGTGAGCCTCAATACCCTCCCATTATTCAGTTTACTGGGCCACTGAATCCAAATGAATCTCTCACTTAGCAGCTCCAGAGGGAATCATCATAGCGCTGAGCGTGAGTCCTAAGGGCAGCGTTCTTTCAGAACATCACACCCGAGAAATGACAGTAGCACAAAGGTATTCGGTTCCCTGCTCATCCCAAGCACATAGCAGGTGTTCGATAGCCAACTGATAGAGTGGGGTCCTCTAATGCCTCCTGGGAGCTCAGCTTAGAAAAGTGGGCATCGATCACTTAAGAATCCCTGCTAAAGGTCACAGTCTACATCCGCCAACTCTAACCCCCACTTCTCCTCACCCAACTGTCCCACAGCTAAAAGTTTGGCTCAGGTAATGTTGAGCTTTTCTGAACATCAATGCACAGGAAACACCAAGGCAACGTGGCCAACAGCTTCTGCTGTGGAGTAGAGCAGGCGGAGGCTTGAGTCTCCACGTTGCCACTTACTCGCCATGTGACACTGTACAAGTTACTTCTGCCAGCTGCAAATGCCTTATGTGGGATACCTGAAACTTAGACACTGTCACAGAGGCAAAACTCCCAGCACAGTAACTGACATGGTGGTAACAGTCTCCCCTCTATATGAAGCTCAACAAACACAAACCCCTGCCAGCGAGTTGATTCCAACTCATAATGACCCTCTCGAACAGTGTAGAACTGCCCCGCAGGTCTCCAGGACTGCAACCGTTTACAGGCATCGAAAGTCCTGCCTTCAGCACAGTTGGCTGGTACGTACATCCAAACTGCCGACCTTGAGATTCGCAGCCCGACGCCCAACCCATAGAGACAAACATTTGACAACGTCTATTTCTTGGGCCAAGAACATAACAAAATCTTGCCCTTCATTAATTTGCTTAGCACAGCCAACAAAGTTCCCCCAAACTTAACTCCCTTGCTGTGGCCCAGTCTTGTCAGTTTTCCTTCATCTCTCTGCACAACCCAACTCGTGTGTAGACCAGATGGGATGCTGGCTCCCCCGTCTTACTCAGCCAGGCAGCGCTTCCCCCAGAAGCAGGCTCGGTGCTCCAGGAGGCAGCCACCAGGCCCGGTGGCCGGAGGAGCGCTGGCAGCTCCCTTTGTCCAAGGGCTCTCGCTGCCTGTCACTGTGTCTGAAATGTCTCCACTAAAGAGGCAGGCGCGTGCTCCGGGAAGGCTTTCTGGCACTCGCCGATCCGTTGTAGGTACCCCTGAGAACAGATCAATCTTACAAAATGACAGAAACCATCTGTCAGTCCACTACCCACCCAAGCTTCCCCTTTCGCTGTCCCACATCCTCGCAGAATGGAAATGTGCTGCCTCTCTTCCCTACTTAAGACTATGATGACATGTAATTGTCTAGAATCATTTTTTGAAAAGGCTGAAGGTAAATTAAGTTCTGAAAATGGAAAGAGGACACACTAAGGATCAGTGACCTCTCAACATCCTTCCCACCACGAGGGTGCACTCAACAAACCCCTCTGGGGTGGCCAGCAGAGAGTGTTTCCCTCGGTACAGCCGTTTGTCCTTAGATTTGTTTTCAAAAGTGTGTCTGCTCGCAAAGCCTCATTCTGGTCTCACTATCCTGGTGCGAGGTGGGTAGGGATGAAATCACTTTAAGTCACTAGACTCAGATCTGGAATCAAAGAACCAAAGAAATTGGATGGAAATTTCCGTCAAACAAACAGCAAGGCAGATTGTCACATGCCTCCATTACCAGCTCCCACTGGTGGTTCTTGGTGACACCAAATGAAGCCGATCATCGCGTTCTCTAAACTAGGTCCCTCGGTGGTGCGGGAAGTTTGCAAAAACCTAACAGTTGGCCTTTCTAACCACCCCGACAAGGACGGGCGATCCGCTTCTGTAAAGATTCTCTAAAAAAGAAACAGTCACGAAAATGTTCTGGGACATTTCCACTCTGGGGTCACCTGGAGTCAGGATCGACTCGATGGCGGTGGGTCTGGGT
>NW_022111372.1:87738617-87774466 GCF_000313985.2 Echinops telfairi
GCTCACCCCATGTCCGCTCTGCCTTACAGCGTCATCATGACTGGCTCCTACAACAACTTCTTCAGGATGTTCGACCGCAACACCAAGCGCGATGTCACCCTGGAGGCCTCGAGGGAGAACAGCAAGCCCCGGGCGATCCTGAAACCCCGCAAAGTGTGCGTGGGGGGCAAGCGGAGAAAAGACGAGATCAGTGTTGACAGTCTGGACTTTAGCAAAAAGATCCTGCATACAGCTTGGCATCCTTCAGAAAATATTATAGCAGTGGCGGCTACAAATAACTTATATATATTCCAGGACAAGGTCAACTAGGCGGACAAGTTATTACCTAATAATCTCACATACTCAATACTAGACAAACATGTTTTTAAATGTTTCCTTGGGTCTTCATTTGATGCATTGACTTTAATTTCCCTATACAGAAAAATAATTGGGATAGAATGGAAAGGCGTTCAACTCGCCCACCTCCCCAGTTCTACGAAACGCGTGTCAAGCTCAGTAGGTTCGGGACACTTCTGTTTAGAGTTGAGAGCTAACAGTAATTCTCCCCTAGTTGACATGACTTTCCAATGCTTTTGTTCCCCGGTTTTCTCTGGTGGGTCCAGTGTTTTGTTTCTAGGTGTCTGCTGAGGTAAAATGAGGTTGTCTGTAGTACTTAAGGAGAAAAAAAGATAAGTTTTTTTTTAATTAAAAAATTCCATTTGATTGAAAAAATAAACACCGTTTACTCTACTCTTAGAGACATTCTTGTTGTGTGGAAACTCAGAAGTAGTCAGCATTTCTTTCATTCCCGGATTTTTTTCCTCCCCATTTCTTTTTAGCAGTTCCGTTTTGAGTCCGAGATTTATTTCTGAGAAAAGGACACCGAATGAGAAGGCAGGGGGCACCCCAACACTGGAATCGTCTCTTTTTGTGCAAGCCATAGAAACGGCTGAGTGTTTGGCTAGGAAACGCCGCCAAGCGGACTTTGAGGCGCATAAAGAGAACACTCTGCACTCAGAATTGGCTTGGCAAGGCCGTGTGGGGCCGGATTCCATCTGCGGCTTTTTCACTGTGGCTTTTTTGTCCTTTGAAATGGCTCCATATAATGCCCCACTTAACACGTTCCTTGGCTTTTCTGCTTCAACCTTTCCCAGCTTATTTATGCCACTGATTTCTAAAGGCTAAGTCCTGGTTGCTTATTATCTGGTTCTAAATGGGGCAGTGGCACCCCCCCCCCAAAGGTTGAGGTATCTCACTGGGTGTGTTTCCCCAGAGCACCAGCACCACCCCCATCCTCCTGGGATTTCGAACCCCAAAGCAATCCCATTCATCTCCATTGTAACTTGAAGCAATCGTGGCAATAACAATGCAGATGAGCGCCGTCTAGCGAGGCAAGGCTAGCCTACCCCAAGCTCATCATCCGAAAACCAGAGAGACCAGAGGGCTCTCTCCCTAAACCCACAGGCTCCCCAATGAAGATGCTGTGGCCTTGCCGTGCAGTCACTTGAACCTGTGCAGACTAGTTCCTTCTCATCCGTTGGGGACTCGGACTTCTAAGTTCTTGGAGGCGCCTTCCAGTAGGTAGGCTCTCTATGGAATATCTCTGGGAAGAAGACTAGATGAACTCAAACGAATTTACAAATCTGGAGAAGAGGCTTCGGGATGGAAGCTGTGGCAGAGTGGGTCGGTTATCCACTGGGCTGTCAACCACAAGGTAGCCAATCAAAACTACCAGCTGCTCTTAGGGGAAAGGTAGGGCTTTCTACTGCGGTAAAGATTTGCAGTCTCAGAATCCCACAGGGGCAGTTCCACTCTGCCCTTCAGTGTTGCCATGAGTCAGTTGACTCATGGCAGTGAGTTTTCAGTGAGTTGCGCATTGGGCTGCTAACCCCCGGTCAGCCCTTTAACACCACCAGGTGTTCTGCCAGAGAAAGGGGAGGCTAGCTACTCCGGTAACGATGTACCCTGTGGAAACCAGCAAAGGGCATTCTGTTCTGTCCCGGGGGGTTGCTAGGAGCTTGAATCGACTGGGAGGAAGTGAGTTTTGAGTTTTATCTAAAGCACACTTGTCATTGTGACTTATTTCCCCCTAACTTCCATTTGGTGAGCAAAAAGTGGCTTGAGACAAGAGTTTCTTTCATTTAAAGAGATTTTTCTTTCACTAGCCATATTAGCAGTCCCAACATTCTAGGGAAATTTGTTTGGGAAGAAGGAGGGAAAAAAGTGAAAGTAGCATATTGTCTCAATTCTAAGCCTGCTCTCCGCTTAGTGGCAGCTTCTTGGCAGGGGGGTGGAAATGCTATCGACTTAAAGTGAACCCAATTTTGTCAGATGCAGCCCAATTTCAGAAAGGCTGCAATGTGAACAAGCACACCTCACCACTGAGGAAGCATGCTAATTAAGACGTGGCTTTCTCCCTTGTTCTCATTTCCCTGCAATGAAAGCCTCCCTTCAGGCGTCGCCAGGAGAGCGACCCAGGTGTAAATGCTCTTGGCAGGATGCCTGGCCTGACATGGGACAATATTCTCAGAGGACACAGGAGAGTCAAAAATGCCTCCACATCACAGAGAATGTTGAGATGGTTAAAGGACAAATGAGTTCTTGTTTAAGAAAGTTGACCGTCTACCTCCTCCCTGGCTCTTGTCCTAACCCTCTGGGACTCCACTCCTCTGTCTGCACCAGGAGGGCTTTGGGATGGAGGGAAAATTCTTCCTCAGACTCACCAACTCGCTTCCACATTATTATTCCCTTATTAATTTGCTTAAGCCACCTGTTTTCAAAGCAGGATTTAGGCTACTCTAAAGAAATAATACTTAAGAAATGCTAAGCTTAATATGCCAGTTATTTTTTCCTAACATTAAAACAATCATGTGTCCATGCACCACCTGAAATTCTCTTGTGAACCATGAGGTACATACCTGTCAGCCTTGAGACTCCGGTTAACTGACATCACAGAGCAATTAAGCCTTTGGAAGTAAGAGAATCTTGATGGATAGAGCCACAAATTGGAGTCAAAATTGCTCCCCAGAATAGATGATATAGATATACAAGAACAATTTTGTCACAATGCTGACTTCCCAGACCACCAGCAGCCCCTCTGTGGGCTCCAGGTAAAAACTCCCACTCTAGTCCATGGAGCGGATGGTTTACTGTCTACTCATAGTAGAAAGTAAAGATTGTAAAGATTGACCATTAGAACTCCCCCAGCAGCCCAGCAGAAGAAAGAACTGGTGATCTGCACCCATGAAAATTATACCCAAGAAAATTCTGTGGAGTTCCTGCAAGCGGGAGATCCAATCAACAGCAACCAGTTTGGTTTGGTTTCTAGTTGCTCCAATCAATACCTTTAGCCCACAGATGTACACCTGAGCTCCAGAATAGCAGGTCTTTCCCTAGAACAAAGAGCAGAAGAAAGGAATCTTTTCTTTCACCCTATAAAAGGCGCGTCAAGGCAAATATCTCAAGACTCCTAGACAGGAACAAGAGGGGTGAAGCCTTGGAGATTAGACCTCAGGCAATAACCACCTCCAGTGTTATTTCACTGATGACCTGCTTTGGCAGATACTAAGCTAAGTAGCTTACCATTGTGATCCCCTGCACCCCTAGTTCTGGTGACCCCTTTGCCAGCTGACACTACACCAAACTGGAAAATGGATTTGCCACCTTCTGGGCTCTAAGAACCCTGAACAATTTCATGCTGCAAAGCCTGCTGCTTGGGAAAACTGTGGCTTACATCAGCCCTCAGGTTCCAAATGGAAGGTGTCAGTTGACTTAGAGGAAAATGAGAGCCACACCTTGGGAGCTCTTATTAAACCACCCTAATGCAACATTCATTCATCTCCTGACATTTCAAAATGCACAGTTCAGATGCTGAAGTTTGGCAAGCATCTGTGTTTTCTTGTCAGGAGGAGGAATATGAATTGGAAGAAACAAAGAAGGGAGGCAAGCCAGCATGAAGGAGTGGGATAGACATAGGTGGGGGAACAATAGAAACCACTTTGCTTCTGAACCCTTTGAAGTCTGGCTCTTGCCTTTACATCAATTTGGTTGGGGGGGGGGGCGCAATGAAATCTTTAAACCTCCCATGGATTTTCTGATTGAGCCAATCATATCAACATGTATTAGGCACCACCACTTGTACCAAAGATGAAACTGAATTTCTTCTAGCTGGGTGACCTGATGAAAAGAGCCAGCTGTCTCTGTTGTCTTTCTGTTGAAGATGTAAAAGAGATGCTGAAATGTTCATCACTGGCCACAGGTGAGACCCGATTTCCCTCCTCTCAAACCTGCAGAAAAACTGCCACAAGCTCCTTCCTGCCTTTGGGATTCCACCCTTTCGTCACCCCCTCTGCTGACTGCCGTCAGGACACAAGAAGGAAAAAAAGGTCAAAAAATAAAAGAGAGAGACTTTAAAGTTGACAGCTACAGTTGAGGGCCTTACCTAAGGAGCTGTTCCTTCTTTGCCGCCTTTTGTCATGGCCATGGTAGCTGAAGCGCGTGTACTTTCAACAATAGCCCCAGAGACACCATGCAGTACCATGGACATGAAACATAGTTTGTTGTGCATCCATCATTGTGCCTCTTCCCCTGTGCTTTCAAGTCTTAGAGGCTGCATTCCCTGGAGTTAATTCCTGAGCAATGGAAAGAACATGGGATAGGAGATGGGAAATGTGGAGCCTGCTTCGGGCTCCACTAATCAATAATTGAGGAACTTACAAGCCACTGAGGCCCGACATCAGTCCCTGGCATTGCCTGTAAAGTACCCGGGGATCAACTGTCCAAGCTCTCCAATATTATTGAGAAACTCAAAAGGTCACTTACTTACAACCACATAAATAAAGTTAAAATGCCATAAAATAACAGCAACAATATGCTAAGTGCTTTCCATACCTCCTCTCTTCCTTGTTACTTCTGGGGGTTGATGTCTCACTGGTTCAGATTTTGCAAATGAAGAAATAGACTTCATTTGTCACACTAGCCAGGGACACACAGCCAGGGGGAGATGCGGTCAGAATTCCACCTCAAGCGTCTGGTTCCAAAGCCAAAGCCCTCACAACCAAAGCTCCGCCCCTCCGTCCCTGGCAAGCCCGTGTGTGCTGGAGTAGAACTGTTCTTGGTCAGGTTTTCAGTGGCATGTCTCTGAAGCCCGTCATTCAACATGGCTTAGGGGGCCTCAAGCCCTCAACCTTTCCGTCAGCAGCTGAAATGTAGCCATTGCATCACTTGCCTGACCAATGTGTGATCGTGGTTAACATTCATTGAGCATTATTGTGGGCCCCTTAGTCTATGAATTTCACATCAATTCATTTACTCCTCAAACTCTCAGGTAGCTCCTCCTCCTCCTATCATAGATTAAACTGAGACCCAGTGTGATTACAAAGGCTGATTAAATTTATCTAGCTCACAGGAAACAGAGCCAAAGTTGTCAGATTCTTCTCAATCTCCCCTACTCAAAGGAACTCCGGCGTCATCGTCCATTGAGCTGTTTTTAGCTCCATGATACAAACCCCAGCCCCTCTGCAGGAGAAAGATGAGCCTTCAGTTCCCATATGTATTGACAGCCTCCGATGCTCCCAGGGGAAGTTCTCCTCAGTCCTGTAGGGTTGCTATGAGTCAGATCAATTCAGTGACAATGAGTTTGGTTTGGTTTTTATTCCCTACTCATAGTTGTCAATACATCCCTGGGTTATGAATGCCTAACTGTGGAACAATGTATAGGGGCACTTTAATGTTATGTGCATTTCCCTCACTTTGAAACAATTGATCGACTCCTACTTCAACAAATTCTTCACTGCAATCACCTTCCCTCCCAGTGTAGTCTGAGTCATTAAGCTGCAAATGGACCCAGAGAGCTGTAGCTTCACCAAATCCCCGGGTGGTTCCAATACTCAGTCAAGTTTAGGAACAGAGGCTGTTAAAAAAGCCAACCTCGCTGCCGTTGACTTGGTTCCAACTCTCAGCGACCCCTGAGGGCAGAGTAGAATTACTACTATGAGTTTCAAGACTATAACTTTTTATGGGAATAGAAGGTTTCAAATTTCCGACCTGATGGTTGGCAGCCCAACCCATGACCCGCCACACCCCCAGGGCTCCTTGTAGGCACTAAAGCAAGGCCACAGGAAAACGGGGTGCACCTGTTGTTCCAATCCACATACCAACGTGCCTTAAGGACACACTTGGGAACAGATCTTGTTCATTATCCAGGACTGCCTGTACATAGAAGATTAGAAAGTTTCTAATTGGAAGATTCCAAAGAAGCCCCTGGAATAACCCCCCCCGCGCCCCCCGTTCATCCACATTAACACTGAGTACCAAACATTAACCAACAGGCCAGAGCTGACAGGCTAGGTGACTGCAGTGCACAAGCCACTGGGCTCCACCCTCCAGGAGAGAGAGCGCTGTATAGGAGCAAAGTGTGTGTTGTACAGTGAGGTGCAGACATGGCACAGAGGAGGGAATGGTTAATTAATGAACCGTGGATATGAAAGGTTTCTGAAAATAAATGACATGAAAGCAGGCTCCTAGAGACGTTCTCCTGGAAGACAAAACATGAACTAGCATTTCCAAGCAAGAGGATATCTGAAAGGTGTGAAAGCAAGACCGGTCTGACCTAGCAGCATAGAGCTAATGTTATTTTCATTCTATTCAAGTCTATCACACATATTTTCAGTTTGCCAGAACTTGCCTGCCCTTTTTTTTCCTTTCATTCACCAACAATAAATATCTATTAAACATCCATGTCCAGGCACTGTATTTAAGTGTGAAATTGTGAGAATAAAAGAAAACCAATATTCACTGGACACATTATGTGACGTGCATTGATTGGGCTAGGCACTTAGCCCAATCATTGGTCGCTTGCCATTTTTTATAGCTGAAAAAATAGACTCAAAAGGATTGACTGACAGATGTGGAGCGACAGCCAGAAGTTCTTCCCAGATCTGTCCTGCCCCAGATCCTGTACTTCTCCCATCTCTGTGCATCACTGCAGAGAGACTGTCTTCATTGTTGTTTGTTTCTCTCTAGTGAGAATGCTCATCAACATACTAAATGTTGGGACCAAATATTGCCTGACAGCTGACCAGGAATCCAAATTGGATCTGCCACCAAAGCAGAGAGTGAATTCCAGAGGCCCACCGAGCTCTCTGGCTCCTGACTTGACTTCCATACCGTTTGACTGCCTTGAGCCCAGCTGCTGAAACTACTGGTGGTGGAATCAAAGTGGTCTGTTGCCTCTGTTGATTCCTGCCTGTGCCGCTGTCCAAATCATGAGAACCGTGGAGCCAGAAACAGGGGTCATACTGTTGCCAGGGCCTCAATCCACTCTCCCCCTCTTGAAAAGCCAAACAAATTAGTTTCTTTTCACTGGTTCTCACTGCCATTGAGTTGATATCTCCTATAGTGACCCTATAGGAGAGGGTGGTTACCTGTGTGGTTACCAAGGTCATGATGGTTACCTCCCACCAAAACCCTCCCTTGCCCCACCCATCTCAGCACTCATGGGGGATGCTGCTTTTGGAGTGGGTGGAAGCAGGGAAGACATTTCTCCAGAATGCATCCTTCCATGGGAACCGAAAGACAACAGGAAAGAGGCCAGCAGCAAATGTTGGCATTCTAGCTCTAGGTTCCTACCCAGCCAGAGCAGTTAAACTGGGTAGGATCCAAAGAGGACCACATGAAGGCTGAAGTAGAACTCCAGGGAGAAGGGCCACCTTAGCAGCAGGTCAGAAACACCATTTAGGCACTCTTAAACAGTTACTGTTAAGTACTATCCGTTAATCAATTCATTCACTAAACATTTCATCAATGATTGTGTACTACATACACCAGGAATTGCTGGGTAGCAAAAAAAGTTAAGCATGTAATTACTAACCCAAAGGTTGTTGGTTTGAACCTACCTAAAGGTGCCTCAGAAAAAAACCCTTGATCTGCTTCTGAAAGGTCACAGCTTTGAAGATCCTACAGAGCAAAGTCTATCACTTGAAGTCACCATGAGTCAGAGTTAAACCATTAACAACTGGTCTGTACCACCTGTCAAGCCTTGTTCCAGGATGGTCTGGAACAGTGACCGTTCTAGTGACAATTCAGTGTAGGAAAGGTATGTAGCACATACTCATAGGTGATGGTACTCAAAAAGCACATTCACTGCCGCCTAGTCAATTCTGTCTCACGGTGACCCTCAACTAGAACTGCCCCTTATGAGTTTCTAAGGCTGCAGCTCTAGAGGAGTAGAAAGCCTCATCTTTCTCCCTCAAAGCATCTGGTGTTTTCAAACTGCCAACCTTCTGGTTAGCACCTCAATGTGTAACCCATTACACCACACAAGAGAACACCAAGAGCCTCGGGTGCAAACCTTCCTGCCTGGATTAACATCAAAGCTCTCTCACAAGCTGAGTAACCCTGGGAAAATTACTTAACCTCTCTGTGTCTCAATTACTGATCAAATAATGGTACCTATTGTACAATTGCTATAAAATAATATCATTTAAAGCACATAAAGCTCTTAGAATTATAACTGACCAACATTCTCTGGATACACAGTCGTTACTATTGTTCTGCATTGCTCTAAACTGGCATGGGGCATGTGTTATTGTGGGTGTGTACAGGCTGCCAGGAGAACACAACGAGGCACTACCGCATCCAGACTGTTCTCAAGACCAAGTGGTTCCCAAGACAAGTCCTAGACGTAGGGAGTGAGTTGTCCAGGGAAAGAGAAGAGAAAAAAGTGCTCCAGGTATCAGAATAACATATGTGAAGACCATAAAAAAAGCCAGACTGTGTGTTTCAGAAATTTTGAAAACTCCAGCAGGACTGACCGGTAAGCGACAGGAAGACAGGCCAGGGGAATGAGAAGAGGAGGGGAGGTAAGGCACTAGTGGTGCATAATCTGAAAGCGTAGTAATGCATGGCCTTAGTGAGCGCAGCCCGGGGAAGTCTCAAATCGCCAGGCTAAGAGTTGCTCCATTGTGGAACTGTGGTTTCCATAGCTCGACAAATATTCATGGTCAAGACATAGGGGATGTAATCACAAATTCAGCTCAAATGTCACCCCCCCAAAGAGGCCTTTCCTGATCTTGCTAAGTCCCATGAGGACCAGGACGTTGTTCAGTACACTCTTATGCCCAGAGCATAGCACACTGTCTGGCTCATAGTAGGCGATCAATAAATAGTTGCTGAATTAATGACCAAATGAAATCAGTGAGAAAGATAGACACACACCCCTGGCCTCAGGAATCTTACAGGATGAGCAGTGCACAGCTGGGATTTTGATTAAGGAGAGCTGGAATGTGGAGATCCAAACAGCACTACTCAGTGGAGTCAAGGAATCATAAATAAATAAAAGCAAGAATGAGAGAGAACAGAAGCCAAGTTGCATTAAGAGCAAGCAACGAAGCTTGAAGTGCATTAGTTAATAAAACACGTATGTCCCTGCTTGATGCATGCAGAAAGGTTGACAGCTAACAATCAATACCACATTCACTGATGCAGGGAGCAACATGGTCCCTTCTAAGATATTACCCCCACAGCCCAGCTTCAGCACTAAATAGTCCCCATAACAAGGCGAAGGGACAAGGTAAGAGTTATTATTCTCTACCTCCCCACTTGGAAGCTCTTGCTCTCAGAACTTTGCACATACGTAGGACAACAAAGCAGGGATGGGAGAAGAGTGGCATTTTCATTTGCTTGAGCATCTACAGTACAAGAGGGAAGGCTCTGAGGAAATCAGAGGGTCAACAACTGGAGCTGGGTCAGAAGGGAAGATGTAAGGTCAGATTGCTGGATCTCATTCCATACACCAAGTCCCTTTGCTAAACAAACTTCCCCAGTTGGTTTTTCTTATATCTGCTTTTCTGATTGTGGCCCAATTGAAAGTCGTATTTCACAGGCAATGGTTTCCAACTCCAAGTGCAGGTTGCTACCAATAGATTGAATTTATCAAAGAGCAAAGCAAATGATTACAATGGCATGTTAAACATGATGGACGAGTATTTCTCAGTGAAGGAAAGTGGAGCTGGTCTTGTTATACATAAGCCAGAACACAGTACAGCTACTCAATACACTCTCCAGTGCTTCCTCTGTGACCATGGACTCTCATTGAACCAGGCAGGAGATAGGACACAAGGGTTGTGCTCTTCATTCACTGGTGCATTTATTTGATGACATCTCCGTTTCTCTTCGCATTCCCTCCCAAACAAGATGGGGAGCATAGATCTTGTTTCAGATCGTTTTTTTAAAGATTAATTAGATAAGGAGTTTGATGGTTCTTGATGGAAGAATTGGCTGAAACTCAAAGACTGGTACATTCATTGAGGAAACTATAGATGTATATAGATGTTAGACACTGTCAAGTTAAGTTTCCACTCACAGTGGCCTTGCGGATAACCTAGTGAAACAGTACCCAGGCCTGTCCCATCCTCACAATTGTTACTGTTTGAAACCACTGTGCCAATCCATCTGGTTAGGATTCTTCTTCATACTGACTGACCCTCTACTTTCCCAATCTTGCTATCTTTCTGCAGTGACTGGTCCCTCCTGACCACATGTTCAAGGCTATAGGAGACCAAGTCTCAGTGTTTTCACTTCTCAGGAGTGTTCCATCTGTCCTTTCAACACAAATTTGTTTGCTCTTCTGGCCATCTGTGGTATATTGAATGTTTTTCACCAACACCACAATTCAAACAATTCTTCTTTGGTTTTCTTTATTTACTGTACAGCTTTCACATGCATGTGAAGTGATTAAAAACACCGTGACTTGGGTCAGATGCACCTCAGTTCTGAACATGTTATCTGCCTGATTGCCTGATACAATAAGCCATTTGATTTCTTGACTGCTGCTTCCATGGGTGTTGATGTGGATGCACCAAGTGAAATAAAATTCTTGATGTCAATATGTCCTGTTTATCATAATGTTGCTTATGGATCTAATTGGGAGAATTTATTTATTTTGCTGTGTATTGCATAATGAAGACTGTGGTCTTTGATCCTCATCAATAAGTGATTCAAGTCTTCTTTGTTTCCTGCAAGCAAGGGAGTGGCATGTGCATAACACGGGTTGTTGATGAGTCTTCCTCCAATCCTGATGTTTGAATCCTACTTCATATATTCCTACTTCCTGTATCATTTGTTCGGCATAGAGATGGAATAGTGAAAGGATACAGCACACCCTTCCAGATTTTAAACTATGTAACAGCCCCTTGTTCTACCTGGCCTGCCTCTTGACCTCTGTACATATCTGCATGGGCACAATTAAGTACCATGGAATTCCCATTCTTCACAATGGTTCCCTAATTTGTTATGATCCATACAATTATATGCCTTTGCAGCTATTAAAAAACAGGTGAACATTTTTCTCGTATGCTCTACTTTCAGTCAACTTCCATCAGATATCAGCAATGGTAGCTCTAATTCTGCATCCTCTTCTGAACATGGCTTGGATTTCTGCCAGTTCCCTGTTACTGTACTGCTACAAATAATTTTTAATTATATCCAGCAAAATTTTGTTCACGTGATAAAATGATCACTCACCCACTGCCATGGAGTTCATAATAATGCATAGTGCACCCATAGGACAGAGTAGAGCTGCCCCTGTGAGTTTTCCAAGACTGAAGCTGTTTATAGGGGTAGAAAGCTGCATCATCTCCTGAGGAGAGGCTGGTGGTTTCGAACTGCTGACCTTGCAGATCATAGCCCGATGTGTAACCACTGTACCACCAGGGTGCCAATAGAATGATATTGTTAGATAATTTTCAGTCTCTTGGATCACCTTTGGCACACCTTTAGCATTGCATCCACCTGTTGAAATAACTCAATGGACATTTATTCCATCAATTTCCTGGAGCCTTGTTTTTGAACAATGCCTTCAGCGTAGTTTGAACATCTTCCTTCCGCACCATCACTTCTTGGATCACAGGCTCTCTCCTGACATGGTTGAATATTGATCAATTCAGGTTGATCCAGTGATTCGATATTCCTAAAGCTTCCTTTCAATGCTTCCTAGGTCGCTCAATATTTTAGTCATAGAATTCCTCGATGACTATTACAGTTTGAGTTTTCAATTCTTTCTTCAGTTCTTTCAGTTTGAGAAATGCACAGTGCTTTCTTTCCTTCTGATTTCCTAGCTTCGTGTCTTTGCACAGTTCATTATCATTATTTACTTGTCTTCCTGAGTTGCCCTGTGCCTTATTCTGTTTCTCTTATACTTCGTTTCTTCATTTCTTTGCTTGAGCAAGTTTTCACAATCTCTTCCAACATCCATTTTGGCCTTTTTATCTTTCCTGACTATTAAATGACCCTTTGCTTTCTTCATGTATGGTGTCTTTGATGCCATCCCACCTTTCATCTGTCTTCAGTCACTGGGAGTCAATGCCCCAAATCTACTCTTGAGATGGTTTCTAAATTGAGGTTGGAATACTCCAGATCATACTTTGACTCTCATGGACTTTCTATTTTTCTTCAACTTCAACTTGAACTTGCAGCTGAGCAATCAATGCTGTTCCATAGTCAGCCCCCGACCTTGTTCTGACCGATACTGGCCTTCTCCATCATCTCTTTCTGTGGATGGAGTCCACGTGAGTCCTGTATATTTCTTCTAGTAGGTCCACACACATATGCTCCATATGTTATTCAAAAAGCATGTTTGCAATGAGCAAGTCACTGATCTTGCAAATATCACACAATCTCTGGTGCCTTTCTTTTGCCCACTCCCCATTTCCCAACTACTGATCCTTCTTGATTTCCAACTTTCCATTCCAGTCACCAGTAATTATAAATGCATCTTAGTTGTATGTTTTATCTGCCTCAGACTGGACTGGAAAGTTGGTTAAAATTTCCCTTTTTCTGTATTTGGCTGCATTAGTGGTTGGGGCATTAATTTGAACAACAGTTGTATTAACCTGAGATATGTCGATCTTACCCTATTATCCTCATTGGTAACTTGTACTTCAGGATAGATTTTTTTGGTATTTATTTATTTCCTTTACTCAGAGTCATAATTTTATTTCTGAATTCACTTTTACAGCAACAGTCAGGGTAAATCACTTGTGAGAACACAACAATCCAGTCTACGGATACTCACAGACAGGAAGCTAAGCTAAGCTGATTTCTTGTCCCTCCCCCAATCCTCAAAATTCCCAAAGAAGCCATGGGCTTTGCAAGTATCATAAAGTACTCTGCCCAACACTGCACATTCGTGGGGTCGGGTCCATTAGGAGGTGAGGCTTTTCTGGGTCGATGCCCAGCGTAACCCATTTCCACACTAAAGTGAAGTCAGGAACCTCATGAAGCCACAGATCTGTGGATGGGACCGACTGGTGGGCTCTACCTTGCCTTCATCCCCACCTCTCGGCTTTACTTGAGGGCAAAGGTAAAGGTGGGTGCACGAGGTCCATGGGCCAGTTGAGAGTTGGCCAGGAAGGTGACACTGAGGTGCCAACAGCCTAGAGCAGCAGTTCTCAACCTGTGGGTCGCAACCCCTCTGGGAGTCAAGCAACCCTTTCACAGGGGTCACCCAATTGATAACAGTAGCAAAATTACAGTTATGAAGTAGCAACAAACATAATTTTATGGTTGGGTAGGGGGTCACCACAACATGAAGAACTTTATTAAAAGGTCATGGCACTAGGAAGGTTGAGAACCACTGGCCTAGAGGAAAGGGTGCCGGGTGCTCAGGAAGGTCGGAGGGTGGGCAGGGGGAACCACCAGGTGCAGCAGCAGAGGATTGAAAGCCCCAAAACCCTACCCAGGCCTCCCCGGCCAGGAAGGGGCTGGGGAGCTTGGTGGTGGCTGCTGCTGCTGGGACAGCCTATCGAGGGCATCCACAGCCTCGCATGCTGCTCATGCTGAGGAGGAAGGTTGAACTGCTGCCCTCCAAGACTTCCCTTTGTCCTGTGACATGTCTTCCAGGTTCTCCTCCCTCTCCCTACAGCACAAGGAGCCATGGAAAACGGGATACAGAATCTCAGCACTGAAGCCAATTTTAAAATGAGACTGGATAAAATGAATGGAAGCAGGTATATAATATATCCTAGCCCATCCAAGGGTCCTCATGTAAGGTCAAGTCAGCGTCCCTTTGCAACCTGAGGGCGCAGTGTCCATATTACATTGTCATTCATCAAGGTTTCACCCCTTTCCCCAGAAGTAGATGGTCAGATCCTCATGCCCAGTTTTCTCACTGAATGAAACCTGGCCACCATGGTTGACCCTGCTGGTATTAAGATAGCAGTGGCCAAGCTTCCAGTATCACGGCAGCATGCGAGCCACCACAGTAGAGGTGTACTGGTACAGATGTCACAGAGGCAGGTAACCCGCTCATCGAGCAGTAAGAAAAGTATAAAAAAGCATGCAATGTCAGGTGTGGCCCTGCAGGGAGTTAATGGGACACAGAGGGGACTGGGCAACAGACAACAGCACGTGTCACATTGTCCCCTTACTGGAGCAGACTGTGACAGAAGACATTTCTGGGGTCACATGGTGGGAAGGCAGTGCGGTCTGAACCCCCACGGTGGAGCGAACCAAGAGGGGAGCATACCAGACCAGCAGCTCAAGCAAGACAGAGCTTTGAAGGGCCTGAGGAGCCCCCAAGGGGACGCTCCAGGCTGTAAGGGGAAGCTCCTGGACAGTCATGAAGGCCAACGAACAGACTTGGGATTTTTGTATATTCCTTCTCTTTTAATTTTAATTTTATTTTTTTCTTAGTTATTATTTTTTATCAGTTTGGGCTATATCCTAGTTGGTGTGCCTACCTATATAGGATAGGCACGGGAGATATGCCCAAGGAGAGAGCAGCGGGACCAGTGGTCCTGGGGAGACGTGGGAGGTGAGGGCGATGGGGAAGAGGGAGGTAAACAGGCTGCACCATGGACAGGGGAACAACTGGGGTGTTGGAGTCAATAACAAGTCAGAGATAGGGATCCAAGGGGGGGGCGTGAATGTCGGAGCAACAGCAAACTAGCTAAAAGGAGGTACCAAGAGGTGGAAATAAAGGAAAAGTGATGGCAGGGCAGGAGGAAGGTTACAGGAAACAGAGGAAGGACCTAGGAAGCAAAGCAATGGATAGAGGTATAGCAAAGTGGTGTACATATGCAAATACATTAATCCACAAAAGTAGAGGTATTGGCCCATGCACATATATTTACATGGCAATACACTAAGGTAGAGGATGGACTTCAGGCCTCTGCTCATACCTTCCCTCACTTTGTTCTATCAAATCGGCAGTCTGAAATGTTCACCCTCCCAACACAATCGCTGAAGACAAAACAGGTGCATAAGCAAATGTGGTGAAGAAGGTGGATGGTGGCCGGCTATCAAAAGATATAGCTTCTGGGGTCTTAAAGGCTTGAAGTTACACAAGCTGCCATTCAACAGTGAAGCAACAAGTCCACATGGAAGAAGCACACTGCTGGTGTGATCATAAGGAGTCATAGGGACCGGGTAATAGGCATCAGCAGACACATAACAAAAACATATTGTTGAGAACAAGGGGGGCTGGAGCAGAGATCCAAAGCCCATCTGTAGACAGTGGAACAATCTCCCCACAGAGGCACCACAGGGAAGGGATGAATCACCAGGGTACAGTAAAGCATCGATGAAATACACAATGTTCCTCTGGTTCCTTGAGGCTTCCTCACCCCCCACTACCATGACCCCAGTGCTGCTTCTCAATTCAAACTGGACCGGAACATGTACACAGGTATAAAAAAGGATGGGAGCCCACGACACAGAGAATGCAGGAACAGCAGTGGAAATAGTGATACCAGAAGGGCAGGGGGAAGAGGGAGAGAGGATGGGAGAAATGGGGAACCGATCACAATGATTGACACATAACCATACACCCCTCTCCAGGGGGAAGAACAACAGAAAGCCTGGGGGAAGGGAGACAGGGCTCAGTGTGAGAGATGAAAATGATAACAATGTACAATCTATCAGGGGGTTATGAGGGTGAGGGGGATGGGGGAAAAAAGGAGCAGATACCAACGGCTCAATAGAAAGTAAATGTCTAGAAAAGAATGAAGGCAACCTATGTACAAACATGCCTGATTCAATTGGTGTATGGATTGTGATAAGAGTTGTACGAGCCCCCAATAAAATGATTTTTTTTAAATGTCAGGTGTGAAACATGACCCAAACATGGCCTCGACTTGGACCAGTATGGAAATGGTTAATTAACTCCATCAGTCCCAGACATCCTGCTTCACAAGAAAGGCAGTGGGGGCAGGCTCCCGCAAGAGGTGTGATTAGAGCTTTTCCCTGTTCTCCAGCTTTAACCCAATGACAGGTTCTCCTTAGCGCGGCATCAACTACACACTCACAAACAGCTTCCACACTGATAGACTTCCCTCTCCTAGAGAATCACCTCGGAATTCATGTTCTCTCCCCAGCTGCTTAAAGACACGACCTGGAAATAAAAGTTGTAAATTTATTTTATTTTACATCAGGGCTAGAGATTTGCTTGCCAACTTAAACTCTGTGGGTTGGTTAGTCATAAAGTTATATGAGTGCGCATAGACTGTAACGACCTCGTTTTTCATCTGCTCATCACAGTACTCAGTCACCACTGCTCTCTGGGTTGGAATAACTGTCATTGAACATGATTGTTTGGGAGACATTTCAACTGTCAGGTCCTTCCACAGCCAGAAATCCTCAGCTGTGCCGGGTAACAGGGAGAGTTACCACAATGATCACAACTAAAATCGGGTCTTTTGAACCTCTAAGGTTGGTTTTGAGATTTGTTTTTGTTGTTGCTGCTGGTTTTCATGTTTCTGAGAACCTAAAACCAGTGGCTCTACTTGAGCCAAGTTCAAGTTCTGCTGACCCTGTGATCAGCAGCCCCTCGTGGAACCCACCATGCCACCAGGGCTCCTTAAGTTCTTGTTCACTCACTGCACTGCCATCGAGTCAAGTCCAACTCAGAGGGCCTTAAAGAACAGAGTGGAACCACCCCTGTGAGTTTCTGAGACTGGAAATTAAGGTAGAAAGCCTCATCTTCCTCCCAAGGAGCGGCTGGTGGTTTTGAAGTGTTGACTTTGTGGTTAATAGCCCAATGCTTAACCCACTACACCACCAGGCAGGGCTCCTTAGCAAGTTTTCATTCCTACTCAAGCAGCAGCCCACTTGTCTTTCTAGGGTGCTATTTGAAGACAGTTCTGCCAGGGGGCTGGGAAAACTGCCTCATGCCAAGATTCCCGGACATCCAGAGGCTCCCTCCACGGGCTCACCTACTTCATGTAGTCTTCATCTTAAGCACCGCATCACTACTCACAGCATTCAGTGTTATTGACCACTTTGTCTGCCATTTCCCAAACCGTGTGTAATCACGGAACATAAAGTATATGACCAAGATAAATAAGGGGACAATCTCTGTCCTCTGGGAATTCGTTCTAATAAGAAATGCAATTCCAATCAGACAAGTAAAATAAAACATGGCACAGTGATCACAGAGCTAAATGTAGATAATTATGGGTGTACAGTTAGAAGAGTCTGTGGGAGCGACAAATGATTAATGCTCTTGGCTGCTAACCAAAAGACTGTTGGTTCAAGCCCCCCAAAGGCACCTCTGCAGAGAGGTCTGGCAATCTACGTCTAACAAATCAGCCGTTTAAAACCCTACAGGCCGCTACTCTGCTCTGGTACAAACGGGGTCACCATGAGCTGAAGTCGACACCAGCACAACCAGAACCCCATCGCCTAAAGGAGAAGGAACTCAGACAAGCCCTGGAGCACGACCCCTGAGGCAGAGCATGAGCAGAGGCCCACTGTTGAAAAGCTCCACGCACGGCTGAGTGCTAAGTAGATGGATTTTGCTTAAAAGTAAGACTCTTGGCTAGGAAGGGCTCAAGGGCTGGGGCTGGGCTGGGTGGCAGCCTCCAGATTACAGAGGGTGTTTTAGAGAGTTTTAACTTCACTGAACAGGCTGAGGAGAGCTGCTGGACGATTTTAAAGGGAGAATTGACTTAGTTGGAATTAGGTTTTTGAAGGAGACTCAGGCAGCTGTGTAAATGTTCCATTTAAAGTAGATGTGATTGGAGGCAGGGAGCCCACTTGGGTCACTGTTGAAGTGGTCCAGGGGAGAAATGAAAAGATGTGGAACTTTGGGTAGAAGAAACACTTGAGATAAAAATCAACACAGTGTAGAGATTGGTTTGATGAGAGCCCCGAGAGGGTACGAGAGAAGAAGCCACCGGCCTGGGAGCACAAGAGTGAGGCACTAGGCCAGGAGGAAATCTGTGAAAACCCACCCAGGAGCTGTGCAGAAGGGGGATGTGTCAATGGGCTTCCATAAAGATTGCAGCTTAGAAAGCCCTATGTGGACATTCTGTTCTGTCACCTGGGGTCCCTGAGTCTAAATCAACTCAAGGGTACCCACCAGCAAGAGAAGAGAAAAAAAACATTTAGCTTGATAGCTAGAATGATAGGCAATGGCCTGAACAGCGGGGGAACAGGAATATATGGAAGAGGGAGGGAAAGGTAGAGGTGGGCAATGAGATTTGGATGTGTTGAGTTTGTCAGGGAGGAGTGCTGGGCTGCTAACCACAAGATCAGCAGTCCATAACTACCAGTCTGTGGTAGTCTACTCCCATACAAAATTAGTCTCAGCACTTCTCCCCTATTCTAGAGGGTTGTTATGAGTCAAAATTGACGCAATGGCAGTGAGCTCTGTTTCGTTGGGGGGTTGTTTGTTTTGAGTTTGTCAAGCCAATAAGACAACCAGGTGAAGAGAGATTCCCAGCAGACACCTTGACAGCAGATTCGTCACTGGGAGAAGGCGGGCTGAGACCGAGGTGCTGGGTCTGTATGACATCAACATCAAGAGGCCTTTGTGGAGAAAATCAGAAAATCAACTGGCTGACCAGAGGACTCTGAGGGGTGTCTAAGCAGCAGGGAAAGTCCACCCAAATCAGCAAAGAAGGAAGCAACGGAAAGGGAAGAAGGGCCACAGGCAATGATCATAATGCAGAGAAAGGGAATCGAGTTCCTCTTTGAAAAAAATTACTGCAAATTCAAGTTCCTACAAATCTCCATCAAAAAAAAAAAAAGCAAATAACCCAAACACAGAGGAGAGACAGAAAACTCAGTAGAAAATAGGCAAAAGGATTGAAAGCAATTCACAAGAAATACAAAAAGTCTATGACCATAAGAAATGTGTTCACTCAAGTAATCAGGGAAAATGCCTACAGCACTATACAGCCACAGATGAAATGAAATTAGACAGGTTGGTACTCACAAGTGCTGGCAATGATATGGCTCAACTGGGACTTTCCATACACTGCCGGTGAGATAATAAATCAATACCACTAATTTGAAAGGCAATTTTATATTATCTACTAGCATTGAAAAAACGCCTAAGGTCTTCCTGCTTCCTGAGCAAAGAAGAGTAAAGAAAATCAAAGACATATAGAAACAACTTGTACAAAAGGTTATTAATGGACCATTCAGCATCCATGCCCGTGAGACCATAAAAACTAGATGGTACCTGGATAGAGTGGGAGAAAAGTATGGAACAAAACTCAAAATCACTAAAAAAAAAGAAAGCCACTAGGCTTACTGGTCTGGCAGCTATGGGTGGAACATGTGAGACTGTGGTTGCTGGTTTCCCTTCAGGCCTGAAACCGAACACACTCTGCTGCTTTCACTGGCAGGGACACGGCAGGACTCTGAAGTCAACAATAGCTCTAGGCAAGTAGACACTCCTTATAATCATCAACCTTTTGACAACGAAGGACAGCATTCATCCAATGACAAAATTCCAAAGGCAGGAAAAGTTAATAAAGGAGGAATAGAAACAGGAACCAGACCAGAAGTGAGATGGATGGTTTTACACGGTGATTCTTGCCATCAGTGAGATGAAACAAAAAGTGTATTGTTGCATGAACAACTGATATGCTCTGTAAACCTTTACTTAAAAAAAAAACTCACCAAAAGAAAACGATCCGATGGTTACAAATCGGGGCATAGGGCAGGCGAAGGGATGAGAAGCAGTAGGCTAGAGTAGAGGGCAGACAGATTGACTTGGGTGAAGAGGAAACTAGTATTATACAAGGAGAAGAGAAGAGAAAGGGGAGGGGCAGGGCAGCCTGTTGGGGGGACTGGTAATAAGCAGCTTAACTTGTTGAGTACACAATTGATGACTTAAAATGTAAAGTTTCACCTCATTCCCCGTTTAAAAAAATGTTAAAATAAATGAATAAACCACTAAGCAAGCAAGAAGAAATTGGGGACATAGATGTCTTGCCACATGAACATCCCCAAGATCCCCAAGGAAAAGAAGCTAAAGAAGACAAGTGCCTTCCCCCCAGAGCCCACAGAGTGAGGACGCCTTCTCTCAGAGCCTGCGCCCTATCTTCAGACTTCTAGCCTCATAAACCAGGGGGAGTCTAGTAAGGGAAATAGATTTATGTGTTAAAGCTAAAAACAGAAGAGTAAGTGTGATAATGACAGTACAGCTCTTAAAGGTCAACAAGCAGCCATCTAGCTCAGAAGCAACAAAGCCCACATGGAAGAAACACATCAGCCTGTGTGATCACGAGGTGTCAAAGGAATCAGGGATCAGGCATCACAGAAGAAAAAAATCACATCATTGTGAATGAGGGGAAGTGCAGATTGGGGACCCAAGATCCATCTGTAGGCAACTGGACATCCCCTTACAGAGGGGTCACGGGGAGGAGATGAGCCAGTCAGGGTGCAGTGTAGCAACAATGAAACATACAACTTTCCTCTAGTTTCTAAATGATTCCTCCCTCCCCCTGACCCCATCATGATCCCAATTCTACCTTACAAATCTGGCTAGACCAGAGGATGTACACTGGTACAGATAGGAACTAGAAACGCATGGAATCCAGGGCAGTTTTTCCTTCAGGACCAGTGCTGAGATTGGCGAGACCAGAAGTGTGGAGGGAGGATGTACAGCTCCTCTTGATGTGACTGAACTATTGAATTGTATGATATGAGGATTATGTGTTTAAGTTCTTTTTTATATAGAAAAGAAAATACACCCTATATTTCAGCAATCTATTACACTTCTAAATATATGCCCTACAGGTACACCAGAAGACAAGTTCTCTACATTATTCATAAATGCTACAGTTAGAAGATAACACAAATGACCAAAAGTAGAACTAAGCAATGCATTCCTTTCTTAAATTGGAATACTTACCATAAAGATGAATGAATTCACACTTCGTCCAATATAGACAGCAAATCTTACAAATGAGGAGGTTAACCAGGCAAAAGAATATAGCTTTCATGATTACAATTACACACAATTCACATGCAGGCAAAACTATATTATTTAGGGATGTCTAACTGGGTGGTAAACCTATTTTTAAAAAAGCAACAAAGTGATTATTATAAAATTAAAGACAATGCTCATCTTTACGAAAGGGAATGTGACGAGAAAGAGACACTAAGAAGTGACTTCTGGGAGGTTAACGTGCTACCGATTTGTCGTTTAAAAGGTCTTCCCTGTATATAACCAGTTAAGCTTCGTAGTCTAAGGAGTCCTGATAACACACGGGTTTAATCATTGGACAGCTAATCACAAGGTCGGAGGTTCAGACCTACCAGCCATGCAGAGGGAGACAGATAAGATTATGTGCTCCCATAAAGATGTATAACCTCAGATACCTTATAGAGAAGTTCTACTTGGCCCTGTAGTGTTATAGAGTTGATTCGGTGGCACTGGGTTTGGGCTTTATATTTATATTTGTTCCATGCAATTTTATGTGTGCTATTAAATATATTTTTTAAACATATTTACATTGCAAATCTTTAGGTGTGTGAACTGTTTTCACCACCACAAATATACAATCCATGTAATAGCCCTCAGATATTTCGTTTCCTCTCCATTGACATTAATCTACCAACAATTCACCCTTCATAAATTTCACAATCCACCTGACTCTGCAAGTTTCTGGCTTAATCAGTTTCAGGAGTAAGAAAGGTTAACCTGTCCTGGTAATCTGCATGTACCTCTGTATTCATGTTCTGTGCATGCATGTTCTTTGCTGTGTACACAATGACTACAACAGAATACAAATTTATGACCGCACCATTTCCCTGCGTCAGGGGTGTGGCACAGATTAGCTGGGTCCTCTAATTAGTCTTACAATACAGCCTGTGGTAGTTACATAATTGTCAATCTGAGGATTAAGAATGTAGAGGTGGAGTCTAGCTTGTCAATCAGATCATAGCCAATGAGGCCTCTGTGTGGGCATGACCTTCTCCTGAGAATTCTGGGAAATCCAGTACTTCCTCCTTGGAGGTGGGAAACTCTCTGTTCACACCCTGGGAGACATGGCAGCTGACAAGACACATGGACCGACCCTGATGCAGAGACCCCTGCCAGCACTGAGATGTTTCCAGTGCCACTGGATCCAAAGACTTGCTACCCACTGGCCTGTGATCTTCTACATTCGGCGTCATTGCATGTGTTTCGTGGGTCTGAAGAGGACTTTATAGATTGCTATTGGACATATATCGGCTAATAACAGACTTATAGACTTGATCTGGACTGGCCTGGGATGTTTTCTCAATGTTCAATTGCTCTTGTATATAAATCTCTTTCTTATACACATATGTGTGTCCATGGATTTGTTTCTCTAGTCTACCCAAACTAACAGTCAGAGCCAAGGTCCTCTTTCAAATTAACATGGTTATTGGCAGAATCCATTTCCTAGCCGCTGTAGTACTCATGGAAACTATACCTTCCTGGCCAGCAGGGAGGTTTCTCTCCTAGCGGTTGAATCTCAGAATGTCAGGAAAGGTACAATGCCTTTAGGACTCTCTAGAACAGGTCAGGACCACACAGAATATGTTTTGTTTTGCTTTTTTTCGTAGTTACCTAATTACAGGAGTGAAAGCCCATCCTACTCACTGGTCCCTCCCAAACCCAAAGGGAGGAAATAATGTAAGATGTATACACCAGGGGGTCTCCAATCTACCTCTCAGTTTATTACACTGTGGTGGCTTTTGTGATGCAATGATGCTGGAAGCAATTCTACTAGTAGTCCAAATACCATGGCAGCAAGATTTCATGGAGCATTCTGATTCAGACAGACTAGGGAAACACACAAAAAATAAGACCTGGTGATCTCTTTTAAAAAATGAGTCAATGAAAGTTCTGTGCATCACAGGAGTGCATTGTCTGATATTGTGTTGGAAATGAGTGCCCAGGGCTGGAAGCCACTCAACACCACACTGTGGCCACAAAAGTGGAGTGGAGCCTCGCAGCCATCATGATGGCCCAGGACGGGGCAATGTTTCATTCTGCTGTACACGGGGTCTCAGGAGTCAGAGCACACTCAGCATCAACTGGCATCACCACCTCCTCCTCCTCCACCAGATGGCCAGAAATCTTAGAGATCATCTCAGGATTCTGCTGATCACACTATTATAGGGCTACCCCAAGATTTTACTTGTAAGTTTGCTTATCTGCGGAAAAGGGACTGCACATTTTACCTTTATGTCCCAAGCATCTGACACACAAAAGACCTCCACAAAGGCCAAAAAGACAAACTAATGGAGGAGTTTCTGTCCTATTATTTCCTCAGAGAGACTCGAGAGGAAGTCAATAATACACTCAATTCTTTCTAATCAACAGCAAAACTAGGAGAGACAGCAATGCAATCGCTAAGCAAAATTCTAGCATCATGTCAAAAATATTAGCTCTAGGTCAGTGGTTCTCAACCTGTGGGTCGTGACCCCTTTGGGGGTTGAACAACCCTTTCACAGCAGTCGCCCGATTCAGAACAGTAGCAAAATTACAGTTATGAAGCAGCAATGAAAATTATTTTATGGTTGGGGGGGCGGGCACCACAGCATGAGGAACTGTATTAAAGGGTCACAGCATTAGGAAGGTTGAGAACCACTGCTCTAGAGGATAATGCACTATAAAAAACAACTCCAAATACTCACTAAATTAGAATCAACATTGCTTAACATTTCACCTTGTGTTAGATGACAGTCTCCCCATGTATGACTTTTATTAGTAGTAATAGTTGTCATTTGAGCACTCCCTTTTGACTCCAGGTGCTGTGATAACACTTTCCTATAATGTCTTAGGAACCCATGAGAGAAAAGACTACTTCTGCCTTGTTCATGACTATCCTCTACTGTAGCCCAGTGTCTGGCCATAAGGAGGCAGAACAACATCAAATGGATGATGAAAACCCTCAGAACAATAATACCCATTTCAAAGATGAGAAAATTGGCACTCAAAGGAGCTAAGTGCCTTGCCTAAGGCCACATAGACAAACCTGCTGCTTCACACTCCAACTTCCAGACTCCTCTCTATTCCTGTGGGATCCTCGCCTGTTTGGTTATAATGACTTCATAGAATGAGTTTGGGAGTTTGCCGTCTTTTTCTATACTCTGGAATAATTTGTGGAGGATCAATATCAGCTCTTCCCTGAATGGTTGGTAGAATGCTCCTGTGAAGCCATCTAGCCTAGGAGCTTTTTGTTGGTAGTTTCTTGATAACCATATCTATTCTTGTTTGTTATGAGTCTGTTAGGGTTGTTGACCTCTATCTGAGATAATCTAGGGAGGGATTGTTTTTCCAAGTATTTGTCCATGTCTTCCACATTGTTGAATTCATTAGAATACAGGCTTTCATAGTATATTGTGATTACCCTTTAATCTTGTTGGGGGGTCCATTGTGTTTTCCCCAATTTGATCCCTCATCCTGGCTATTGATGTTTGCTCCTTCCTTTCCTTGGTGAGGTTTGCCAGCAGTCTGTCAATTCTGCTGATCCTTTCAAAGAACCAGATTTTTGCTGCATTGATTTTTTGCATTATCCTCTTGTCTTCCCACTCATTTAACTCTGCCCTGATTTTTATTACCATATATAATTGTGTATAAGCCGGTTTTTCAGTACATTTTTAAGGCAGTTTTTGTGGTAAAATTAGGTGCCTTGGTTGATATTCAGGTCAGCTTGTACTCAAGTATATATGGTATTTCATCAATATATTACAGTATTTCATGCTATTGGAGGGATTGTTCTTTTGACTTTGTTCTAGTTGGAGGTTTTGTGATAGTGTATCAGTCATATGTCTCTCTTTCTTTTTCATATATGCATTAATTGCTATCAAATGTCCTCTGTTAACTGCTTTTGCCATATCCCATAGGTTTTGACATGTTGTATTCTCATTCTCATTAGTTTCTAGAAACTTCCTAATCAGGGCTAGGACCCATTCATGTTGCAGAAGATCATGATTCATCCTCCAATTGTTTGCCCTCATTTTTCTGGTCGTCCTTTTGTTGATCTCCAGCTTTATGACATGATGTTCTGAGAGGGACATCTGAGTAATCTCTGTGTTTGAACTTACTCGGGCTCAACTTGTGTCCCAGCATGTGATCTATTTTCGAAAATGAGCCATGTTCACTTTTAAAGAATGTGATTTTTTTTTTTGCATTTGCATGGAAAGGTCTGTCAGGTTCAGTAGCCTAATTGTAGTGTTTAGCTCTGTACCCTCCTTGCTGAGCTTCTTTCTCAGTGATATATCTTTCTCTGATAGCAGTGTATTAAAGTCACCTACTATGATAGTTGAGTCTGTGATCTCTTTTTTCTTTAGATTAGTTTGATGATTTTCCGCAAGTCTCTTGTTAGGTGTATGTGTATATATATTATGCTTACTGGTTCCTGGTCTACTGACCCTTTGAGCATTATATAGTGCCTATTCTTGTCTCTTGTTATAGTCTTCACTTGGAGGTCAATTTTGTTGGAGATTAGGATTGCAACCCCCGTTTTCTTTAAATTGCCATTTGCCTGGTATATTTTCTGCCAGCCTGTTATTCTTAGTCTATTTTTGTCTGTAAGCTTACAATGTGTCTCTTGCAGGGAACAGATTGATGGTTTATGTTTTCTGAAGCAGTGTGCTAACCTTTGACTCCAGCTAGTGGCCGGACCTACACAAATCAGAGTCGTGAGAGACTCTTAAGCAAGGGCAAGGCCCGACTCACACCTGGAGGCTAAGAACTGAGAGTTAGTTGAACCAGGCTTTTGTTTTAAAAAAGAATAAACCAGTTGTCATAAAGTCAACCCTGACTCACAGCAACACATGGGTGTCCATGTAGAACTGTGTCTGTGGGATTTCAGTGGTTGACTCTTTGAAAGTGGATTACTACCAGCCTTACTTCCAAGGTAAGCCTAGGTACATTTGACCTGCTCACCTTGTGGTTGACAGCTGAATGGGTCCACTCTTTGTATCCCTCAGGGACTCTTGGTTTCTTGCTCTGATTTCTGTTGGTTGCCATTAGTAGATTTGAACTCACAGTCCCCTTGTGTGTGGCAAGGGGTTTTCAAGCCTGTGACTTTTTGGAAGCAAACTGCCAGAACTGTGGCTCAAATGCTTCTGGGTGGGTTTGAACTAGCAAGCATTATGGCTAGTAGATGAACACTTAACTCTTTGCATTACCCAGGACCCTCTGGATTCTTGTGAAGTTGAGAGCTCAGGGGAAGGGTCCTACAACTGCCGTTGGAACTAGCTTAGAGCCAGGCCAGCCTACAAGCTGTTTGTCACCGAAAATCAAATGCAGAATTGAGAGCAACCCTTATATCACGCTGACAGAGTAATTGTATATCTGTCGAAGCTAATAAAAAATCAGGGCTTGTATTTTGCATGCCTTACTATATTTCATTTTGATGTAATTATTTTTATTGTGTTTTACCATTTTATTGTGTTGAGAAACACTATTATTTCAGAGAGGCCAAATGAATCTTTAGAGAAAAAATGAAGTCAAAAGTCTGTGAAGGAAATCTTAGAGGAGTTTCTGGTTACTAAGACCTGATGACATCCATGCTCTTAACTGAAAACTAAACCTAACCTTCGACCATTGAGTCAATTCTGACTCAGTGACCCTACAGAGCAGAAAATAATTGTTCCATAGAGTTTCTGAGACTGTAAATTTTTATGAGAGCAGACTTCCTCAGCTGGTGAATTTGAACAATCCACCTTGTGGCTACCCTCCCAAGCTTTAACCCATGTTCCACCAGGGCTCTTTTTCATGCCTTTAGATTCCAAGCACATGTCTATATCTTATTATAAAAATTTCTGGTAGGGTTAAGCTTGTTTGAGCAATTTTATGGCAACAAAAACTAGTTCTAATAACTATCTTCACATTGACCTCTTTGTGTGTGGGGAGGTGGGGCGGGGGAAGAGCACTCCATTTCCTTCCTCCAGCCCTCTTGGTCCCCCAAACTAACCCAAAGCAAAACTTATCTTCTCATCCTCATCCTTGGCTAGACCTCAGTTCTAATATAAAATAGCTCTTTGTGTAAGACCCATGGATAAGAAAGAAAAGAGAAATGGCTGGAATAGACAAGAGAGTCGGCCACCATGCTTCTAGAGAGGCTGTTCCTCATTATGCTTGAGCGAACAAGTGTGAACAGATGAACTCACACTGGCCATGATGGATCTCACATCGGTGGGAGAACACAGTCCGTAAGTAATAAGCAAAGAAGGTAGTTTCAAAGAGTGACATTTGCAAGGAAAGAAATTGGAAATGACAAGGAAAGCACCGATCAGAACGATCTTGTAAGGCATGAAGCTGAAGAAGATGACTGGCAATGATAATCAATACCATCTATTAAGGACTTCCACCCCTAGAAGGAGCCTCAGTGGCATAGTGGTTACACGCTAGGTAGCAAAGTCAGCAGTTTGAAACCACCAGCTGCCCCTACAGGCGAAAGACTAGGCTCTTTATTCTTGTAAAGATTTACAGTCATCCTAATTTTCTATATACACTCTCACCAAAACATTATATTATATATTTAATTTTTTTTAAAGATGTGAAGTCTTGGAAACTCCTAGGGGCAGTTCCTCCCTGTCCTGCAGGGTTGCTGTGAGTCAGAATGGAACCCATGGCATTGCGGTTGGTTTAGGTTCCTGGATGGTTCAGTGTGTTCTCATCTCCTGACCACAAAGTTTGGCAGTGGGGGGCCACTGAACAACACTGTGAAAGACTAGTCTGGTGATCCACCTCTCTGCGATTGTTGTTGTCAGGTGCCATTGAGCCACTTGCAACCCTCTGCACAACAGAACATCACATTGCCCAATCTTGTGCCATCCTCCCAGGGGCCTGAGCCCATTGTAAAACCACAGCATTAAAAACCCTGTGAAGAGGGACGAGATAGACTACAGAAGTGGAGGGGCGGGGGTGGTGAGTGATTTGAACTGTTGAATGCAATAGGTGGTCTGAAATGTAAACCCCCACCTAATTCACAATTTTAAAAATCAAAGAAGAAAAAAATCCCAATGGAATGCCGTTTTTATCTGACACACATGGGATCACCATGAGTTGCAATCAGCAAGGCTTTAAAACTGTAATAAACTGGGTTTTTATGGTTTAAGGGTTTACTCTGTTCCGGTCACTGTGCTAAATATTTTAAGTGCCCTCACACCAACGCCAGGAGGTTGCTGTTGTAATCTCAGAGTTACAGAAGGGGAAGCAGGTCAGAGAGGTTCCTAATGCAGCATGAATCTAAATCTGCTTCCACCAAAGCCCATGCTCAGAAACATCCAAGGAGAGCAACCTAACAGGAAATTGAGACCCAGCATTATAGTACTCTTTTAGGTCATCTAGAACAGTCGCTTGCTTTCTTCTTGGCAGAAAGAACCATGAAATCCCTTCAACTACATACCCCCTCGTGATAATCAAAAGCAAGCCCCCCGCCCCCCCTTGGTGAGCCGAGGTTAGTACAAACCAACAGCAATAACCAGGTGCTTTGGGCCACATAAAAGCAATGCTTGCGGGAAGAGCGTCACAAAATGCAGCAAGAAGGAAGGCTGACTCTCCCAATTGTATTTCCCCCAGGCAGTGTCAGGGACTGGCTGTAAAATCCCATAAATCCCATAATCAGATGCACAAATGCTATAGCCTTAAATAAGTTGAACCTCGACTGAGTGAGTCATTTAACATCTGGACTGGATTTCCACCCACCCACCACAAGGGCCCAGGGCTCAGACCTATACACAGGTGTTCACCCATCTATCACACCTCCTCTTAAGGGCTGTCCTCCCTTCCCTGAGGGCATACTTACACTATACTTCTCCTCTTTCTAATTCTCTGGATAGGTTAGTGTAGTTGTTTTCTAATAACAGTTTCAGGTAGCTGAAGTCGTCTATCTTTCTAGACCTTATAGGTAAGATTTTTTAATTCAGGCCTCCACAACCAGCTCCAGGAACACTCCCTGATGCTCCAGCAAGGAACAAAGAAGGCCGTAATAGCATGGTGTGCCTGGAGGCATAGATGGATTTATGGAAAGGTGTACTCCTAGCCAAATAAAAAAATAAAACTTCCACTCCAACCCTAGATTCACAGCAATCTAAGGTAAATGTTATAGGCTTCCATTGTGCATTGAAAAGGGGTCCCTGCATGGTACAAAGAGTTCATCCTCAAATTACTAACCTAGAGGTTGGTGGATTGAACCCATGGGAGAGAGATCTGATGTTTTGCTTCCGTAAAGATTACAGTCACAGAAGACCTATGAAGCTTGGCTCTGCTCTAACACATGTGGGTCATCATGAGATGGAATAAACTTGATGGTAGTGGGTTTAACTTTTTGGTTGTCAGTGCACTGACGATACAATAAAGGTAGGCTGAAGAAATTAACATTTTCAAGTACAATCGGCTTTTGGGGTATAAAAACCATGTGCCATTCATCTAAGGAGGTCCCTGTTGTTGTTAGGTGCCATCTAGTTGGTTCCAACCCATAGCAACCCTAGACACAACAGACAAAAAAAGACAACGAAAAACACTCCATGGTCCTGTACCATCCTCACCTTGTTCCTATGCCTGAGCCCATTGTTGCAGCCACCGTGTTAATACATCTCCTTGAGTGTCTTTCTCAATTTGCTGCCCCTCCACTTTACCAACCATGATGTCCTTCTCTAGGGACATGTCTCTCCTGACAGCATTTCCAAAGTATGTAAGACAAAGTCTCGCCACCCTTGCCTCTAAGGAGCACTCTGGCCACACTTCTTCCAAGACAGATTGGTTTGCCCTTTTAGCAGTCCATATTCTTCTCCAGCACAATTCAAATGTGAAGGTCCTAGACCACACAAACTGTTATCACTGGACTGCTAATCTATCCTAAGGTGGCTAGTTTGAACCCACCCAGCAGAACCAGGGAGAAAAAGCCTAGCAATGTGTTTCCACAAAGATTATAAGCAAGAAAGTCTTATGAAGCAGTTCTCCTTTGTAACATATAGGGTCAGCATGAGTACGAGTCAATTCCATAGCAGTCAACAATAACAACTTTCATCCAAGAGTTTATTGGACCAGATCTCAACAATAAAAGCAAGTGCTCAATAAGCGTCAGCTAGGTGTTAGATCTATCAGATTAAGTGCTTTATGAGAATTCTCTCATTTGAGTTTCACTATAACACTATAACGTGGATACCATTATCCTTATTTTATAAAGAATAAAATAGAGGCCTGGAAATTATCTTGCCTAAGAATACAACAACCAGACAGAAGAAAGATTTAAATCTGAATCATACTCTCAGCCATCCTACAAAACTTTCCAAGCACCTATCTTTCAAAATCTTACTCTTTAAAAATCATTCTGAAATCTATAGTAGAAACGTCTTCCAGTAACCTGGAACAAGAATAAGGTTTCCCTGTGACTAAAAGGCCTTCCCAACTCTGGAATGTTCCTATTCCTATCCTACAATTCACAGTTTTCTTGCTAAACCCTAGCTTTTCTCAGCCTCCTCCTCTTTGGCAGCATCTCCATTCAAAGAGAATAGGATACTTGAAGTTGATAGCAGAATTGAAGCTCAAATCCCACCATAGTGAACAACTCCTGGTAACTTCCCCCAAGGGACAATTCTTCCCCCAAGGGCCGTGCCCAAGATAGGTTCACACTAGACACCTTCTTGGCACCAGACTGGCCCTAGTTCCATGGGACTGAGGAGTTGATCAATGCATTACACTTATAGTCGTCCTACTCTTGAATGCACAGGACCAGAATTGACCCTCATTTCAAAGAAAACTGAGAGTAAGTTGCCCCTGCTCCTACATGAAGATATTTCCATGTTTTCATCTAGTACAGGGATTGGCAAACTGGCTTGCGAGCCATGTGTGATTCTTTTGTACATATATGTGGCTCTGGAGTGAAAAGGAAAATAAACCTATCACAGTTTCATATAAAGGGTATTATTCAGATAATTGTGATTTCATTTGTTTACAAAAATATATTCATGGCTCCCAGATCATTTTTTAATTGTTTTAAGGGGCAGGATTGACTCGTCCATCTCAAAAGTTTGCCAACCTCTGGTCTAGTAGGAAATAGTCTCTTGTCATTCTTGGGAAAGTCAACCCATGGGTCATGAGAAAAATAAAACTCAAAATTAATTACCTATGCGGGAACTAATACTTATGGAAATCCCTCCATTTTTAGAGTTTATCTCCTCTCTTCCTACCACAGACAAAAATTCAAAAAGAAGTAAACCAAAAAGTCAGAATGGAGCATGTACAAGGATTTTCTCATAGTTCGTAGTGTCCAACCACAGGCTAGGCTATTATAGGAGACACTGATCTCTGACTCACTGGAAGCATCAATTTATCCTTCTTGGTGCCCTAATTATGAGAGCCCTGATTATTATATGTTGGGATGCTAACTACAAGATCAGCAGTTCCAAACCACCAGTGGTCCCTGGAAAAAAGATGGGACGTTCTACTTCCACAAGGAGTGACGGTCCCAGAAGTTCACAGGTGCAGTTCTACCCTGTCACAGAGTTGGAATTACCTCAGTGGCAGTTAGTTGTGTTTTTTGAGAGGCAGGTTTTTTATTACAGAACTCATCAGAATCTGTACTATGCAGGTGGACAGTGAAGCCACAGTAGGGGTGTATTTCTTATCTATTGGATCAAGAAGTCTGAGCAGATCCTTGAGTGTCTACTCTTATTTGAAATAACCTCTGCGAAATGTGCAGTCACAAAGAATCCCTCTGGAGTCAGTTTTGCTAAAGTTTCTAGTGAAATTACATCAAGGAATTGGGGCAAATACCCTCTTGGGTCCTTGTAATCTCTGCGATTCTATCACCTGTTGAATGTAGCAAAAGATCCTTCAGCCATGTCAAAGTCAAGGTGAAGTAAGAATTAAGAGGAACCTTAGGTGTATTTGTTTTATAGATTTATTCTGCTCTTCTGTACCCCTGGGAAGTTCATTCCCTACCTGGTGGGAGATGACACCACTAAGAAAGGTCTGACACTCCAAGAATCCAGGGAAACTACACAGAAGAGCTGGCACCCTATTCCAGAGAAAGCAGTGATGGTGCCAGGATGGGAATTTATAACCTTTAGTGTTTCTGGTTCCCTTTAATGTGATTTTCTCCTGCAATGATATCCCTGAGCAATGAATAATCGACATAATATTCAACATGTATGAAGAGCAATGTGATCACAAGGCTATCAATCTATCCATTTTAATGCTTCCTTTGCCCACACCTCTGATGGGACCACACATGAATAGAGGAGGCGAGGCGAGGCTCTGCAGAACCTGGGGGTGAAGGTGATAGAAAGGCCTCAATAGAGAATGTTCCCTGGATTGTTTCCGGGGGAGGGGAGAGGAGCTTGGACTCACTGGCACCTTGTTAAGACTCCCTGGAGAGGCACTCATCAGGCTGGAGGCGGGGCAGATTCCAGTGATGGATGGAGTCTCCTGACTCTCATTGTCTTTTCTCTTTACAGCCATAGATGACTGGGAAAGAGTGCAGGCTAGAAACACACACACACACACACACACACACACACACACAATCTCATCTTAGCAACAGCTCAGTTCGCTTCAGAAGGCCTGCCAGGCTGTCCTCATTTAGGCTTAAAAATAAATGACTAAAGGGAGAGGTTTGTCTTCGGAGTAAGAAAGATTGGGAGAATCTCCTCAAACATGAAACTTTTCATTGTGCCTAGTATGAATATGAATAAATTCCTCAAAACTTACTAGTTTAAGAATATTCTTTTTTGGTGCATATTATTATCTTAACAGATCTCTCTAGATAGGCTGGATAAACAGTCTGGAGGAGAAAACCACAGGACCAATGGTTTCGGGAGGACATGGGAGAGGGGGAGGCAGGGGTAAGGAGGTGGTGTTGACCAACCCAGGGACAGGGGAGCAACAAGTGATCCAAAATTAGTGGCAAGGAGGGTGTGAGAGGCCTGGTAGGGATTCAGCAAGGGCAATGTAACCAAGAGAAATTACTGAAACCCAAATGAAGGCTGAGCATGATAGTAGGGCAAGAAGAAAGTAAAAGGAACTAGAGGAAAGAACTAGGAGCCAAAGGGTATTTATAGAGGTTTAAATACAGGCATGTACATATGTAAATATATTTATATAGGATGATGGAGAAATAGATCTACGTGCATATATTTATAGGTTTAGTATTAAGGTCTCAGATAGACATTGGGCCTCCACTCAAGTACTCCCTCAATGCAAGAACACGTTGTTCTATTAAATTGGCATTCCATGATGCACACCTTCCCAACATGATCCCGGAAGACAAATGTGTACATAAGCAAATGTGGTGAAGAAAGCTGTTGGTGCCCAGTTACCAAAAGATACAGCATCTGGGGTCTTAAAGGCTTGCAGATAAACAAGCAGCCATCTAGCTCAGAAGCAACAAAGCCCACATGGAAGAAGCACACCAGCCTGTGTGACCATGAGGTGTTGAAGGGATCAGGTCTGAGGCATCAAAGAATAAAAAATCATATCATTGTAAATGAGGGTGAGTGCAGAGTAGAGACTCAAAACCCATCTGTAGGCAACTGGACACCCCCTTCCTGAAGGGCTGTAGGGAGGAGATGAGCCAGTCAGGGTGCGATGTAGCAACGATGAAACATTCAACTTTCCTCTAGTTCTTAAACGCTTCCTGCCCCCACTATCATGATCCCAATTCTACCTTACAAACCTTTCTAGACCAGAGGATGCACACATTGGTACAGAGAGCAACTGGAAACCCAGGGAATCCAGGACAAATGACCCCTTCATGACCAGTGGTGAGAGTGGCGATACCTGGAGGGTGGAGGGAAGGTGGGGTAGAAAGGGGGAACAGATTACAAGAATCTACATATACCTTCCTCCCTGGGGAATGGACAACATAAAAATGGATGAAGGGAGATGCTGGACAGTGTAAGATATGACAAAATAATAATTTATGAATTATGAAGTGTTCATGAGGGAAGGGGAGAGGGAGGGGGGAAATAAGGAGCTGATATTAAGGGCTCAAGTAGAAAGCAAATGTTTTGAGAGTGATGATGGCAACAAATGTACAAATATGCTTGACACAATGGATGTATGGATTGTGATAAGAATTGTATGAGCCCCCAATAAAATGATTTAAATAAAAGAATATTCTTAAGGCTTTTACTTCTTGGGAATCGTGAGACCAGGCTAATTAAAAGCATGTTATAGTTTTAGGATGCTGTTCAGGTTGCTGTTATGAAAAGGATCCCTTTAACCTATTTGGCTATAAGATGTTGAGCACGATTACAATAATAGTATTTAACATTTAACTTATTTAAAATTTCTATAGGAGCCCTACTGAAATAGTGGGATACACTTTGGGCTGCAAATTGAAGGATCAGCAGTTCAAAACCACTAGCCACTCTGTGGGAGAAATACAAGGTTCTCAACTCCCATAACAGTCTTGGAAACCCACAGGGTCAGTTCTATTCTGCCCAATAGGGTCGTTATGAGTTGCAATTGCCTCAATGGCAGTTTTGAGACCATCCCTATAAAACTCATCCCCCTAACTGGCCAACAGAACTCTACCTACAGGTTTCTAAGCTCAGTTTTCCCATTGGACCTCCTATGGTCTTGAACTCTTCAATTAGGCTTGGGGTATTTATATTGCTTATCTTTGAAAGCTATGTTTAAGTGGCATAGATCCATCAGATATAATTCTAAAATGAACGACCTTAGTGATTAGGTCAGAATTGACAGGTAATGTTATCTGAGCTCTTCTGCTGTGCTAGATACTGTGCCAATCACTTTCACTCATTACTTCATAAAATGCTGATGACAGGGGCTACACTGCTGCTAACACTATCGTGCACATTAATAGCAGAGTGAAGCTAAGAAAGGTGGGCTGCTCTGAAGCAGGTAAGGGGCGGAGGGAATTCTCATCTTTCTTCCCTATCCCATGCCATTCTGATGGCAAACGCCAAGCTCTTAGCACTTCACAGCTGTACATCATTTCTAAGTTGACCAAACTGAAACTCAAAACACGGCACTGGGCGGGGAGCAGAGTAGAAGCAAGTAGCTTGGAAATTTAAATATTCAAACACATGCCCCCAAAGAAGTCACAATAAGTGTTTGTTGTTTTCTTTTTGTTTTTAATTATCTACTATAGTTCTGGAAGTTGCAACCACGATTGATTCATTACTAATAGTCCAATCTACATTACTGCAATTTTCCCTCTCAGGGATTACCAAGTAATAAACAATTGAACACAAGATTTTTACTCCAAATCAGACCAGAATCAATGTTTACATCAGAAAAGTTACCACCGCTATACGAGAGACAGACGACATTTAGATGCTGCACCAAGAAAAGAGCCTTGAGGAATGTCTTCCTCCCCAAATTCGGTGCTGCCTTCAAGGTCAGATGCCGCATCTGTAATGCACATCAGCAGGGTGGGGGTGGGAATACTACATCAAGGATGCTACATCACGGGCACCTGGTTTTTAACGTACTAGGAACTTCATCCCTTTACTGGCAAAGCAATATACCTCTTACTTCCTGAGTCCCTCGGGCAATGTTTGAGACTCAGCATAGTTCAGGGACTAAAATTCTTCTGTCACTTTTAGCTTTGGCAACACTTAGCTTCCCCTAAATCACATTTGTAATATGACCTCCTTTCATATTACTTTAAAAG
>NW_022111372.1:87774776-87779837 GCF_000313985.2 Echinops telfairi
TTGGTTTCATTATATAATTTGTATTTTCTTTAATTCAATTATATGCCATTGGCTGTTAAGTAGCTTCTTTCTAACATAAACCAGGGGAAAGCCAAGCACATGGATTGTCACATCAGCCTCACCAAGCTTAAAAGCTCTATTTCAAGAAACTATTCAAGAAATGTGATTTCAACTATTTCAAGAAATTTGCTAAATTGTGTGTCCTTAGTTACAATGTACAGCAGTCTAGGTACACTCTACCTTTTTCTTTCAGTGTTGCAGCACACGATGCTCTTGGTGAGACACTTAGAACAGCCATGAGATCTCTGTTTAATTTAGACTTACCATATATACTCGTGCATAAGCTGAGTTTTCCAGCACATTTTTATGAGACTTTTTAAATCATTTTATTGGGGGCTCATATAACTCTTATCATAATCCATACATCAATTGAATCAGGCATGTTTGTACGTATGTTTCCTTCATTCTTTTCTATTGAGCCCTTGGTATCAGCTTTTTCCCCTCACCACCCCCCACACCTCATAACCCCGATAGACTATACATTGTTATTTTCATCTCTCACACTGACCCATCTCCCTTCCCCCATGTTTTCTGTTGTTCTTACCCCTGGAGAGGGGTGTATGGCTATGTGTCGATCATTGTGATCAGTTCTCCCTTTCTCCTTTCCTCTCCTTCTCATCCCCCTACCCTTCCCTACCCTTCCCCCTACTCTACTCATAATTATTCCCACTCCTGTTCCTGGATTCTGTGTGTCGTGAGCTCCCATCTCTTATCTATACTTGTGTACATGTTCCGGTCTAGTCTGAATTGAGAAGCAGCACTGGGGTCATGGTAGTGGGGCGTGAGGAAGCCTCAAGGAACCAGAGGAATATAGTGCGTTTTATCAATGCTTTACTGCACCCTGATGACTCATTCCTTCCCTGTGGCCCCTCTGTGGGGAGATTGTTCCATTGTCTACAGATGGGCTTTGGATCTCTGCTCCAGCCCCTCTTGTTCTCAACAATTTGTTTCTGTTTGTTATGTGTCTGCTGATGCCTATTACCCAGGCCCTATGACTCCTCATGATTGCGCCAGCAGTGTGTTTCTTCCATGTGGACTTGTTGCTTCAGTGCTGAATGACAGCTTGTGTAACTTCAAGTCTTTAAGACCCCAGATGCTGTATATTTTAATAGCCAGGCACCATCTACCTTCTTCACCACATTTGCTTATGCGATTGTGTTGGGGGGGGTGAACATCTCAGACTGCCAATTGGTTAGAACAACGTGTTCTTGTATTGAGGGAGGGTATGAGCAGAGGCCCTAAGTCCATATCCTACCTCAGCGTATTGCCATATAAATTTATGCAGTTTTTATGGTAAAATTGGGTGGCTCGGCTGATATCTGGGTTGACTCATAGTGGAGTATATATGGTAACTTAAATGGGTTGTCAAAACAAATCTCCCTGGCAAGAGGACAATTAATGAACAATTTCCTTGTATGAACTCTCAGTTTGAACATTAACAGTTACAGACAACCTCTATTTACTCTTCTGCCTGGTAAATTTGTTGTGATTATAACTCTCAAAAGCATGTCAAGTTCAGAAGTTAAGACGAGAACAAGGCAGGGAATCTACAGGCAGTCCCTGACTTGTGGCATATTCAAGAGAGGATATATACCACATTTATGAATACTTGAGGGAGGTGCTTGTTTGTTTATTGACTATCTCATCATTGGTGATATGTACTACCTACATTGTATAAAAGAATCACTGCCATTGAGTTGATTCCAACTTATACCAATCCTGTCAGACAGAGTAAAGCTGCCCGTTTGTGTTTCCAAAACTTGAAATTTTTATGGGCAGACAGCCTCATTGTTCTCCCACGGAGTAGCTAGTGGGTTCAAACTGATGACCTTCTGATTAGCAGCTTAATGTTCACTGCTCCACCAGGCTCCTAACCATGTATCTTTGCTGTTATCATTCTCAGATGCTCACCTACAGATGTTCTAAGACAGAGATACTGACAATTAACAGGCAGTAATAATGAATATTGTTAATGGCGATATCTTAAGTCTGACCTTACCACTGAGTCCTTGAGAAGGATTCTCATAGAAGTTGGGAGCTACCTGTACACTTCCATCAGAATGGTTCAGTTTTAAGTCTGACAATATCAAGAGTTGACTAGAAAGAAAAGCAATTGAACTCCTTGCACATTTCTCACAGGAATTTAAAGCAGTACAGCTACTTTCAAAAACAATTTGGCAGTTTCCATTGATAGCATTAACCCTATGGCTCAGAAGTTTCTCTCAAGTACATCCCTAAATTTCACTGAACTATATTCCTTTAAAAAATGAGCACATCTGTACACACACACACACACACACACACAAATGTCCATCACATCATTATTAATGATTGCCAAAGACCAGAACTATTCCAAATTCCCATTAGCAAGAAAATGGACTTTTAAAACTTGGTATATTCATATAGTACAATACTTCTAAGTAATAGAAAAAGAATTACCACATAAAACACTTTAGATTAATTTCAAAAGCATTATGCTGAATGTAAGAAATAATTCACACCCAAAAAAGTACACTGTATGATTACATGATTCCATTTCTGTGAAATTCGAGACCAGACAAAATCATCTCCAGTGGTAGAAACGTAACAGTGATCTCTGGTGAGGAGGACGGATGGCAAAGAATAAGGAAAGATTCTGGGGTGACAGAAATGTTCTGCATCTTAATCTGAGGGACGGTTGCCTCACTACACATATCTGTCCAAATTACTGGACTAACCCTCAAATCTGGCTCTATATAAGTTGCCCCTCAGCTAAGTATATTATTGCAATTTTAAACTACAAACATTTTTTTTACAATTGAAGAAATATGCTGTGTAGTCTTGTTTATGAGTATTGAATGCCCTAAGAATATTGAAAGGACAATGAAGAATCAAATCTGTCTTGGAAGAAGGAGAGCCACGATGCTCCTTGCAAGTGAGGATCTTCTCAGGGGAGACCAATCACTAAAGAAAGGCATCAAGTTTAATGAAGTGCAGGGTCAGAGAAAAAGAGGAAGACCCTGAAGGCTTGACGCTTGAGCCCATGGTTGTAAGGTTGGTGCAGGATCTGCAGAGTTTTGCTCTGTTGTAAATTGTGCCACAATGAACATTGGCGTGAGGATGACTGGTTGTGCTTATTTTTTACCTCCTCTGGGCACATGCTGTGAGTTGGACTCAGCTCAGCAGCACCCAACAACTCTGCTTACAGAGGAGGATGGGCTCAAAGAGAAATGGGATGATCCTGAAGCAATTAAATAGGCACTCAATAAATTAAAACTCCAGTCTCAGTGAAGACTGCCCTGGTAATTCATTCTCTTTTATGTAGTCCTAGCAAAGAATCCTGAAAGGAACTAACCACCAATTTCATAAGGAGAGGGAAGAAGCCCAGAATTAGCAGAAGGACAAAGTTGGAGGACTCGCTTTACCTGATTTTAATACCTAGTACACAGTTACAGTGGTCAAAACAGCGTGGTACTGGCACAATGAGATACTCAGACCAATGGAAAAGAATAGAAAACCCAGAAGTGAAACCATCAGCATATGGACAACTGATCTTCGATAAGGGTCCCAAAAACATCAAGTGAGAAGCCAATGCCCTTTTTAACAAGTGGTGCTGGAAACAACGGATATCCACATGTAGAAAAATGAAACAAGATATTTACCTCACCCCATGTACAAGAACAAAGTCAAGATGGATCACAGACCTAGAAGTAAAACCCCAAACCCTCAGGACCATCAAGGAAGGAATCAGGACAAACCTAAGTTCATTGTCCCGGGGAATTCATAAGCTCACTGTAATAGGGAAGGGTACACACACAGGTGAACTGGAAATTGACCAATGGGACTTAATAAGAATAAGACACCTGTGTGCCTCGAAAGACTTCACCAAGATGGTGAGAAAGCAACCCACAGACTGGGAGAGGATTTTTAGAAATGACACATTGGACAAAGGGCTCATTACTAAAATCTACAACACCCTCATGGCCTGCAAAAAGAGGAAAAGAGTTAACCCCCAAAGGAAGTGGACAAAAGAACTTTCACTAGGGAGGAGACCCATATAGCCAACAAGCACATGAGAAAGTGTTCCCATTCATTAGCCAAAAGAGAAATGCAAATTAAAACAACCATGAGGTACCACCTAACATCCCTGAGGTTAGCCCAAATAAGAAAATCAGAGAGCAACAAATGTTGGAGGGGCTGTGGTGAAGTAGGAACCCTCCTCCACTGCTGGTGGTCATGTAGATACATACAGCCACGGTGGAAAGCAATCTGATGATACTTAAAGAAAATGGAAATGGAAATTGAAATTATGACCCAGCCATAGAAGGTAAAAAGTAAACCATGACCAATGTTTATTGCAGCACAATTTACAATCACAAAGACTTGGAAACAGCCTACGTTGCCATCGATAGACAAGTAGATAAGTAAACTCTGGCACATACACGCAATGGAGTACTATGCAGCACTGAAAAGCACTGACAGTCACGTGAAACACGTTGTTTCATGAGAAGAGTTGGAAGGAATCATGTTAAGTGAGGTAAGCCAATCTCAAAAGGACAAGTATAACACGAGTCCCCTGAGGTAAATACAATCAGCACAGAAGGAATAGAAGACAAGACACTTATCTCACAATACATGGGTGGAAGCATAGGCAGTTGGGAGGTTAGACCAAACCCAGGGAGGTACATGTGAGTCCAACATAATGAAGGGGAGAGGGGGAAGGAGGAGGGAGAATGGAGGTAGGGAGAAACTGAGATGATGACATGAGGGGAACAGGGCACTAACCCACCCAGGGGGAGAGTATTGGTTGTGTCTCCACAGAATTGGAATGTGCATACAGACCACACCATGGCACATCAAACCAGGAGGACAATGTAACATGGGGATGAATCCATGAAAAGACTGGACTACAGGGCCATCCCCAACCAGAACCAGCCTGACCCCCACTCCGGAAGTGTGTGCCACAGAGAACGACACTAGACCTTCTGGTGGGGGTAAGGAACCTACCTACCATACCCAGAC
>NW_022111372.1:87781565-87794475 GCF_000313985.2 Echinops telfairi
TACAGATAGGAACTGGAAACACAGGGAATCCAGGGTGGGTGATCCCTTCAGGACCACTGGTAAGAGTGGTGATACCGGGAGTGTGGAGGGAGGGTGGCATGGAAAGGGGGAACCGATTACAAGAATATATAATATATATCACCTCCTCCATGGGGGATGGACAACAGAAAAGTGGGTGAAGGGAGACATCGGACAGTGTAAGATATGACAAAATATTAATTTATAAACTCTCAAGGGTTCATGCGGGAGAGGGGAGCAGGGAGGAATGAGGAGCTGATGCCAGGGGCTTAAGTGGAGAGCAAGTGTTTTGAGAATGATTAGGGCAACAAATGTACAAATGTGCTTGACACAATGGATGTATATATGGATTGTGATAAGAGTTGTAAGAGTCCCCAATAAAATGATTTTTTTTAAAGCAAATGTTTTGAGAATGATTAGGGCAACAAATGTACAAATGTGCTTGACATAATGGATGTATATATGGATTGTGATAAGAGTTGTAAGAGTCCCCAATAAAATGATTTTTTTGTTTGTTTTAAATCCTGAAAGTACCAGGGACTGCCACAAGGACAAACCAAACTGTCTCAGAAGGATTACAGTCAGAGTGCCCCTTAGCGTCAAGGATTGCGAGACTTCATCTTCAATACTTTGGATATGTTATCAGGAGAGATCAGTCACTGGAGAAGGACATCGGGCTTGCAAAGTGGAGGAGCAGAGAAAAGGGGAAGACTTTGAGGAGGTGGATGGACACAGCGGCTGCATCAAGGGGCTCAAGCACAGGAACAATCACGTGGATGGCACCAGACCATGTGGTGTTTCCTTCTGTTGTGCATAGGGTGGCTAAGGGTCAGAGCAGACTTGTTGGGACCTAACAACAATGTCTTAGAAACAGCTCAGTGCATAGATAGATATTTAACTAACAGATCTTTACTTTTGAGGATGTAATTCAAGCTATGGACCCACACTTTGGGGGGGGGGGGGTAGGGAACACACATATAGTATTTTGCTAACAATTTTCAGAGCAGCATAGTCCCTCAGTCATCTGAAGGCCAGCCACGGTCCTAAGAAGATGTGGCCTCCTGTCCTTTAAACTTAGAAGCTCCTTTCTAAACTCTTACCTTCTAAACCAATGGCCTCTAAAAATGCAAATTTAAATCTGAAATATGGAGGTATTTATTCTTTTCATCAAAAAAATGAGCTAGCAGGTATAGTGTCTGGGGTCGTAAAGGCTTGAAGGTAATCAAGCAGCCATCAAGCTCAGAAGCAACAAAGCCCACATGGAAGAAGCACACCAGCCTATGCAACCACGAGTTGTCGAAGGGATCAGGTGTAAGGCATCATCAGAACAAAAAATCTTACCATAGTGAATGATGGGGGGAGTGCGGAGTGGAGACCCAAAGCCCATTAGTAGGCCACTGGAGATCCCCTTGCAGAGGGGTCTCGGGGAGGAGACGAGCCAGTCAGGGTGCGATGTAGCAACGATGAAAAATACAACTTTCCTCTAGTTCCTAAATGTTTCCTCCCCACTCCCACTATCGTGACACGAATTCGACCTTGCAAGTCTGGCTAGACCAGAGGATGTACACTGGTACAGATAGGAACTGGAAATACAGGGAATCCAGGGCTAGTGAATATCTAGAGTAATAAATTTTTACTTCATGATAGCAATCAGGCTTGCAAACACCCAGAAAAAGGAATTACAGGTTTTAAATGTAGTTATAAAGGTCATAAAAAGTCTGATTAGACTGAGGTACATTTACTCAAAATTTGAGATTCATTAAGTGGCAGCAAACAAAATTCCTCAGACAAATGCACACTTTTTTCAATATGCATACTATTAGGAGGAGGGGAGGAGAATGTGCATTAACTGGTGGAATCCACCAAGCTGCATATCAGTATTTTGTTACACCAAACAGTTTGAAGACAAAGGAAATGTTCTAATATAATTTCAGCTTATGTCTCATTTGGCTAAGACAGAGTTTAAAGTTGCTTTGCCTTATTAAAAGTTTACTATGATAATTTTCCACATAAACATTTAGACTTGAACTGCAGGACTAAATATGGCATGATTACTTTGCTTTTAATCTGTCAAGTAGCTGAAAATTGACAATTTAAAAACTACAACAAAGAAAAAGTTGAAGCAGTGTGACTCTTACATCATTGAACCACTTCTTCTGGTTAACTGCTAGTATTTCACAAATTCAAAGAGTTAAGGAATCCTTGCATCCATTCAGTCTCCTGTGCCTTAGCGAGGATGCATAGTTACAAAAGACAGCAGATGCTGGTGAAAGCTTCAGCACACAAAGTGCTCAACAAAGTTAGTTCTCAAGTGTGTTTGGTGAGAGTATAAGGGCAGATGCACTGATGAAAACCACCACAAGAGTCAATTCTGTGTTAAAGTGTTCAAAGATGTCCCTTAAGCAGAAAAAAACCAAAACAAGAAACTTTAAATAGCATCTTCTTTGACTTATTAGGCATTTCCGGAGTCTACGCCATTAGTGTTGTAATTCTAGCAGGTATCTCTATGATTATTGTTTGTTTCTATTTCTCTCCCTATGCATGGCTTCCTCCTCTTCTTGATGCTTTTCATGATGTGCAAAGTCATCAAAGATTGAGGTGGTATGCTTAAAAGCAGCAATTATTTTAAGCACTTGCTTAGCTTTTTCTAGGGGTACCTCTTGAGTGTCCCTTGAATTGGTAACTGGTTTGTTGTCATTGTTTTCTAAACGAATATGCCGTAATTGGTTATTAGGAACATCTTTGACAAAGATCCACTTAACTTCAAACTTGCCCTTCCACTTACCTGAGACCAGACACCAGCATATGCCTGTGATTGTCCTGCATTCGGCATCATTGCATGTGTTTCGTGAGTGTGAAGAGGACTTTATGGATTGTTGTCAGACATATGGGCTAATGTTGGAGTTATGGACTTGATCTGGACCGGGCTGGGATGTGTTCAAATCTACCCAGAGATGCCTTGAAGAAAGGTCTGACCAGCTACATTTAAAAATCACCATTGATACCAGTAAGAAGAACATCTGGGTTGTTGAAGCCTTATCTTAAAACATACCGCTATCTACATGAGGTATATCAGGTAAGTCTACATGGAAGAAGCACAACAGCCTATGTGATCCATGGATTGTAAACAATAAAATCCTAGACTAGAGGAGGGAACTGTATTAGAGCTTAAATTCTGGTTTCCAGAAGGCTATGGAACAGTGAAAGTCCAAAATCCATTTGCAGAATCCTGACATGGATTAAGCCTTCATAGAATCCCTTCTGACCATTGACCAGGGATGTGAATAGCCTTGCTATCAGACAGCGTGTATTGAAAAGTGGATTAGTCCAAATGCAGTTAGGTTAAAATTTAACACCATCTTAAATTTGTTCTAGTTTTTACTATTTTCTGCTTTCTTTTGTATTGAGGATTTTCTCTGTTGTGTTACTTTTGTTGGGGATTTTTTGGTATGTTTTTATTTATATGAAATCTATGGTAATTACATCTAAAGAGACAGTAATTGGATTAATAATTCTCTAGGAACATGACAGGAAGGGTTGAGAGGGAAATGAGGAGCTAACAAAAATGAGTATGTGAAGAAAATGTTCTAAAGTTGTGATGATTACACAGCTCTGTTTAATATGCTTAACCATTGAATCATATGGTATGTGAATTATAGGTCAATAAAACTGTTAAAATTAAAACAATAAAAGATTTATAGTCTCAAAAACCCAAAGGGGGCAGTTCTACCCAGTCCTAAACGGTCACTATGAGCTGGAATTGACTCAATGGCAATGGGATTGGGTGGGGCAGAAACAGGGGTGGGTGCTATTTGTTGATTTTGTTTAATGGAATAAAATAAATATCTCCTCACTGGAAAAAATGTAAAACTTAAAAATAAGTAAATAAAAAGTCACCACTGAAAATCCTTTGGGGCATATGTCTACTTAGTCACTGTGGGCGTGCTGGGAGTCAGAATCAGCTCCATGACTCACTGCCCTTGAGTCCAGGCTGGCTCATAGTGACCCCCTGTGGGTTTCCAAGACTAACTGTTGGAAGGAGTAGAAATCCCAATCTTTCTCCCAAGGAGCTGCTGTTGGTTTTGAACTGCTGATCATCCAGATCACATAACCCCATGACAACCACTGGTTCTAAGTTCACGGGATATAGCTTTGGAATCAGCATTGGGTTCAAGTCCTAATGATTCCTCTGTGATCTTCAACAACTGATTTTTCTGAATCACAATAGCCTCACCTGCCAAATGAGGATAATAGTGCCTACAGTGAAAGATGCCTTGAATACAGAGGCAAATACTTTATATGCAAAACCCTGCAGCAATGGGGGTCTACAGAAGGTGCTTGGATAACCATTCCAACTGAAGAAATCAGAGAGGAAGAGTGGGAATATACCCACAAATATGCAGAGGTTTCACCAAGGATATTTGCATATGTATATTTACTTTGGCTGCAAATATGTGGTTAAAGCATACCAGACACAAGTAATGCTCTTAGACATAACCAAACACCTTGAGGGAATTAAGTCGCTGGGCCTGGGGGACCAGGACAACAGAATGCATCCAGACAATGTTCTACATCCTACTTTGGTGAATAGCAATTGGGGTCTTAAAAACTCATGCGATGTCATGTAAGGTGCAAATATTGGTCTCTCCCATCCAGAGTAAAAAGGAGGTGACAAATCAAAAGACACATGGAAATAATTAGATCCATGGACTGACAGAGCAGGCAAACATCCGTCTCCACAATGCTAAGACCAGAAAAATTAGATGATGCCCGGTTCCCACTGCCAAATTATCTGAAAAGGGTCACATTAGGAGGTCCTGGATTGAATGGGAGAATAATGTAGATCAGAACTCAAAACTATAAAAGATACCAGGCATACTGGTCAGAGGGAAACTGGTGGGACCCCCAAGAAAATGCCCCATAGTCTTCAAGTTTGGAACTGAATTCACCTGCCCATTAGACTAATCAACCACTGAGCAGGCAGAGAGAAGCTCCAGAGAGCCGGTCAGCCAGGAAGGGTGGTATGGGGATTTCTCCTTCTCCCCTGGAAGATTCTTAATAAAATGTCACTATGTTAAAAAAAAAAAAAGCAGAAGTAGATGAACAAGAATCAATCATTTAAGACCGAAAGGGGAGTGTGCTTACCCCTGGACACAGTTCAGGGGATTAGGAAATAGAGAGGACTGGAAACAGACAACACAGACATGGAAGTAAGCAATGGTGCAGTCAGGGCACTGTGTTGGGTGAGTTGAATCAGAATGTGTGTGAACCGTTGAAGGTAAAACTGTCATCTGCTCTATAAACCTTTGCCTAATGCACAAGAAAAAATGTTTGCCTTTTTTAAAAGTCAGCTCCAGGACCCCCTAACGAAAACCATAAAGTTCCTAGTAGAGTACATAAGACAACTAGTTTCCAATGCTGTATTCAGGTCATCCTGGTCCTGTTTTCCCATAAGTCTCCACTCTGATCCTACCCCCTCCCAACCACACCACTGCAGAAGTCATGTCTAAGTAAACGCACACACTCAGCTGCTCTCAGGGGATTTCCAGCAGATCTAGATGCGGAGTCTTCCTTCACTGGGTCCTGTGAATAAATTGCACGGCTAACCAGCCTAATGCAGCTCTCTAGTTCCCAGGTTGCATCCCATTAGCAAACTCAGCTCCATTTACTGATAAACTCTGAGTTGATGGCGAGCCATAGACCCTCCATAGGACAGAGTAGAACTGCCCCACGGGCTTCCTTGACTGCAATCCTTATGGAAGTAAAGTGCCACACATTTCTCCTTCCAAGGGGCTGGTGGTTCAAACCACTGGCCTTTTGGTTAGTAGCTGAACCCTTAACCACAGTGCCACTAAGTCTCTTCCATGTTTGGGAGCTCAAACGATAAACTTTATGCAGGGTTTTTTGTTTGTTTGTTTGTTTGCTTGGTGTGTGTGTGTGTGTGTGTAGGGTTTTTTGTTTGTTTGCTTGGTGTGTGTGTGTGTGTGTGTGTGTGTGTGTGTGCGCGCGCTGCTGCTTTAGATTTCAAGAAAACAGGTTGCTGTTTAATTGGAAATCTGTAGTGAACTTGCAACTTCTGTGCATTAAAAGGGACAAGACGGAGTTAAAGGAGAAAGTCTAAGAGCAAACTGAGTAAAGAAAAGTCAAACAGCTGTTATTAAAATGGATTGAAGAGAGGGTCTTTTCCGAAGACTAGCCTGGTGGTACAAGGGTTTAACTCTTGGCTGCCAAAAGTTGGTGGTGAGAACCTACCAGCTGCTCCACAGCAGAAAAGAGCTGTGACCTGCTTCTGTCAAGATGACAGCCTAGGAATCCACGTGGGGGAGTTCTAACTCCACCACCCAGCTGATGCAGCACGAATCAGCCCAACAACTGGCAAATCTATCATCTCAGGAGCTATTACCACAAACGATGAACTAAGTCTTTTTACTTGGCAGATAGCCGAGGGGAGAAACATGTTCTCATATCTGACACCCCTGGGTTTGAGTCCCAGCCCTGTTACATACTGGTATAGGACTTGAACCAGGTTTCTGAATTAATCTATTCCACCCTCCTGTTCTGTGAAGTAGGGATACAGATAAGGCCCAATTCCTAGACATAACACTCAGAACACTTCAGTGAAGGCCACAGAGTTCAAGAAAAGGGGGGATTTGTCAGAATCTCCAGAATTCCCATAGATGGAAAGCCAGCAGGAGTCATGAGAGACACCTTCTGTCCAGGATCCTGTCATCAGCAGCACAATGAATTCTGCCATCTCTCTCCCTTCCTGTTTATCTCTTGGCACATGTTCATGTTGAAATAACCCAACAGAGAGTCTGACTAGTCTAGGGAGATGAGGATGTGGCCCCCTGGAGGTTTGAGCACTACTTAAGAGTCCGCAACACAAAGAGGGGGCTGCATGAAAACACACACAAAGGCAATCCCCCTACAAACGATAGAATTGCCTTAAAGGATAAATGAGATACTATACTATAGATACTAGAATATAGCAGATGGCCAGTAAATGACAGCTATTATTATTGCTATAATTAGTATTATTTTAAACAACTACCACTCTGGCCACCAGGGGGGATGCAGGCAGACAATATAAATAGACTCAATTTAGAAGAATTCATAATGAGGAGTCACAGGGAGAAGGGCAAAATGAGAAACATTGAAAATAAAGGCCCAACACCTCTTAAAGATGACACGTAGGGATATCCAGGCCACCCGGAAATATCCTTGGTATGTATCCTGAATGTCTGGGAAGTCCAGAGCAGGATAGGAGCTCTTAAAGAGAACAACCCCACCCATTCATTTCCAAGTCGTCCCAGGATCTGGCTCCTTGGCCTGCACACGTCCTCACTCTAATGCCAGGCCCCAAGTCCCCCAGAATAAGAAATAGATCTGAAGGCCTCCCGGGGTTAGCAGGTTCAACCCCTGATGTTTGCGAAGGACACCGGCACACCTGCACATGGTTTGCATTAAAAATGCGGCTCATGTCTAAATATTAGCCCAGTGTAACTATATAGAAAATGAAGCCTGGCATGGCAATTATTTCTCTGTATCTGTCTACTGTGTACAATGAGGACATTTCTTTAAAAGCCAGAATTCTCATCAGAGGTTCAAGGCATGCCTGTGATTTACAACTAAGATGAAAAGTGAAGTTGTATCCTGGGAATGTGCTCCTGAAGTCCTTCTGCTATCATACGCAGAGAGAGTCGTTCTCTTTAAAAGATACAACCTGTGTTGCCTCTGGCAGCCTGAACCTTGCTCTCGTACAACTCACTTTTCCCACAAAGCCAAGGTTAATGGTGGTGTGTAATTGAACCTGAGGCAAGAAAGGCTCTAGAGCCTCTAATAAAGTCAAGAAATAAAGTCATTATCAGGATGGGGTGAAATTAAGAGAAGATTTAGTCTTGGCTTGTGCTGGTTGCTAGCCGAGTACCAGGTTTTTCTTCCTGATCTTCGTCTGGAAACTCAATTGAAACCTATTCTGTGCCGCAGTGATATTCACAAGTGGTGGCTGAAGTGTACTAGCCAGGAATCTCACTGGTCTCCCATATGGAAGATGGAAAGTACACCACTGCACCAGGGGTGGCATTCAGCCAGTTCGCACCAGTTCATGTGAACCAATACCTAATTTTTAATGGCCCTTGGAATCAGGCTCTCTCTACGGTGGGCAGCTGGGCAGTGGTCCACTGCGGAAATCACAAATCTACATTCTTTACTCTATTTTTTTTTAATCATTTTATTAGGGGCTCATACAACTCTTATCACAACCCATACATATATCAATTGTGTAAAGCACATTTGTACATTCATTGCCCTCATCATTCTCAAAACATTTCCTCTCCACTTAAGCCCCGGGCATTAAGTCCTCATTTTTCCCCTCCCTCCCCGCTCCCCTCTCCCTCATGAGCCCTTGATAATTTATAAATTATTTTCCTTACTCTATTTTTAATGTTCATCTGTGCAACAGCATACTATAAATAGCCATAGGTATTTTAAAAATTACATGGAACGAGGCTTGTAGTGTTTATCCATTTCATTAAATTCATTATACGTAGAGGAAAAAGTGCCCAACTCGCTGTCATTCTTTCAGCTTTGTGTTATGTCCCAATTCCCATGAGGTATAACGAGTGAATTGTGCAATTCCTGGAAGTGTTCAAAGAGCTAAAAATATTGACAGAAAAATATCGCTGTAAGTTCAGCAGAAGCAGAAAGGGGTTTTTCAAAGACAGAATGCAGTATATTCAGAGAAGTCACCTGTTTCTAATATATCAAACAATGACTGTTGTCTAATTGGCCTCCTCTAAAGGAAGGGTCCTACTCCTACAGTGAAGAGATGGTTAAGGATGAATCACACAGCCAATGAGGCTCCGATAAAAGCAAAGAATATTACAAATGAGGATGCCAATCAAGAAGCAATATGAAATATCTCAAATAACAGTTTTATTTTTTTAATCAGGTATTATTTAGCATTTCTCATTAACATTTAAATTATTTCTTATAATCTAGTTTTGTGTATCTTTTATTGTTTTTATCTAAGTATTGACTGCATGAATTCATAGCCACCTTTCAGTATATCAATTTTTTAATACTTAAAATGGTCATCAGGGCAGCAAACCAGTTGTTAAATTATTTGAAGCCCACCAATGCCCCATATTGGGTTACTGTAATCTAGTATAGATAATTACTCACATGCCCTATTCCATCCTCCCAAACACACTAAGTCCTTGAGCTATACAATATTCAAGTTGTGTTCCAAGCTGTGATAATGACACTGCTAAAAGATGAGGGTTTGCTAGTCAACAAGACAACGAGGGCCTTAAAATCCATGGCAAGAAGGGCGTGGAATGCCTGGTGGGAGGTGATCAATCATAATGTAGCCGAGAGGAATTATTGAGAACCGAATGAAGGGTGAATGTGATAGTGGGACAGGAGGAAAGTAAAAGAAAACAGAGAAAAGAATAGCAGGCAAAAGCCATATAGAGAGGTAGAAATATAGGCATATACATATGTAAATGTATTAATAAAGATAGGAGGATTTATCTATGTACACATATTTATATTTTAAAGTATTAAGGTAGCAGATGGACTTAGGGCCTCTACTTAAGTCTTCCCTCAACAAAAGAAAACTTTGTTCTAATAACCTGGCACCCTATGATACTCATCTTCTTGACACAATTGCCGAAGACAAAATGGGTGCATAGTCAACTATGAAGAAAGCTGATGGTGCCTGGCTACCAAAAGATATAGCGTCTGGGGTCTTAAAGGCTTGAAGTAAACAAGTGCCCATCTAGCAAGGAAGCAACAAAGCCCTCCTGGAAGAAGCACACCAGCTTGTGGGGGTCAAACAACCCTTTCACAGGGGTCACTCAATTCATAACAGTAGCAAAATTAAAGTTATGAAGTAGCAACGAAAATAATTTTATGGTTGGGGGGGCGGTCATCACAACATGAGGAACTGTATTAAAGGGTCGTGTCATTAGGAAAGCTGAGAACCACTGATTTAAGGCAACAAGAATTCTTCCTTTATTCATTCAGTACTTTTTATTAAGGAGACCTGGTGGCACTACAGGTAAGCAGTGGGCTGCTGACCTAAAGGTTGACTGTCTGAACCCATCAGCTGTTCTGCAGGAGAAAGCCTTGGAAACCTGCTCCTCTAAAGATTAGATCCTAGGATACCCCATGAGGCCGCTCTCCTCCATCAGGTGGATCACTGTGAGCTGGAATCCACCCACGGCAGCATGCTACAGGAAACACAAATGCTTAAGACTCCCCACGAAGGCAGATGAGATTACATATGGCCTGGTCGTTACAACAAGGGACTCAGACCCGTGATTATGGAGATGATGCAGGACTAACCAACATTTTGTTCTGTTATACACAAGGTTGCCCTGAGTCAGAAGCCTAGACGATGGCAACTAACAACAATAAATATTTCATGATGGACATAGGAAAGTGATGCTTTTACTATGGTTTAAGGCCAACCAAGAATTAGAAATTAGATTGGTGAAAAGGTAGAGATATACAGCCCCGCAAGAGAATACAATCAGAGAAAAAGACAAAATGTCTATAGGAGTCACAAGCAATCCAACAACAACGGTCTATAATTCAGGAGCCAATCCAGGTGGCCAACTGCCCACCCACCCATGGCATCCAAGGCAGGGAACACTGACCAACATCACACGACTCTGCCCGGCCGGGGAGCCTTTCTCACCACTCCCCAGGATGTCACTGCCAATACATAACATGTGACATGGATTTGGAAGAGATTATGCCAAGTGACAGCAGTCAATCGCATAAAGACAAATATTGTGTGAGCATAAAGACAAATACTGTGTGAGATGACGGTTATAAAAGAAAAAAATCAAGATAAAAGGTTTCCTGTGGAAAGAAATTAACTTTGATGGTTAAGGGGCTGGGGATAGGAGAGGAAATTTGAAATGATATATGGATCTTCCCTGGCTTTGATAAAATGCTACTCTGTAGATGATCAAAGGTTGGGGACAAGAGAAAAGGGATATCATCAAAAGAATGGATAAGTTTGTGGATGGGAGGCATGGAGACTGTTGGTAAGAATTAAAGAAGGAAGGGGCAGAGATGTCTCTCTGGAAGCAACTTTAATAACTGAAGCATAAGACACGTTATTATAAAACATAATTATGGTTATATACATAAAACATGCATATAAAAATATATGCATAAAAATCATATATTACTGAGGGAAGGAATGAATGAAATTTTGTGCTTATAACTGTAACCTGTGTTGGCTTGCCCCCAGAGGCTTAAACAACAGTGTTTTCATGATCTTTTTATTCTTTCAGCTTGTTGGCATACCATGGGTGTATCAAGGGAAATACATTGTCTCAATCTATTTCAGACTATGATTTTGGAGCCTTTTGACTTTTCTAGCAAGGAATGAATGGTCCTAAATTCATCTGATGTGCAGAGAGTGAGAAGGAACCTGGAAAAGGCAGTGATCCAAACAGTAAGACTTGACGACTGAGTGCCCATCAATGACACTCCACGGAGAACATCATTTGTCAGAATTCAGTGATGCCAGCAAAACGGGAGCAGCATGAAGAGAACCAGAGAAGTAGTAATGAAATCTGAATTGCTTGGAAGGGAAAGAGTCTGTTGGATTTGTTTAAAAGGATGTATATCTAGGAGTAAGTTAGTCAAATCCAGCTAGTAGCCAGGGTCCATCCCAGGAGCCTCTACTCAACATTCACTCTTTGCTAAAGAAAGCCAGAAATCCAGGCTGCTTCGGACGGGCAGGTGTAAATGCTCGTTGAAGAGGCCACATTGTGTGGAGAATAGTTTGCAAACTGACTGAACAAAAATGTCTGCTCAAGATGGGCCATGGGCCTCGGCTCCTACCTTCCCTCAGGACAAGAACACTTTGTTCTAACAAGTTAGCATTCTGTGATGCTCACACACACACACACCCCACCTACATGATCGCTAAAGACAAAATGGGTGCATAAGCAGATATGCTGAAGACAGAAGATGGTGCCCGGCTATTAAAAGATATAGTGTCTGGGGTCTTAAAGGCTCAAAGTTCAACAAGCGGCCATCCAACAGTGAAGCAACAAGCCCACATGGAAGAAGCACACCAGTTGGTGTGATCATGAGGTGTCATCAAGACCGGGCAACCGGCATCAGAAGATTCACAACAGTAAACAAACAAAAATGCATTGGTGAGAATGGAGGGGGGTTGGAGCAGAGACCCAAAGCCTATCTGTGGACAAAGGAGCATCCCCCCACAGAGGGGCCGCAGGGAGGGGATTAGTCAATTGGTGTAGTAGAGCACCTATGGATCACAGAATTTACCTCTGATCCTTTGAGGCCTCTTCACCCCCCACTACCATGACCCCAGTGCCGCTTCCCACTCTGGACTAGACAGGAGCATGTACATAGGTATAGGCAAGAGATAAAACTCATGACACATGGAACCCAGGAACAGGAATGGGGATAGATACCCCAAAAGGGTAGGGGGAAGGGGGGAGAGGTGGGGTGGGAGTGGGGCACTGATCACAATGAATGGCACATAACCACTCACCCCCATCCAGGAGGAAGAAAAACAGATTCCAGAGGGGAAGGGAGACAGTGGTTGGTGTGAGATTTGAAAATAATTAACAATCTACAATCTATCAAGGGGCCATGAGGGTTGGGGGGCCGGAGAGGGAGGGGGAAAAAAGGAGGAGCTGATCCCAAGGGCTCAATGGAAGATAAACGTCTAGAAAAGAACGACAGAGCCCCTCCCCTCAGAAGAATTTATTTCAAAGGATGGCATTGAATCGCAGCTCCGGGAGAAGAACATATCGGATTGGAGAACATGGGAGCAGATGACGGGGGAGGAGGAGAGAGTGGAGCACATCCTGCCTCACCAGGCCTTGAGGAC
>NW_022111372.1:87795690-87801850 GCF_000313985.2 Echinops telfairi
AATAAAATGATAAAAAGGAAAGAAACGAACGATGGAATATATGTACTAATATGTCAGATACAATTGATGTATGGATTGTAACAAGAGTTGTAAGAGCCCCCAATAAAATTATCTAAAGACAAAATGTTTGCTCATTAACTGAATCTGGGTTTTCCAAATTGCATCCATTCATGTAACTCTCACTAGTGAGTTGTAAAAGAGCTGTTAGTAGACACACTGACCACTAGCCTAGACTTTATCCTGAAAGAATGAAAGCAAATTGAAAAGGGCACAGACTGAGTTACATGCTAGCTAATCCTAGGTCTGTGTGCCACGAACCCCATCTACAGGTTCTGTGCTTTGCATTGGAACGGATATAACTGGCTAAAAACATAACTGAGCTTTATGTCAAAGCAGCTCCATTAGATGGGAATTATTTTCCTCAATTTACAGATGAGAAAATTTGACCCCAATAGAGGTTCAGAACTGTCCCTGTCGCTCACCCCAGAGGAAAATGGTCAAGCTGCAATTCAAACCCAGGCAGCCTATCCCCAGAGGGCATACATGACGGAGAATCCCATACAAGCTGGCCGGAGAGAACGGGAACATTACCTGGGATGGCTTAGTGTGGCGCATCGCTGTGGGTGACATTCAAGGAATCATTGACCAGGTCAGGGACTGAAGTTCGTATGGACAGAAAGGAAGGCTGTGGAAGTCCAGAGCTTTGTTGTGTGATGGATACCCGTAATTATATGAATGTAGAGAGCAGCATTTCACTAATGGAGAGTTAAAGTGAGTCATGGGTTAGGAGACCACCCTATTAAGCATTTTCAAAGAACATAATTTAAGGTACTATATTGATACAAATCAATTTACTCAAAATATATACAGCAAAACAAAAATGAAGGAAGGTCTACGGTAGTATTTCTTTACTAAGTACAGAAAATGGAAACCACTCCAGGTATTTCAAAGCGAGTGGGGTTTAAATTGGGGATTAGGTGCTTACAAAATCACTGGCACCGACTAATGGAATTGAAGGGGCTGCCTCCAGACTTCTTTGGCAGTGTGCACATGCTTCACCAAAGATTCCTAGCCTCCCACCTTGAGAGAACATACCCTTTGCTTCTCTTGAATGACTTTAAGCCATGTCGAAATTGTGAATCATAAAAGTTACTCAGCTCTCAAGCAAAATAAAATCCAACTTCCTCGTTTTAAAAATAAAGAAAATGAAACACAGGAAGGTTAAGGTTACTCTGCTTGAGAGTAAATATTTTTAATGAGAGATCATTTTACAGGCCAAAAAAATATTGAAAACCAAATATAACTGACCTCAAAAAGGCCAAGACTCCTCACAAAACAACTAATAAGTACCAAAACCAAACTCACACCCATTGAGGGGCTTCAACTCGTAGCCACCCTATAGGCCAGGTTCCCGAGGTGGCCAGTCTTACCGGAGCCGACCGCTTTCTCCCGCTGGCAGTGCCACCAGGACGCTCACAGGGAAAACACATCTCGAGGCGCTCTGAATTCAGATGCTGCAAAGGAATCCTCAAGCCACACATGCAGACTGCTGAGCAACGTAGCACTCTTCTAACTTTTGAGCTCATATCTAACATTTGGGAGATTTTACAGGAAATCATGTACCTGGTTTCCCTTCAAATGTATTAGAACAGCTAACCATTTTAGGTTGATGCTCCCAGCTCAGCGGACATACATAATACACTTCTCTGAGGAAAACGAATTCACTGCCATCAAGTGGGTGCCGACTCAGTGACCCTACAAAGCAGCGTAGAACTGCTCTTGGGAGTTTCCAAACTAACTATTGGTGGGAGTAGACAATCCCATCTTTCACCCAAGCAGTGGCTGGTTGTTTCAAACTGCGGACCTTTGGGATCAAGTCCAATGCATAATCACCAAGCCGGATGGGGGAGAGGGCACCTATGTTCTTCTGGTTGCTATAATCTTACCACTCCCCTCACCGTCCGCAGGAATTCCAGGCTGGAAGTCGAAGGCTATTTATCACTGGACTTAAAAATGTTTTTCTTTCTTTCTTAACAATTTTATTGGCATATAATTCACATATCACACAACCCAATAGTTCAACTACATCCAGAAGTTGTACAAGCATCACCACAGATTTAAACATTTTCTTCATTCTTGTACTCATGGTTACTAGCTCCCTAATCCCCACAACCTCCCCTGCCAGACTCCCAAGGACCCTTCAATCCAGTTACCATCTCCAAAGATTTACGTACCTATCCTGGATTTCATATACAGAACATACATTTTTAAAAATCAAAGCAAAACAACAACGTAGAAAGACTTCTCATGACTCTTATCAGTACAACCAAGAGGACTCTATTGGGCAGTTCTACTGGGCCACAGGGGTGGCTGAGTCAGAAGCAATTCAACAGCTCCTTAACATTATCCAAGTCCAAAACCACAGAGACAGACCAGTGAGGCCGTGTGTGTTCCTAAACCTCATCACGTAACTCGTTTTCATTACCCCCTTGCCCCCACCCTCACCCGCACCCCCACCCCACCCCACACATTGCCAGGATGATAGCATTTCTGTGCGGAGGGACTGGTTCTGGGGCAACGATGAGCTGAATTCCAAGTGAGCAGAGCCCCCACCTGGTCACCTGAAAAACAGCACCGTGGAGAGCTAGCTATTTTTATATTCTGGTGCAGGGCAGTTAGAGAGCGTCTCTGTACAGGATACCATGGCGTGTGTTGGAGGTAATTAGTTTGGCTCTAGAATTAGCAGTTAAATAAATGTTAATGAACATCTGTTCCCAATAAGCAGGATAAATTGAAATTAATAATTGCCGTATTCATTTAACAAGTGAATTACCCACTTTTTAAATACACCGGCAGAACACACGAGTGATCTCCTGCCAAGCTGGGCCAGCGTTAAAAAAAAAAAAAAAAAAGTATTTAGTGGTAAACAGGACAACCTAGGGACCTGAGCTGGGCAGATCCTGTGCCACCCACTCTGAACACGCTAAGAAACCAGGCTGAGTCCAGGCTTGCCTTCCCTACTCCTTTAAAGGGTAGAAACGAATCGCTGCTTAGCCATAGCCCAAATGGCAGGCGACCCGGGAGTTGGTGTCACTGGCATGGTAACCCATGATGGCATGCTCCGCCGCCCTCCACAGGAGTCTCTATGGTCACATGCAATCACAGGACGCTGTTGTTGTTATTGTTGTTGTTTTGTTGTTAGGTGCCATCGAATTGGTTTCAACCCAAACCAACCCTAGGCACAACAGAAGGAAACCGCTGACCAGTCCTTAATATATATCACCGGATAATAAATCATAGCTATAAGCGGGCCTCCAAATTTTTCTGAGAAAATGTAATTATATGATCATGGAATTTTCTCACAACTCTCAGGAGCCAGCCTCATCTAATTATAAATTGCTTAATGTTGTAGTTCTCATATTATCATATTACTAACAGCCACTTTTTTTTGTAAAATCTTTCCACCTTGACCTACAATATATATTAGTTATAACATTAGCAACTGGGAGGAAGCCTTTCATTTTTTTTCTTTCTCTTTTGGTTATGGCTTCATCCTCTGAGGAGTTACTGATAACTTCCGGCAAGATGGCAAACTAGGCAAATGCACAGACCTTCTGCAACAGCAGTTCTCAACCTGTGGGTCATGACCCCTTTTGGGGTCAAAAAACCCTTTCACAGGGGTCCCCCAACTCGTAACAGTAACAAAATGACAGTTATGAAGTAGCAATGAAAATAATTTTAAGGTTGGGAGTCACCACAACCTGAGGAACTGTATTCAAGGGTCGGGGCACGAGGAAGGTTGAGAACCACTGGTCTACAACGAAGACACGAGAGACCCAGTGAAACAGATGTGGACCCGGGAACCCTGAGCTTCAGAGGAAATGTGTTAGACCGGGTAGACTAAAGAAACAAATCCATAGACACTCTCATGTATATAAGAAAGAGGTTTATATACAAGAGCAGTTGAATATTGAGAAAGCATCCTAGCCCAGACCAGATCAAGTCCATAAGTCCATTATTAGCCCATATGTCTGACACCAATCTCTAAAGTCCTCTTCAGACTCACAAAATACATGCAATGATGCCAAATGCAGGAAGATCACAGTCCAGTGGGTGGGAAGTCTTATAGATCCGGTGGCATTTTAAGCATCTCAAGGCTGGCAGGGGTCTCCACGTGGCTTCTCCAGGTGCAGAGTTCTGGCTGCATCGGGGTAGGTCCATGTGTCTTCCCCTCAGGGATGTCTCATAGGGAGTCAGCCTTGTCAGCAGAGTCTCCCAAAGAAGTGAGCAGAGAGAGAGAGAAGTGTCTCCCGCCTCCAATGAGGAAATCCAGGAATTCCTGGAATTCTCAGGAGAAGGCCAAGGCCACACAGTGGCTTCATTGGCTATGATCCAACTGACAGACTAGACACCATCCCTTCACTCTTAATCCTCTCAAGTCCCAAATTGACACCAGATTTTGTAACTACCACAGCAAAGTTTAGAAAAATGGATGAGATGCTTGGAGGAGAAAAGACACACAAACGCTCACTGCTATCGAGTTGTTGCCAACTCATAGCAACCCTTGAGGACAGGGTATAACTGCCCCTGTAAGGTTGTGATACTGTCACTCTACATGGGAGTCCAGTCCCAACTTTCTCCCAACAGGCAGCTAGGGGTTTCCAACTTCTGACCTTGCAATTGAGAGAGGTCCGTGAATTGTCTGCTGGCCTCGAGCCACACAACATTCAATCAAGGCAGCAAGATGGGTCCTCCCTTGCTGCCCACACCCTCTTGGTGACCACAGGAGTGACCAACACTCAACCTCACCCTTGTAATGGCCGGGTGCAGCCCCATCCCACTCCCCCAGCCCCTGCCCTACCTGAGGTAGGGGCTATGCCCATGTGGATCTGGCTCCTGAGATACTACCCGGAGGCTTGAGCCATGTAGGCTCTGCCTCATCAGACCAGTTGAATTAAAGGGTCAGGCAAGCAGACTGTTGCTGGCCACACTGGGTACATAAGAACTCCTTCCAGAGCCATCCGTCCTGGGCCCCAAAGAGTTCTTTCTGGGAGCAAACACCCTGAGCCTGCACAAATTACTTCTGACCCAAGACAACAATTAGACCTGCAGAACTCCATCTGAGATGTCCTCCCTGCCCCGTAACCTCTCACCCCACGGGCTCCTCAGCTGGAAGATGATACCAACCCATTCCAGGTCCCTGTCCTTCACAAGTGTCTCCAGAAGTCCAAGCCCTCCGACCCTGCTTCTTTCCTTCCTTTTTGATCCTTTCTTTCTGCTCTATTTCTCTTTTATTTTCCATTCTTTTTCTAAGTCTTTTCTATATTATTATCTTTTCCATTTCACCTTAATTTCATCCTTCCCTAATTTTGCTTTTCATATTTTCTCATTTTTTTCTCTCTTCTATTGTTATTTTCACTTTTAGTTATTTAATTCTTTCTGGCTGTTGTTTTCCTGCTTCCTCCAGCTTGTTTCTGAAATTATTGAAATCTTTTTGCAGTAATGTGTATTTATTTCTCTACTCTTTTTTATTCTTTATCCCACTGGACAGGAGACAGCAATCATGCAACCTAGACACCCCTGTACCTTCTTCACCCTCCCCTACTAGGCGAGGGTCCCTACCAACTCCTGCACCACCTAACCATCCATACCAGCCCAAACCACCCCAAACGATGCTACCCAGTGAACAAAGCTGCGCACTCCCTTTCCTTCTCCATCACACACAGCAAGAGGCAGGAGGGGCGCACTACCGTGTCAATCCATCTTGCTGAGGGGCTTCCTCTTTTTAGCTGCCCCTCCACTTTCCTAAGCATGATGGTTTTTCCTGATAACGTGTCCAAAGTACTTGAGATGAAGTCTTGCCATCCTTGCCTCTAAGGAGCACTCTGGATGAACTTCTTCCAAGGCAGCTCTGTTTGTACTTTTGGTAGTCTGTAGTGTTTTCAGTATTCTTCACCAACACCCAAGATCAAATGCATCCAGTTTTCTTTGGTCTTCCCTATTCACGGTACAACTTTCACATGCCCAAGAGGCAATTTAAAGGATCCTGGCGTGGGCCAGGTGCACCTTAGTCCACAAAGTAACACCTTTGCCTTTCAACACGTTAAAGGGGTCTTATGCAGATTTACCCAATGCAGTACATCATTTGATCTCTTGACTG
>NW_022111372.1:87801950-87803507 GCF_000313985.2 Echinops telfairi
CCTTAGTCCACAAAGTAACACCTTTGCCTTTCAACACGTTAAAGGGGTCTTATGCAGATTTACCCAATGCAGTACATCATTTGATCTCTTGACTGCTGTTTTTCCATGACTATTGACTACAAATCCAAGCAAAATGAAAATCCTTGACAACTTCAGTCCTTTCTCCATTTATCATGCTATCTACTGGTCCAGTTGCAAAGATTTTGGTTTTCTTTACATTGAGTTGTAATCCATGCTGAAAGCTCCGATCCTTGATCATCAGTGAGTGCCTCAAGTCCTCGCTTTCAGCAAGCAAGGTTGTGTCCTCTACATATTGCAGCTTGTCAATTAGCCTTCCTCCAATCCTGATGCCCATTCTTCGCCATATAATCCAGTTTCTCTGATTACTGACTCAGCATGCAGTTTGGATAAGTATGGTGAAAGGATATAACCTGATGCACACGTTTCCTGATTTCAAACCAGCAGTATTCCCTTGTTCTGTTTGCACAGCTGCCTCTGTGTGAGCACAATGCAACGGTCTGGAATTCCCATTCTTCTCCAGGTTATCCATAGTCTACAGTTACATTCCTTTGCATAGCCAATGAAACACAAGTGAAAAACACCTTTCTGGTATCCTCTGCTTTGAGTCACGATCCATCTGACGTCAGCAATGACATCCCTTGTTCCACAGCCTCTTCTGAATCTGGCCTGAACTTCTAGAAGTTCCCTCTCTATGTGGGGGATTCTTAAGTAAAATGATATTTGTGTGCATTCTCAATGATATGATTCTATAGTTTGATAATTCTGTTGGGTCACCTTCTTTTGGAATGGGTACAAATATGGGTCTCTTCCAGTCAGTTGGACAGTAGTTGTCTTCCAAATTTCCTGGCATAGATGAATGAGTGCTTCCAGTGCTTCATCAGCCTGTTGAAACTTTCCAACTGGTATTCCATCAATTCCTGGAGCCTTGTTTTTAACTAATAATTTTCAGTGCGACTTGACTGTCTTCCTTCAGAGCCAGTGGTTCTTGCTCACATGCTGCTTCTTGAAATGGTTGTGTTGACGAGTTCTTCTTGGTACAGTGACTCTAGATTTTTTTTGCAGCGTTTCATCCTTCCTGCATCATTCAATATTTTCCCCACCGCTTGCCTGTCACTTCATCGTACGGCAGTGGCTGGTGTGTTGCTGTGACGCTGAAAGCTGTGTCACTGATATTTCAAATAGCCACAGGACAGGGCCCAGGAGAGCTTCCATTCTAGGAACAGACCACAATGGAAGAACGGGCTGTCCACTAAGAGGAACTAGCCACCGAAAACCCCATGGAGAGCATCGAAACATTGCCCGTTACTGAACCGATGGCAACAACAAATAGACCAGGTGAGTGTTATGGTAACAGGAAAGCATCCTTTTTCAATGTTCTTTAAACAGAAAGAGTAAAGTCGGACAAAGCGGCCACTGGCAGGGCTCCTAGCCTGTGCTCACCATGCGCCCTCCCTGCAGAGATGTAAGGGCTGCACACCATGTTCACAGCCACCTCCCAGGACACCCTGATCCAGACCAACAGCCTCATAACTAACT
>NW_022111372.1:87803607-87805846 GCF_000313985.2 Echinops telfairi
ATGCGCCCTCCCTGCAGAGATGTAAGGGCTGCACACCATGTTCACAGCCACCTCCCAGGACACCCTGATCCAGACCAACAGCCTCATAACTAACTCCATCAGACTTACTTCACCTGGGGGCTAACCACACGAGAGGCCACTGAGCAGGCACTAAGCCTGGTGCTTCCAGCCCAAAGGGCAGCCCAGCTGAGGGAGGTACTCTCAGGGCTCTGTCATCATTGAATCATTGGCCCCCAGGAGGTGACAGATTCCATTATTGTCTCTGACAGAGAATTGTTTGCTCTTTTGTGATCACTGCCAGGAGGGAGATGTCCAACTGTGGCACAGATGAGAAGGGATATCAATACCGCTATTGGCATTCTAATACCATCCAGTGTCAGCTAAGGACCTAGCAAGACAGCTTGACGGACATATTCCTGTGGCATCTCCAAAAATAACAGGGGTAGAGGGAGATAGGTGGCCATCAAGAGAAGGCGACATGTGATTAAAATTGAGTCCAAACTCAACTCGCATCCACCAGGCTCAGATCAGCAAAAAGTCACAGGTGTGTCAACAATGGGGCAGAAATGAGACTTTTCTGATTTCAACATACCTTCCATCATTTTGCCCCAGATTTGGGGAAACTATAACCTTCAATACCCCAACCACCACCTTTTTGTGTGCCAGCATCCATAAGGCCATGCCTTACCATTATCTGCCTAGGTCGGTGGTGAGCTCCTCTGACATGGACTGCCTACTCCTTCTTCGTGGCTGGTAGTGGTAGTGCCTGAGTCAGCTGGAGAGGAGTCTGAACTCAAAAGGGGCTCAACTGTACTCAGTGCTAGCTGGTGGTTGCTTTGTGGAAAAGAAGACTCCAGTGTTGCCCTGCGGGTTTCTTACTTTTTCAAGAGAAGTAAACATTCCAAATATCTTTTTAATTTTTTTTTTTAAAAAGCACTTCTCAGATCAAAAACGGAATGAAAAGGAAGAACACGTTGGGCCGAATTTGGACTCTGGGATGCCAAGACCTGTAAGATCCCAGATTACACTTGTGCAGATGCATTTCTCTTTACAAAAGGAAATGCCCATAGACATTCTTTAACAAGGGGAACAGAGAAAACAAAAGTAGAGTTGCTTTAATATTTTTACTCTGGGAAGTGGTTCCTGTCTCCTTGATTAAGTGTGAGGTAAGGTCATCATGTAACAGGGTGGCAAAGGGTGGAAGGCTTGAGTACTCGCAGCCTGGTGACTCGGGCTGCAGAATGACTGGGTGCAGTTGACAGCAGTTAGAAATGGTTGCACAGAGCCTATCCGCAAGTACTTTACTCTGTCTCCCCCTGCTGGTCAAAGTCCTGCAAGTGCAGAAACCTATTTTCATAGAATAAAATACCAACCAAGCCAAACTCAATGCTCACTCATAGCCATCCTAGAGGACAGAGTAGAACGGCCCCGGTGGGTTTCCGAGATGGCAACTCTCAGATGAGGAGCAGAAGCCTCATCCTTCTCCAGAGAAGCTCCTGATGGTTTCGAATGGCTGGCCTGGTCGATTGCAGCCCAGCACATAACCACTATGCCACCAGGGTGTATTATAATTTAATATAAAAGAATATTGGAAATAAACCTTGAATGCCAGCCTCTCAAAAACAAAATTGTCTTCATCCAGGTCTCTTCTTGACCTCCTCCCATCATCTGTTGATATGCATTCAAGAAATGCATCTCAACTAAAAAAAATAAAAATTCATCATTCATAGAGACCCAGGTTTCTGAGACTGTCAAATGTTGATGGCAGTGAAAAGCCTCATCTTTTCCCCCTGGAATGGGTGTTGGGTTTGAATTGCTGATCTTGTAATTAGCAGCCCAACAAGTAACTCACGACACCAGGAACCAAACAAACAAAAAGTTAATGCTTATTTCTCTCTGGATAGTAAATAAGTCACATTAAGAAACACCTTATGTGGCTTTTCAATTGGCTACAAAAATCTTATTTTCAGTTTAAAAATGTAACCACATTTAATCATTTTTCTTTCTTCTACAAGGTAACTTTCATAAAAATTTAAAGAAACTGAATTGCTGGAAGATGGCGACGGAGTAACAAATACCAGAGGGAATCCACAGAATTCATCCCAGGAGGGTTGCTTGGAGGGAAATTCAGCACTGCTGGACTGCAGGAGGAGCATCATAAAGATAAGTAGGCACAGACCCACAAGGTCTGGAGGCTTTTGGCTTACCATAGTGGAGGCCGGCTGGGGCTTGACCTTAG
>NW_022111372.1:87821408-87823822 GCF_000313985.2 Echinops telfairi
GGCAACATATATACAAATGTGTTTAACACAATGGATGGATGGATGGATTGTGCTAAGAGCTGTATGAGCCCCCAATAAAATGATTTTTTTAAAGAAATCTTTTTTAAAATTAAAACCTTTTTTCCTTGTTTAAATTTTTTTTGATTACAGACTGGTTTTTATTGGCGAGAATTTGGAAGTGCTCGATTTACATATGCACTGCCCTCAAGTTGATGCTGACCTCTTGGTAGCAGGCAGTAACCTCATCCTTCTCCCCCTGCGATCTTACAGTTAGCAGCCCTACGCTTAACTCATTACACCAGCAGGGCCCCTTTCCATGTACATAGCAGTGTTCATGTGTTTCCACTGTAGTCCATGTCTGTAGTAATGTACCACCATATGGTTAAATACAATGAACGTCTCTTGCTTTGGTCCTGCATTGTCCACGAGCTACATTGTGTGCACCCAGCCCAAAGACTGTGACATTGAACTTCTTGTTCACAACGTGACATCCACACTAGCTATCACAGAGGTCAGAATGAAAGAGGGGGCTCTTCTGACCAAACTGCTACAAATTGCAGCCATCCGCACAGGAAATCGCCCCTCGTTGGCCGTTCCCAACACACAGGAAGGGTTGTATAGTCCAATCTAACTTAATGCAGCCTGACAGTTGCACTTTTTAAAGACATGTATTTAGTTAAGACATTTCTGCTCTGTTTGTACAACTATTCTCCTCCAGGAGCTAGACTGTGACATGAAAAACACACCATGTGCTAATCACACCTGCAGGGTAATTGCCACTTTCCCAAACTAGCAACAGGAGGGGACAGATCAAGCAAAATGTCCCCCAAATTTCCTGCATCACAATGAAAACTGGACGTTTCTTTCCAAGTGCGTGTAGTCAAAGACTCCTGTCGGTGCCCGGGGGAAACCCCAGGGCTGTAGGGTAGTGATGGCAGTTGTTAAGCGCTGCCATCGGTTTGACTCACAGCAACCCTCTGCACAGAAGGACACACTGCCTGGCCCTGCCTGTGCCGTCCTCTCAGTGCTTCTGACCCTTGAGCCCAGGGTTATATATAGCCTCGGTGTCAGTCAGCTCAGCTTGTCAAGTCCAAGGTCAAGGCTCTGCCCCTCTCCTTGACCAAGGAGGAGGTCCTTGTCCAAGGACTGGTGTCTCCTGACAACATTTCTCAAGTATGCGAGATGCAGTCTTGCCCTCCTTCCTTCAAAGGGCCTTTCTGGCTGTGCTTCCTTCAGAGACAGGTGTGTTCAATTCCAAATAGGGACCACAGATAACATTCTAAGTCCCAGAGACATTCCCTTTCATTCACTTCCAGTTCCATCTGGAATCCCGTCAGAGCTGTGCCCCTGGGTGTTCGCAGTGACGTGGGAGAAGGAGCAGCTCTGTGCTTTGGCGGCATCTCAGTCCCAGGCTGCTGCCCGGGGCGGGGCTGCTCATCACCAGGCCTGCTTCCCCAAGTCTCTGACAGACACAGGTGCCAGGAAGGGGAATTCTGCCACTGAAGCCCCACTGCCCTCATGTCTGCAGTAAATGTGCTTTGCTCTTTGAAACCTCGCATTCTCTGGGAGCCCTGGTGGCACAGTGGCTTACGAGTTGGTGGTAACAGCAGTTCAAAACCACCAGCGGCTCCTTGGAAAGAAAGCTCCTTGGGAGAAAGATGAGGCTTTCTTTTCCTGTAAAGAGTTACAGTCTTGAAAACCCACCAGGGCGGTTCTAACCTGCCCTATAGGGTCACTGAGTCAGAACTGATTTGACGACAGGAGCCCGAGACCTTTCTCAGGGGCTCTGCAAGATCAGAACCCTTTCATCCGAATACCAAAATGCTTGCCTTGGTATTGCCGAATACCAAAATACTCGTGCCCTCTCATGAGCATACGGTGCTGTGTTCCAAAAGCTGATCGTGCCAGAGACCGACTACAGAAACAGCCGTCAGGGTCCAACTAGAGTCTGTGCAGCCAGGCACAGACTGGCAGCCAGGCAAAGAGATGTGCGGAAATATGAAATAAAATGAGTTTTCTAGTTTTTAGAAAAAGCAGCTGTTTCTTACTTTTAAAAATAGCGATGCCAGGAGGGGAAGGGGAAGGTGGGGTAGAAAGGGGGAACTGATCACAAGGATCTACATATAATCCCCTCCCTGGGGGATGGACAACAGAAAAGCGGGTGAAGGTGAGACGTCAGACAGCAAAAGACATGATAAAATAATAATAATTTATAAATTATCAAGAGCTTGTGAGGGAGGGGGCTTGGGAGGGAGAGGAAAAATGAGGAGCTGATACCAAGGACTCAAGTAGAAAATGTTTTGAGAATGATGATGGCAATAAATTCTATGAGCCTACATTTATAGGTTTAGTATTAAGGTAGCAGAAGGACATTGGGCCTCCACTCAAGTACTCCCTCAACACAAGAATACTTT
>NW_022111372.1:87824770-87869109 GCF_000313985.2 Echinops telfairi
TTGAGAAACGATGTACAAATGCGCTTTACACAATTGATGTGTGTATGGATTGGGATAACAGTTGTATGAACCCCTAATAAAATGTTAAGAAAAAATAAATAAATAAATGTGCATATGTGCTTGACACAATGGATGGATGTATGGATTGTGATAAGAGTTGTACGAGCCCCCAATAAAATGATTATATATATAATATGATATATATGATATGATATGTATAATATATGATGTGATGTATATAATATGATATATATGTGATGTGATGTATATATATATAAACATAGGTTGGCTGTTAAGTAAGTGAATACCTTGAATGTTGCTCAGTTTTAATGTTCCAATAAGGTAACAAGTGATAGATGTAACACCTAAGAGCTGACTGGAATCCTCAATAATCTTTAAGAGTATAAAGGAGTCCTCAGACCAAAGTGCTTGAGAACCACGATTTTACATCCCTTTGTAACCCTAATGCTGCAGTGGGAACACATTGGGCTGCTAACCAGAAGGTTGGCAGTTCAAAACCAGCAACCGCTGAGGGATAAAGACAAGGCTTTCTGCTCCTGTAAAGATTTATAGCCTCAGAAACCCACGGGGGCAGTCCTACTCTGTCCTATAGGGTCATTATGCATTCCAATCAACTTGATGGCAGGGAATTGGGTGTGGAGTTTCCTGCTGTCTACTGGCTTAAGCAAGTTCTCTGCAAACTGGTTTCATCTTACAGAATCCTTGCTCCATCAACAATGTAAAAATCAGGTCACGAGACAGTTCAGAATCCTGCCCTTCAGGCTGCCACTGCCCTCAGACCTCAGCCTCCCAGCTCCACTTGTTGCCATGCCACATCCACCACCTCTCCGTTTGAAGCTTTTCACTCCAACCGTTTTCTCAACAACACTGCTTGATTGTGACTATAACAGTCAAAACCACCACTTTGTAAAATGTAATGATCATTTACTATTTGCCAAGTCTGTATCCTGCATTATCTCATTAATGAAATTAATTGTCACACTTAGAACTGTGCCTGATGCATGGCAAGCCCTCATTAAAGGTGTGTGGTGCTGATGTGATGGAGTATCTTAAAATAATCCTACCAGAGGTGCCCTACTATTCCCAATTTGCAGATGAGACAGCTGAGGTGCACAATTATTTCTCATCCAAGTTCACACCGCTAGTAAGTTGCAGAATCAGAATTCAAGCCCAATCCTTCCTCAGCAAAAGCCTAGGGGCCACACTGCACTGATCAACGGTACACCACAGCTGCTCTCACTTTGCGGAGCAAATGAACCAGCGGAAGTTCTGGCTCAGATGCAGATTCTGATTCCAGAGGGATGGGTAGGTGCTTGAGAGTCTGCATTTCTAACCACTTCCCAAGTGTGTGTTGCTGCTGACTCTTGGACCACACTACAAAAGACGACTGTTCATCACCCCTCTCTCAGGCATCTTTAACCTCCTCCCCCCCCCCCACCCCTGTATGTTCATTTTACTCCGTCTTAATCATTCAGTGGCTCAAACCCATCAGCTGCCCAGCAATTTCAGGCAACAAGGCTGAACTTCTCTGCACCCATTTTTGATGTCTGCCAGTTTTATCCATATTCCCTGGAGAATTACTCTACTTACCTCTCCATGCAAGTGATTTTTAGAGCCCCTTAGCTAATGAGAGAGAGGCGTGAGTGAAATATAGAGGCCGCTCTGGACCCCCCAATGGGTCTGTTCCTCTGGACTCTCTGCACGTCAGTCACAAGACCAAATGGGAACTTTATGCCACTATGAGAGGTGGGGACTTTCCATCAGTTTTAAAAGTCACCAAATGCTCCCATGTTCATTTCCCCCTCTGATTGCCCTACAGAGACCAGAGTTAGCACAGATCCTACGTCGGGTGTAGGGTTGTAATGTGGTCATCTCCAGTGGATGACAGTTTTGTTTCTGGCTTGTACTAAATTAAACAAGTAAAAAACATTTTTTTCTAATTACATCCTTGAAAACTGTAGTAGTTCTGTTTTGTCTCATAGGGTTGAGAGAAATCGGAATAAACTCAGCAAGCTAGCTCCAAGCATGCATTCACATCACTGTTTTTAATGCCAATAGCCCCATCTTGTTCTTTGTAACCATCATCCTTAAGCCTCATTCAATTCGTATTTTCGGTTACTTATTGACAACCACAAACTACCTTTGGACTAGCACAGTGCTTTTTCCCATCAGCCAAACAACTGGTATTTGGAGCTGTCACCAGGGGGCACTGTCTGCTAGCCATCACTTCTGAATGGATCACCGACTCCTTATACATTTGCAGAGTTAGGCAACTACATGAATACATTGTGGAAAATGACTGGAAATTTGGAAAACGCAATTACATGTGATGAAAAAAGTATGGGTCACAGATAGAACACAGTAGAAATGGCAATCAACATTACTCAGCATGCCAAAATGAAAGGAAAATTAACATAATTTTTGCCATAATAAGGTCTATGGCAACCAACTAGGCTTACTTCTGAAAGACAAAAATAAAATTAAGAATCTGTCTGATCCCAAGAAACAGATCAAACATTAAGTCTAAAGAGGCTATTGTGGGAAATTTTACATTATCTACAGTCACCGCGCTCTACCTCAGCAAGCCTCTGGCTCTCCTCTGAGGGAGATTTTTAAAAAAAGAAAAGCAGAGTGACGTAACATAATACGCACAGTGTCAGAAGACAACGGGAAAGCACTCACAATACCAAGAATGAGGGGGGAAATCACAATTTGAAAGAAAACAAGCACCGAGATGGCCCAGATGGTGGAATGCTATGACGAGGAGTTTTAAAGCAGCCATCAGGAAAATGCTTTAATGAGCAAATACAAATGCACTTGAACCAATTAAACACACACACACACAATCTCAGCAAACAGTAGAAAATATCAAGGACAACCAGTGGACATTTCAGAGGTAAATAAGCAGTCAAGCTCATGGATCGGTAGGACATGTTATCATTAAGAGGGCATTGCCCCAAAATTGATCTTTAGATTCAATACAATCACTAGCAACATGCCAGCAGGCTTTCCTGCGTAAGTTGATCATCTGATTGTAGCACTGCTGGGAAGCCCCTCACCATCACTACTGCCTTCTTCCACCACTCCAGGAGCTGCCCATGTGCAGACCTGGCACTGCTTCTGTGAGGCTGTGACAAGGAGACTGCCAGGCTCCCCAAGGGCAACAAGAAACCCAAAAGCCAAAGAAGCAATCAAGAGTGAGAAGAGCAATCCTTTCATCTGCAGGTGGGGCAGGATGGGTCTCGGGTGCGGTGGAAGAGTAAGACACAAGCCGACTGTGGCTGACTGGCAGGGATTGTCAATGAGACAGATCCAATTCGGATTTGTTGGGCAGCCCTGCACCGTAGGCACAACTGGAGAATGAAGGTGCAATGGATGTGTTGCAGAAGCAGATGGGAGGGGCATGTGGAAGAGAACACAGACTAAGAATCCATTCTCAATTAGAAAGAATATATATCTGGAAGGGTATTCGCCAAACTATTAATGAATGAAAGCATTCTTTTCAAAGGATTGCTACAGCCAGCAGAGGTGCTACTGAGAGGCGATTCCAGTGAGCAGGTGTCTGGGTTCAAGGCAGCATCTTCAGCCAATTACAGGTGTAGTCAACTTCCATGATCACCTTTCAATTCTATTGTTTCACAAACTTTTTGAAGCCCCCTGATAACCACCTCACATCACATCCTGTTATATAAGCAGCTCACCAATGACTGGGTCCATAGCTCCCTTTGGTAACTCGCCACCTAAAATTACAGTTATTGGGTGGGAGAGAGGATCCTATTTTGGAAACAAGTTAGTGCTGTCAAGAGCAAGCATCAATATCAGGCTGCTCTCTGGCCTCCAAATTCTCAGCCTACCACTTATTAGCCATGTGGCCTTGAGTCTCTTTCTTCTCTTACTTTGTGGACTTCATCTGCAAAAATGCACAAGGATAAAAACACATTTTAAAAAAATCACATCTCAGGGAAAAACAAATTTGAGGTTCCTGGCACTTAGTAAGCACTCCACAGATCTGGTTTTATTATAATCACCACTTGAAGAACCCTAATAATTTTGAGACAGCTGAAAGACCTCTTAATAACTACTTGCACAACTGTAGCTGCTACTGTATTTATCACTCTGCTCGAGATCGGGTGGAAAGGAGCTTAAATGGGTGATGGGAAGAAACCAAGAAGTCAACATTACTGAGTTATTGGAGTAATCACTGTACCCACATAGTACAGAAAATGCAAACGGTTAGAACACGGTATAAAACCAATCCAAAGGAGGTCCAGGAATCGATAGAATGTCAAGTAATTTGAAAATGACTGACCAATGTCATATGTAATAAAAAGTTTGAAGATAATCCAAAATTGTTTGCAGAAATACATCAACAGGAACGGCCAGAAACTCAAGCTAGATTCAGAAGGCAGCATAGAAGAAGGCATATCACTGCAAACATCAGATGGATAATGGCTGAAAGCAGAGAATACCGGAAAGTTGTTTACTTGTGTTTTATTGATGGTCCAAAGGTTTTGACTGTGGATAACAAATTATGAATAACATTGTGAAGAACGGGAATTCCAGTGTTCATATGGATCCTGCACAGTATATTGTTCTGGTTTAAAATTAGAAAAAGTATCGGGGTTGCATCCTTTCAGCATATTTAGTCAATCTGTATGTTGAGTAAATCATCCAAGAAATCGGATTTGAGAAGAAACATGGCACCAGGATTTAGGGAAAACTCATTAACAACCTGTGATTTCAGCCGACACAACTTTGCTGCTGAAACTGAAAAGGACTTGAATTAGTTGCTGGTGACGAAAAAGAGACTGCTGGGTTCACACACTCAACCATGTACTATTGGAGCTCCGGTGAAGATGGATATAACCGAAGCATCGGAATCTAATGCCACTGAGCTGACTCAAAGTTAACTCTAGAGGGCAGCCCCGAGGACTTCCAAAGCCAAAGCATGGTTTTAACCACTTGGTGCCATGTGGATATTTTATCTTCCCTATCTTCATTGTGATTGCCATTGGATTAATTCTGACTCATAGTGACCCTATAGGACAGGGTAGGAGTTGGAATCAACTTGATGGCAATAACCTGTGTTTTGGGGGCTTGGGGGGTTCTTTATTGTAGATGTGTGGGTGGCACAAGTAGTCTGTGATCAGCGGCTAACCCAAAGTTTTGTGGTTTAACGCCCCAGCACTCCATGGTAAAAAGGCCTGGTGCACTATTTCTGCCAAGATGACAGTGAATAACAGTCTGGGGCTGCTCTACTCTAACACAGGGTCACACGAGTGAGAATAAACTCGACAGTCGCAAACCCCAGCCAGCACCTTCCTCGTGGGGAAGTGAGTCCCCAGGACAGTTATGACAGAAAAGGCCTGCCTACCATTGTCAGTGACATGAGAGCAATGCAAAAAGCAAACACATCCAAATATTAACTATAGTTGTGATTGGAAAGAATTGTGAGCAATGTTTTCATGAAAAGAAAGCTTAACATTCTACTTAAAATGGCACAGTGCATCTGCCTCTTTTTGTTATAACTACTTTGCTTTCGAAAAACTCCACAGACCTAAGTCCAGAATTTATCCCCCATAGAGTCAAAACATATAGTGAATAACAAAGGCAAAATTAGGGACAGGAAAAAAGTGCCAGACCACGTGGAGAACAGACAATACCCAGCAGGCAGCCCAGATTCCTAGATGGTAGTTACCTAAAAGCCAACGGACCGAAGACTGGGCACTTACACTTTCTGAGCATCTGTTTCCATGTCTGGAAAATGCAGGTTTAACTGAGACAACCCAAAAGCCCCCCTTCCAGGTCTGACGCTCTTTGGGGGAGGGGGTAGGAAGAGCTTAGAGACCCTGAATCCAGGTATCTACTCCAACAGATCCAGTTCTGTGCTTTAAAATATTCAGACAACCAAACTTGGAAGCATTAGCAAATACAGCACAACTAGCCATTTGGTACTATATAACTGGCCAACATCATCATTGTTTCAAACTTTATATCCACTTTGTAACTAATAGCACAGCACCTCTTCTATCACCCCCAACAGTGAGAGAGAAAAGCTACATAATTGCATCCCAGGCAACCATAAAGGAGTACCACAAACGGGAGGGCTGAAAGTATTTACCAACTCACAGTTTTGGAGACTAGAACCCAAAATCAAGGTGTCAGTGGTCATGCTCTGAAGACTCCAGAGGGAGGTCTTTCCTTGTCCCATGCGAGTTTCTGGAGGTTCCTGGCAGTCCTTGTCATTCCATGATGCCTCAATGCATTGCTCCAGCTCTGCCTTCATCTGCACATAGCTGCCTGCTTTGTGGGCTTCCGCTCCTGTTTATACGGACATCGGTCATACTGGACCAGGACATACCATGCTGCATGATAGCCTCTTGCTGATCTAACTTACACCTTCAAAGACCTTGTAAGGGTCTTTAAGACCTTGTAAAGCTTGCATGCCACCACGTGAAGCGTATCAGTTGGTCTCTATTCACCTAGAACAGGGGAAGAGGGAGAATCAGGAACAGAATCAGGAATAGGATCATTGCTATTATGCAGTTAATTGCCTCAATGAACTGCTGTGTTGGCCATGAGACCAAAAGAATCAGAAGCTGCCTGGCTACCATCACTGAACATTTTTATCAAGAGCCCATAGAAGAATCCTGACCAGAAGGGGGGAAATACAGAGCACAATGTCCAATTTCCATGGATTCTAGACTTCCTGGAACCATGGGGGGTGGATAAACCCTGAGACCACCTTTGAACCTAAAGCCAAAATACAACCAAGAAGTCTTCTTAAAACCAAAAATAAAATAAGCTTAACTAGTTAAAAATGTCTGCCTTGAGTAGTCTATTCTTATAAGAATTTATCGACAAGGAGTCAAACTGATTCAGCCATTCAAAAGATGAAACAGGAACCTTAGGAGAGAGGCAACTCAGAAAATTACACAGACTAAAGAATTGCAGTCAATGTCACTGAATCATACACATAGAAATGGTTTGAATTGGTGTATGTTTTGCTGTGGATACTCTCAATGATAGCAACACATTTAAAATAAAAAGAACTGAAAAAGGGAAAAGATTAGAGTCTAGTTCAGCTCTCTGAAAAACAAGTAAACCAACCACTGATATTTACACGCCTTCAAATAGGGGACAGAGGAGGAAGGGAGGAAACCATAGGAAAAAAGTGCAATATGTAAGAGGCCATGTGACAATGTGGATGGGGCAGATAACTTCAGATAGTCTGATTGTGATGGTCCTGGGAAACATTTTAGATTTTTAACAATATTTATTTAACATTACTTCCAAACAGAGGCACATTCACAGATACCAGAGGTTAGAACGTCAACACATTTGGGGAGATGGGGGGAGGGGGGGTCGGAAATTCAATCCTAATAACTAATAGCAAGGAGTTGGGACCTTTCTTTATGAGCAGCTACACAGACCCAAACACTCACCTCGGCGGAGATGGATTCTCCGTCAGCTTGCACTTGCAGCCCAGAACACCACTCCAAACAGCAGAGGCTAAACCATGGGACACGGTGCTTACTCAGGGCCATGGCCAAAGGTCCTCCACCAAAACCCAGATAGGAGCACAAGGTCAAAGGTAGTCACAGTCATGAAAGACAGCCAACCAAGAAAGAAACACCAGCCATATATGAAGACCTTCCTACTAACTTTGGGGGTGAGAGTGAAGAGGCTAATTCAGAGCACTGAAAAGCTGAGGTCTTATATATGCTGTGCCCATGCAGAGAGAGGCGGAGCATGCTTTGCAAACTCACCTGCCTGCTAACACACTGCAGCTGGTCAGAGAGAGCCCTGCCTCAGCCCCATTCCGTTCCACCTGGAGCTCAACCTGCAGTTGACCTCTCAGAGACCTGGAGTTACCAAAGCCAACTTCTCTGATAAGCAACTCTCTTCTGGTGGTTCTAATGTGAGAACACTGTTTTGGATTGGATATTGTTGTACGGCATTCAGTGGTTCTGACTCTTAGTGACCCAATGTGACAAATTGAAACTGCCCCCATAGACTTTCCTTCGCTGTAATCTTTATGGAAGCAGATCCTGTGGTAATGACATAATCTGTTGTCAATTTGAGAGTAGTAAGAGTGAACGAGTGGAATTTAGCCTGGCAATCAGCTAGGTGACCTCATTTAGAGATACTAAGGAGATAAACAGCTTGCTGGAGGCAGGACACAGGCTCGCACCCTGTGAGACATGCTTGCTGACAAGACACATGGAGATACGTAAAGCCCTGGAACATGTGGAGACCCCTGCCAGCGCTGAGATGCCTCTACCACTGCTGGATCCACAAGACTTTCCAACCATTGGCCTGAGATCTTCCTGCATTCAGTGTCATTGCATGTGCTGCATGAGTCTGAAGAGATTTTTATAGATTGGTATTGGACGGATGGGCTAATATCAGAGTTATGAACTTGATCTGGACCGCGCTGGGATGTTTTCTCAATATTCAATTGCTCCTGTACATAAAGCTCTTTCTTATATAACTATGAGGGTCTCTGGATTTGTTTCTCTTCTCGTCCACTCAGACAAACACAGATCCCCAGGTGTGGTGGGTTTGAACCATTCACCCATCAGCAGCTGAGCATTTAACCATTGTGCCATCAACAGTCATGGTTTGAATAGTAAGGGGAAAAATACCTCACTGCCATTGACTGAGTCGTTTCGAATGCATAGAGCAACTTGTTGACTTTTTGCCCCTGTGAGTTTTAGAAATTGTAAATCCTGATGGGAGGAAAAGGCCTCTCCTTTCTCCTGCGGAGAACATTTCAAAATGCTGACCTGGTGGTGAGCAGCCCATGTGTCACCCACTATACTACTAGGGCTCCTTGGGTTGGAGGGTGTCTCTCCCCCACCCAACCCCCCACTTCCCAGTGTGGACATCACCACCCCTGTAAGTGTCAATATAACCCTGTTTCAAAACAGAGGCTTAGTCCGTAAATGAACTCACCCTCCTGTCTCAATTTTCAGCCAGACAGGAGCCACGTCTAGGTTAGTTATCCACAGGTGCTGTCCGGTGGACGCCCACTCAGCAGCACAACAAAATGACACATGGCCCAGTGTTGGGATGTGTGCAGTTATTGTTGCAGCCAATGTGCCAATACATTTCATCAAGGGCTTTCCTCTTTTTCGGTGACCCTCTACCAACCATCATGTCCTTCTCCTGGGTCTGGGCCCTCGAAGTAAGTAACAGCGTTGACACCCTGGTTTCTAAGGAGCACTCTGGATGTACTTCCCCCAAGAGAGAAATGATTGCTCTTCAGCAGTTCATGGTCCTTCAGAAAAGTGGATACCAGGACAATAACACTGGGAAGGCATACACACCCTCCTTAAAATAATTACCGTACATACTGGAGTATAAGACGACCCGAATATCAGCCGAGGCACTTAATTTTACCACAAAACCTGCGTTTAAAAATGTGCTAAAAAACTCGGCTTATACCCGAGTACACACGGTAACCATTCGAGATCAAAAGAGTAGGATTTACTCCAGGACAAATTTCAGAGGGTCAGGAAAGGAGGAAGTGGGATGAGAAATGTGGAATTGCAATCACTGAGGTGAGACAAAGTGGCTATGAAGTTTTCAATGGCAAACTGATCTGCTCTGTAAACCTTGGTCCAAGTCACAATAAAAAGGAAAAAGAAGAGGAGGGGTTCTTTTGCTGTTAATAAGATCACACCAGAGGAGGGTAGACCCCAGATCTAATCCCTTCTGAGTGGCCTTCTCCTAAAAGGAACAGAATAGACGGGCACATACACAGCAGGCGTCACCATGTGAGACAGCGGAAGCGAAATCAAGTCTGAGCACACCTACTAGCTTCTGAAAGATGAAAGAGACCAAGGGAGGTCTTGCCCTGTAGACACGTCTTGAATTTAGCCTGGTGGTCTCCTGAACTGAGAGACGATACATCCCTGTTCTTGAAAGCTATCCAGTTAAAGTGCTGTTTTACTAAGGCAGCATGAAGAGTTCCAAAAGGGCTCAAAATAAAATTATATACAATAAAATACGAAACAAAATTAGAAACATTTAAGATTCAGCCTGGCTGAGCCTCAGCTGAGCTGTCACTTATCCAAGCAAACCTTTGCCTGACCTCCCCTCTCCCCGCCCCACCCCTCCACCGGTCCAGATCACGTGCCGCTCCTCAAAGCACCCGTGCCAGCTGTGCTCTTTGCTTTTGCATCTGGTTTTACCCGGTTTCCACCCAGACTGGTCCGATGAGAAGCTCAATTGGAGCTGGCAGCCTGGAGTCAGCTATCCCTCAACGTCCCCTCTCTCAGCTTATAAAGCAGCATACCCAGAGTAGGGGGGGTGACTTGCCCCATCCAGTCACAACTGCACACGCTGACTAGGGGGCTGACCAACTAGGGAACTTCCCACAGGTATCCCTTACGGGCATGGGCAGCAGCCCACCAACATTTTTAATCCGGTGGCTCTGGGAGGAAAAAGTAATGTGGAAATGGCAAGCTTAAGCGATGGAAAAATACGGAAGCAGAGTCAGCAGGTTAGCAAATGAGCCTTAGGGTACTTCAGTCTGTCCCACTCGATGGCAACTTCTCAAGCAAAGGGATCGCTGGCGGCCCAGCATCTAGCTAGCACTGTGCTGGGCAGAGGAGGCACGGCTTCAGGGCATCCCCTCCAGGAAGCGGGCGTGAGCTTCCCACCGTGGCCTGGCTGTTCCTTGAGGGCTGACTTTTCTTCACCCCTAGATTCCTCGTGCCAAAGGAGTCGATAGATGCTTGCAGAACTGAACGACACCCATTTCCCAGTCTTGTTACTGGGACTGCTCCTGTGCTGGGACAAAAGGGCACATAGCTTCGGAGCACGGCAACATTCCTGCTCTACGACGGACGCATTCAGGATACTTCTCTACAGGCTTCCTTTCTCCTCCCGCCTTGCCTTGTAAGGATGAACTTTCTTCCAATCCCTCCCTGAAGTGGAGGCTGCTTAGGGTGAAGGGCACTTCATTGTCTGCAAGCCTCATCAGGGTCCCTGTGTGCCGCACAGTGGTGATGTGCTTGCTGCTAACCGCCAGGCTGCCGATTGACATCCACAAGCCTCTCCCGGGAGGAAGGCTGGAGAAATCATGGCCCTTCCCAAGCCCTCTCGGCACTTCTTCACTCTCCCATCGGTTATGGCGTACAGAGTGACTCAGTGGCAATGGGCTTGAATTTGGGGGTTGTTGCGTCACTGGGATACTTATATTATGGGTATAGCCTTTCTGGGCACATGGTATTGCCTCCGATTTTGTATCCAAGGTACGGCTACATCCCAGAAGCAAGAGAGCAAAAAGTCAAGACAGGGAGACAAAAGGGAAAGGAAAAGAAAAAAAAGAGGGCTGAATGAGGCCAGAGGGGCAGGGGGAGGGAGGAAGGGAAACCACCACCACTGGCTTGACCATACTGTATTTGTCAATGCTTTCTTATTGAGTCCTGGGGCTTAGAGACTTTTTTATTTTACAACTTTTGCAAGAAAAACTGGTGAAAGCAGAGGGAGCCCCGGAATCTAATGACCTCACCTCACTCGCCTCGCCTCCCCTCGCCACACTTAGGAGGGCAGGTCTTCATTCCAACCCCCAAGCCCTTTCCTTGAACAATTCTAGCTCCTCTTCCTCTCATTCAGTCTCCACTGCCCACTATAAAACTTCAAAACTTGTCCTAGAATTGTTTTGTGAGAAAATTATTTTCTTTATAACTTCAAAATGTCATTTTCCTTTAAAAAAATCTCTTACCTGCTTTCCACATTGATTTTTCTTTGATTTCTCATCTTTGTAAATCTTTGTGAATTAATTCTCCCTGAAAAGCATCTGAAGTCATCAATTGGTTGCCTTCATCACAATCATATGTTGGAAAGTCTTAGTAGTGGTGGGCCTGGGCTAGTTTCAAGCTCTACCGTTAGTTACCTCTAGGGAACTCAAAATAGTTAAGCAGTCACCAATAATTAGATTTTTAAATGACAACTTCTTTCCAGCTCTTGCTTTCATTATTCACTGGGATCCAGACTCAGCCAGCTGCTGGTGGGGCAGGGTGGTGGGCTGAGGGTGGAGCATGAGAGTTGCAGGGGGACCAGGGACGGGGGAAGACAGTATTGATTTCCGAGTATTTCTCAAGTGTACCAACATGCAGCCATCAACATCCCCTGGGAGCTTAGGAGAAACACAATTCCCAGACCCCTGCTCGGACCTACTGGATCAAGGCGTGCAAGTGGTCCTGATACACTGGCATTTATAAAATACTTGGAGGCTTAGATGTAGCATTTACTGGATTACAGACCTCGGTCAGAATTTTAGAAACGGATGGAAATGAATTCCATTTACTGACCCTAGTGACCCTCTCGTAGTCCACTTCCATGTACGTTCTCTCATTTATCATTCATGAGTGTATTATTTGCTTAACTCCACAGGCTGACAATCTGGTCGAGTCCTGCTAATGAGTGGCAGCTCGGACTCCTGCTGTCACCAGCTAGTCACGGATATCGGGCCTGCAGCAGGGTCACATCTAACCTTCTCCCACACGGCGCTCTCAGGAGAAATGGGAGGGTCCACCACTGTCATTTGACACTGGCTGACGAGTGTGCATATTCCCTGGACAAAAGACCAGCCCACATAAGGCGCTGACTTCTGTAAAAAAGGAGCTGGAAGGAACAGGCGATGCAGGCAGCTCCCTCTGCAGACTCCAACTCCAACACCATGAATGTGTCCTTTGCTCACCTGCACTTTGCCGGAGGCTACCTGCCCTCTGACTCCAAGGACTGGAGGACCATAGTGCCGGCTCTCTTGGTGGCTGTGTGCCTGGTGGGCGTCGTGGGGAACCTGTGTGTGATTGGCATTCTCCTTCACAGTGCTTGGAAAGGAAGGTCATCCATGATTCAGTCTCTGATTCTGAATCTCAGCCTGGCGGATTTCTCCCTTCTGCTGTTTTCTGCACCGGCCCGAGCTATAGCATACTCCAAAGGCGTATGGGATCTCGGCTGGTTTGTCTGCAAGTCCTCAGACTGGTTCATCCACACGTGCATGGCAGCCAAGAGCCTGACCATCATCGCAGTGGCCAAAGTATGCTTCATGTACGCAAGCAGCCCAGCCAAGCAAGTAAGTTTCCACAACTGCACCATCTGGTCCATCGTGGCAGCCATCTGGGCCGTGGCCAGCTTGCTGCCCCTGCCCGAATGGCTGTTCAGCACCACTAGGCATCATGCAGGCGTGGATATGTGCATCATGGATGTACCAGCTGTGGCTGAAGAGTTCATGTCTATGTTTGGTAAGCTCTACCCTCTCCTGGTATTTTGCCTTCCGTTACTCTTTGCCTGCTTTTATTTCTGGAGAGCCTACGGCAGATGTCAAAATCGAGGAACTAAAACTCAAAAGCTTAGAAATCAGATCCGCTCAAAGCAACTCACAGTGATGTTGCTGAGCATTGCCCTGACCTCAGCTGTTCTGTGGCTCCCTGAGTGGATAGCTTGGCTGTGGGTGTGGCACCGGAAGGCTGGAGGTCCGACCCCACCACAGGGGTTCTTAGCCTTGTCTCAAGTCCTAATGTTTTCCATCTCTTCAGCAAACCCGCTCATTTTTCTAGTAATGTCAGAGGAGTTCAAGGCAGGCTTGAAAGGCTTTTGGAAATGGACAATGACCAAACACCCAACTGCCTCAGGCTCGCAGGAACTACCAGGGGGTAACTCAGAGGTCCTTCCTGATAATGTTCCATCTCTGGAGTCCCCAACCTGCAGAGCAGAGAGTGAGAAGCCTGCTGTTCCCACCTCCGGCAGAGAGAAAGGCGAGAAAGCAGACATGCCCATTCTCCCTGATGTAGAGCAGTTTTGGCACGAGAGGGACACGGCTCCTCCTGCACAAGATAATGACCCTATTCCCTGGGAACACGAAGATCAAGAGACAGAGCGGTGTGAGAAATAGACTTTTTGAAAGGGCAAAACAAATTATGGTTGATTTTACATGTATTAAATGCTTATTAGTATTGCTGTGTTGACCACTTAACTATAGCAAAAAGTATCATTGTTAGGGGAAAAAATGGCTTGTGGTCTTTTTCAAAATGTAAAACTTGTCAAGTAAAACAGTTAGGAATATTAACTTTTTCACATTATAACCTGGATGTCCACAGAATTCATTTACAATACTGTCATGTGTGAGGATAGCTGTCATAAATGATCAGAAAGTCCACGTTATTTGACACATTCACATCAGCTTTTTTATGGGGCTCCCTTATAACCCAATCTGTACTGGGGCTTGAACTTATCCACTATCTGGGGACTGACCTTTCTGAACCCACCAATCTCATTTCACATAACCCCAGTTCAAAATCTGATATTTTTCCAACACACTGAACAAATTTTAGTGAGTTTTCATTTGTTTAGTAAGTATTGACTTACTTAATGAGAATTCACATTCAATTTTTCACAATGCTGTAGAATAAACAGTATCATTTTAGTCCGGTCCTAGGTCAATTTAATACTTATTATGGGGTTAAGTTTAAGTAAATTCATTCTTGCTTATGCTAAAGCCTGCTTTACTGATCTGTCTAAAGTCATCTCTATGCATCTCCAATGTGAAGATTTTGTGGTATTCTCTATTCGAATAGAGGAAAATCTTAAAAAGCCTTTTTTCTTCCCAATTGTCTCTTCTTTCAAATTGCAGGGGAGTTCTTATTCTTGTATACCTGAAACAGGTTATTTCCATCATTTCCTTTCTCTCAAGATAAACTGTAAATTGTGGTTTGTGGTACAGGTTTCACTGATTAAGGAAAACTTCAAGTACAAAGGAGGGAACAGAGAAGAGGATCTGTGTTGTTAGACTGTATCAAACTTACTCCTAACAATGAACCTAAACCCTGTTCACCTTTCAGAATACCTCATGGATATCAGAGTGATGATGATTAATAACACAAATAATAAAGATTAATATGGAAGAGGAAATTCAAATAGCCTCAAGACAATTTGGTTAAAAAGAACAGAAAATAAAAGGCACAAAGGCAATACAAAAAGGAAAGCAATCATTAAATTTTGTTCCGAAACACAATTTGAGTACTAGCCAATAGTTATTCTAGCAAGGTGAAACATACCCAATAAAACAATGATTATGCTACAAATCTTCCCCGCTACAAAAATACCATAAAGACATTTAAACATAACTCTTGGTTAGCTTATAATGGGCTCCTCTTGGGATATTTCCACTCAGAAGATCCCTCAAAAAAGAGGGCCTTCAAGGCAAATAATGGAAAGTTTGAAATACTGGTAAGGTGCTGTGGAAATATTTGTTTTAAATGTTCCTTCTGTGGACTTTTAAATTGTTCTCAACATAGAAAGTAGGTTCTACTTGGTTCATTACAAATTCTGAGGCTCAGATGAAAGTACAAGTTCATCCAAGTCCAAGGAGCCAGGGTGCAGAGTGGTTAGCGTTGGGCTACTAACTGCAGGTCAGCTATCCAAAGCCACTAAGCTGCTCTGAAGATGAACTGACTGCTCCACAAAACATCTATAGCCTCAGAAACCGCGTTACGCGGTTCTGCTCCATCCTATGATAGGGCTGCTACAGGTTGAAATTGGACTCAATGGCAGTGGTTTTCATTTTTATCCCAAGTATTGTTTTGTGATGAGATACACAAGGATTACCTTTAAAGTTGTCTGTGGTTAACAATTTGAATTAAAGATTTATGTTCACTATATAAATGTAGAATATATTCTGCCAGTGTCTGAAGCTACCTTGTAAACAAATAAAATCATTCATTTTACTTCACATCGTTTTGGGGAACTCAATGCTGTTTCTGTCTTGAATTATTATTTCAAACTCCTATCTGGCACAATGGGGGGTCTGATCGATCGCACAAGGCTCAGGGTAAATCGGATCATCAAAGAGTTTGCTCCAAATGAAGATGTAAACACTGGAGTGGTATAGTTACATTAGACCTTTCATGAAGACCCTGATGACACAACGTCCTCACTTGATGCCTGAGAAAAATCTGCATAAAGCCGATTCATTCCTTTTGAGAATACTCAAACTCAAATATTCCTGAGAAAATGGAAGACAGATTAGTAATCATTAAAGCCCTTCTCTTCACAGTTCTCTACTGTGAGAAACACAGTATTGGCGAGCAATACCATGTGAAATCCAGAGTAACAAAATCGGCATTCTAAAAATATCATCATTGAAGGGAGTCTTACATCCATAATAATTGTATCCCCTTTATAAAACACTTGCACTCCTAATACAATTTATAAACTGCTCAACAGATTTATAAAAATGAATTTTTTAAAAGAAAAAATATATCCAGAGCATCTATTAATTACAGATTTTACAGGTTAAGGAGTAGGCTGGTAATTTACCACAAGTCTCTAATACTACATAGTGTCACATCATGTCTACAGCATTTAACATGTGTAAATACTAAGTCATGCAGATGTACCAAATACACATTTACTGCGTCCCTGCTGATGACTTTGTTGGAATCATGGCAGGTGTCACATAACAGGGAAAACGAAATTCTGTTAACATATAACATTTTCTTTAAATATTTTATTTACGCAGCACTATGAAGGGATAAAATAGAGGAATCTTTTTTAAGTGGGAGGTAAAGCTTCCTAGCCAGGTTTCACAGCGTGATATGCACTGTGCACAGCACATGAAAAAGATGCCAACAGGCACAAAGCATCACTATCAAGATAAATGACAAATCCAAGAAAACAGCAAAAACAAAAACATCAGCATGTTCTAGCTATGAAGCAATGATAACCTGCTAAGAGAATGCGCGCCAAGTGTTTCTTTACAAATTCCTTCCCTTTAATGCAAATAATTTATTACTATATCCAAGCCTTTAAAACTGCAGTTATTCACTATTTAAAACCAACATCCTTTATGCCAAATAGCATTTGCTACTTCTTTTAGGAATAGGTTTTAAGTAAATAAGCCTTTAACTTATTTAACAGCAATCATATACAATCGACATATAGAAAAAGAGTTGGTTTATTGTAGTTCAAATACATAAAACTGAACATTCAAACATCTTAAATTTAAACTGTAGGAACAAAAGTTTAACATTTAAACAGGAATATAGTTTACAGGGAACCAGAAAGGTAATTTATTGTATGTCTACTCCAGAATATTCATAAAGATCACTTAATGGTGAATAAAATGTGTTTAACCAGCAGTCCTATTCTGGCCAACCTGTTAATTGACTGTGGTTCAATACCTGAGAAGAAATTACTAAACAATTCTTCTCTTAATCTAAACAAGATTTGGCCTGTCATTCAGAAGGGAGCACATAAGTGAACAAACAAACTTAACAGTTCGGTAGAGACAAAGGTAAAAGCATGTTCATTATAATCATCTTAGCCCCTGGAAGAATTCAATTTTCAGTGTTTTCCCTTTTACCCGCTTTAAAAAACAAAAACAAAAAAACAAATTAAAAAAAACACACAAACAAACCCAAACTTAGGTTTTCTTGGGAGTCTGTGGTATCTGTATCCTTCAAGTTCAAACCATAAATGCTTTTTTTACATTTTGCATGTGTTAACACTGCTAGGAAGAACGTCACCAAGTCACTGACCTCCACACCTCATAGAAGTTTGATTTTTAGCTTCAAGAGTTTAAATTTACTAGACAGCCTATGTTTGAGTATGTATGTCAGTCATGCCACACAAAGAAAAGCATAAATATTTCCAAAGTGTTCTCCATTCAGACACTGTTCACAAATGCTTCTCCTTCTGTTCGTCAGATGGTTTTGCAATAGGTTGACTAATGTACATATATGTAAAAGTCTGAAAATTGGTTCATGCAAGCGCTGTAAATTGATAGATACCCCTGGGGAAGAGTATTCAGAACTATTTTGTTGATCGTCTTGTGGGCTCTGAGGCTGTGGGGGGTGGGGGTGGACCCCGGCGATCCAGGTCATCAACATATGCCACAATCAGTTTGCGCCTCTCTTCTGGCACACAGTCCAGCACTAGATACCGTTTGTCATTTTGCAAAATTTTTTCTACATCTTTCAGGTGCTGATCAGATTCTTGAATTAGCTTTTTAGATCTGAAATCAGAGAAAGGAAAGCTAGAATTACTGACTGCTGTTCAGCGGTCTTTTCAGAAATGAGCTGGAAATGTCCATCTAGTTCCTAATTGTGTTTCCACTTTTTTTATTTTTTTATTTTAGGAAAAATGTCACTGCAGTGATCACCTTTGTAAGTCACCTCAGCAAAGACTCCAGGGAGTGAAAGGGCCTCAGAAGCTGAATTACCCTCCCACCCCTACTGGTGCTCCCTCCAGATCAGGGCTGAGGGCGGGTGGGTGAATCTTGCCCGTGCTGTACCTGTTCTGTGGATGAACAGAGGACTTCATTCTGCAGGGCTGCCAATCCCAGCATCTCTCACAAGCTTTCACTTTCACATCTTTCACTAAATTAACTACAAAAATGTAGAAAGAAGTCTTACTTCACATCTAATTTAAAAGCCCACGCTGATGCAAAACATTAAGGATCCTGACCAAAAATCCAAATGACAAAATACCTAAAAACCACACCCTCAGCACTCTCTATCCTCCCGTGCACATACCATTCATTAAGATGCTTCTAGGTTTTCTTTGAAAGAAGAAGAGCTGTAGCACGAAACACAAATGGTTTCCTGCATAAGGATTGGTAAGCAATGTAAAATTGTTTTCCTGATAATTAGTTGGGGAGGAAACAACTGGATATGCTACAGAGCAATCTTAAGATTCATTTGATTATTAAAAATTTTAATTTGAATTTATCCAGCAAACTGATTTCCCCTAAAAAATGTTTTTTGCTGAGCTTAAATAAATAATTTCAAGCTCAGAATGTTTCAGCCACATTGAGTAGTCAGCCATCAGAGAAGGCAAAGAAAATTTGATAGTGAAGGATTTTAAAGTCTTCATGAAACACAATTCTTATATACTTGAGGGTACTCCTAAAAAAAGCAGTGAAGTAAAAACAAAGGTGTGTTTAAAAATTTGGATGGGTGGGTAACACAAAATGAGAATTGACATCTGGGCCCTTTCTTAAAAAAGCAAGAGGGAAAAAAAAAGGTAAGACAGTTATGAGGTGTAGCTGGCTTCTTCTTATGCCTAAAAATTAATCATGTCAACATGTGTGTGAATGCAAAGTAGGTTTCGACCATTAGAGTAAGGACTAGCAAAGACAATGGACTGCCAAGATGAGCCATTTCGTCACACATACCTATAGGTTATAAATTTGGTCTCTTTCAAAAGTGTCCTGAAGTCAGCCTTGGCGGTAATATATTTGTCTCTGATATATTCTTCAAATTCTCTTTGTTTTTTCTGCAAAAAGGCAGTACAGTTAGGGAGGAAGATCCAACAGTTCCAAAATTCACATCAATTATCTATTAAGCAAGTAGTTTATAAATCATGTAATAAAGCAAAACATAAATAAGAAAAAATTTTAAGGAAAAAAGGAAAAAGCAATGAGAAACCATATAATGAATGGAAGCACAAGTATTGCTGTGCTTCTGCAGATTCTTAGTATAACTGCCCCCTTGAAGGTATCTAAGACCACAGTCGTTGGAGCAGATTGCCACATCTTTCTCCTCCTGAGAGGCTGGTAGGCTTAAACTGCTGATTTCAAGTTATAGATAAGCCAAGCTCTGTGCCACTAGGACTCCATTTAATGTATTATTAGCAGCTCAAACTTTCATCTCCTTTAATATTCCTAACCTCAAGGCAAACACTTAAAAAGAAAATTACAGGTTAAGTGTTGCTAGGTGATGTGCTGTAGAATTTTTGACTCAAAGTGACCCCGTGTGACAGAGTAGAACTGCCCCATAGTTTTGTAGGATGTAGTTTTCAAAGCAGATCACCAGGTCGTTCTCCCTTGGAGTCCCTAGGTGGTATCAAACCAATAACCTTTTGGTTAGCAGGCTAGTACTTAACTATTGTGCCACTGGAGCTACTTACAAAGATGGCAATGTGGTATAATTTATAGATACACCAACTATAACACTCAAAACTTAAATCCATTATACAGGCCATTGGCTTTCTATAAGAGCTATAAATTATTTGGGTTAAGACAGGTAATATCAATACTCAGAAAAGTTAGAATGTGAGACTTGGATCTCACCTCTCAGTCTGCCACTCTTACTAGGCTAGGCACTCTCACTAGCCTGAATGTCCCAATCGTGAGAAGAGTATAGGCTTTTAGACTCTAAATCTAGAGCTATTAACCGGGAAGGGGGGGGGGGGGGGGGGGGGGGAGAGAAGAGAGAAGAATGGGAAGGGAGAACAAATGAAAGGCCAGTGGATTAAAAGAAATATACTAAACAATACTTTCCTTGGTATCATTCATTACTCAGACCCTGGGTGAGTCTGTTTCCCATGCTAAAATCTCTGGAACAGACATGAATGAGGCATCAGCTTGCAGTGTCTGTTCGTGTGGTTTTAGAGTCAGGCCCGACAGCCTGGCATCAAATGCTGACCTAAGTATGCCTGAAGAGTGGAGCCGGGCTGTGCTACCAATTGTCAATGAGTTCAATTCCGCTCCTGATGATCCCAGGTGTGCAAAGCAGAACCACTCCACAGAAGTGTTAAGCCTTTCCAAAGCCTTTCCCTGTGCTCTGAGGCAAACCTGGCAACCTTCTGGTTAACAGCAGCATGCTTAATTGTTTGTGACTCCCAGGAAGTTATAGCTTCATTATCTCTCTTAGATTCCAAAACATAAGCTTAACCTCAAAGATGAATTTTTTTTTTACTTTGCATTGTGCTGTCTCTTTCACACATTTCTTAAGAACTTAGAATCTGTACTCATTTCTGATACACTCAAAAGCAATTGCTTTAAAAACCTAATTTCATTTTGGTGAAGATAGAAGCACCCAATTAATATTTATAAACTGACAGTAAATCACAGACACAAAAGTTTCTTACCCTGTCACTGGAGGAGAATTTAATACACCGAGGATCTTCTTTAATGATTTTTTTTACTTCTTTCCACGTAGATGTTAAGGTAATCTTGGAGAAGACAATGTAATAAGAAAGATAAATATAACTCACTGTTATTGGGGGGTCAAACTGGAGCACATATGGTACAGAATATTACACACTGACCTGCGGTCTCTTGTAATGCCCAAGCGTAACTGGACTAGTTAGGGACAGGGAGCAGCTTTAATGCAATTTCTTTTTGTTGGCTTGCCACAAGAGTTATTTTCATGGCCATACTTTCAAGGTGGCCTAAGACAATCACTTGCAAACCCTGTATTTACATGGGCAAACATCATAACTTCTGAAGAAACCATCACCAAAAAGAGAGCAGATAAGTAGGCACAAAACCCGAATAACAAAGTGAACAAATTGCCAAAGAAGGGGGCCACAGTACCAACTGACGGCAGTGTAAACTACAACTCTCATCAGGAGGAAAATCACTGATCACACACAATAAGAGACATTTTTTAATTACAAAAGGAACAGAGCGGAATCGGAAAATAGAAAAAAAGCAATTCCTAAATAGGTAAGAATGGCATCAACATTTTACTTAAGGAAAAAAAAAATCAGAAGCAAGGGACATTAAACCCTGGGAATCTCAGTAATGAATCTAGAGACCAAAAAACCAACCCAACCCACTGCTGTCAAGTTGATTCTGATTCATATGACCCCACAGGACAGTAGAGAACTGGCCCCCAAGGCTGTACATCTTTACAGAAGCAGACTGACTTGTTTTCCTCCCACGGCCTGGCTGGTAGATTCAAACCGCCAACATTTCAGTTAGTTAGCAGTGAAGTGTTTTAATCACCAAACCACCACGACTCTCTGATCTTACAGACCACACACTAAAAGGAATCCGAATGTTTTACTGTTCAAAATTAATGAAGACTGTCTTAGATTAAAATGGGACAAAGAAGATTTTTACCGCAGAAGTTTCATCCAGAAGTTGCCTAAAGTGCTCCCTCTTCTTTTTGGTGAGTGCTTCAATGTGTTCATTAAAGAGCTTCTCTTTCTCCTCTCTTTCCAATAAGGATCCAGATTCCCAGCGGTGATCTTTTCGGAGAGTCCTCCTAGTATCAGACCATGACACATCGGAAGAACGTACCTAAAATCAAATGAGCATATATATTACCAGAAAGATGTATCTTTTCAGTTAAACATTAAAGGATAAGGTAAGAAGGGTCGGTCAAAGAAGAATTTGCTATTGAGTAGAAGGAAGTTGACAAGTCCACATTTTTTAACAAAGATTTCTGTGGCTGCAATGGGAGAATAAATTTGAGATATAACTAAGACAATGAGAGAAATTGGTATATTTCTACAATTGCCCAGAGAGAAAAGGAAATAGAACAGAAAGAAGCAGAGAGGAGGCAGAATTAAGAAAGAATCAATGCAGACGAAAAAAGATTGTGACAGGAAAAGGGAAGAAGCAACAGAGTAGTGCAGCACAGCAATCTTGGGGCATTGAACGCAGGGGCAAAAACCCTACATAACTCACGACCCTGAGGGGTAATGTGAAACGATTTTCAAGTTACTTTCAGAGTATCTCCTGGGATCAGTACATCACCAGTCCTACATCTCATACCATCTCCTCACTAATAACAGATCATCACAACGGTGACCCTTAATCATCGAGGGTTGCATTACAAAGGGGTATCCCACAAAACCCCAAAAATCCCTCCCCCCCTCCCGCAAAGCTATGTATTTAAGTTTTTTTACAAAGCAACCTATCAAAATACTCCCCATTACACCCAATACATTTGTCAATTCTGTGATTTCATTCTTGGAAACATTTTTCAAACTCATCTCTGGATGGCTGACAGCACCTGCCTCGTGTTTTTCCCGTCACCTTTTCTACATTGACAAATCACTATCCTTTCAGGTACTTCTTCAATCAGAGACAAAAAGAAGTTGCATGGACCAAAGGAATGTGAGTCAGGTGCATGGGGCAAAAGAGGCAAGCTGCTTTTTGCCAAAAACTGGCACAGTGAGATGGCTGCGTGGTGGCAAAATAGTCCCATCTGCCACAAATCAGAGCTTTTTTTGTTGTCAAGCAGCGGAGCTTTTTTCTGTCTTTGTTTGTTTGTTTGGGGGGGGGGGTGTACCCCTCTTAAGCACATTTGCTTAATGCCAGGTCAGTGTGTTTAAGATGATTTCCATGGGGGGAAAAAACATTAAAAAGTTTGACACAGAAGATTTCGAATTTTCATATGTGCAGAACACCTACATTCTGAATAAGCTAAATAAGGGCTATTCCTACTTGCTGACATCAAGTATCCCATTTTATAATGCCTTTTAAGGAATATCTCATAGTTAACTTAGAGAACATAAAAATGTTCAAAATGGATTTCTATTATCTAGCACTTTAAAGAAACAAAGTCAAAGATTAATATTCACCATGTCAGACAGAAGTGCCTTGAAGTTCTGAATCGCTTCTTCTCTTTTATGTTGCTCTCTCTCTCGATCTATTTCTTTTGTTTGTTCTGAACGAGCTTTTTGGACCTCCCTTTCTCGTTCTCGAAGGCTTGCCTCAATGCGGGCTTGCCTTTCAAGCTCTTTCTCTTTCTCGGAATCTAAATTCTGTAAAAGTAAAATTACATATCCTTTTTACCAACACCATCAAAATAACCACTTTACAAAATAGCTAGCCGAATAAAAAATTTGAAATCTGATTTTACCAAAAACAACCCACACGGTACCTTACCTCCACATCAACAGTTAGGGCTTAACAGGAAATGTCAACAAGAAAAACTTCAAACAACAACAAAATCCCTTGTAACACAATTAAGGATTTTTATGATTTCATAGCTATAATCGGAGTAAAAACAAATGGTTACCTTGGCTATTTTTTCAATATACTGCTTGAAAAGGTCTTCTCTCATGGAAGAACTATCCACTGCTTTGTAACGCGGGTCACTCTCCACTTTGTCTTTTACTTTGCTCCATCGAGACTGACTGTCCAAATGATGATTCGATAACAGTTCGAAGAAGTCCGATTTAATCTATATATTTTTTGACAGGTAGTGGAGTGGGAAGGAAATAATGTGTCATGAGAAATTCCAAGGGGATGAGGAGAACCACCTACATTAAAGAACGCAACTTTTCAATGCACTTTAGAATGAAGTCAGTTTGAGCAAGAGAATTTTTTTATTAAGGGGAGGGGAAGTGAGTGAGTCAAGACCCAAAGCCCATCTGTTGACAATTGGACATCCCTTACAGAAAGGTCACAAGGAAGAGACGAGCCAGTCAACATGCAGTATAGCACCAATGAAACATACAACTTTCCTCTCGTTCAGTGGTTCTCAACCTTCCTAATGCCGTGACCCTTTAATAGAGTTCCTCATGTTGTGGTGACCCCCCTCCCCAACCATAAAATTACTTTCGTTGCTACTTCATAACTGTAATTTTGCTACTGTTATGAATCAGGCGACCCCTAAGTTGAGAACCACTGCTCTAGTTCCTTAATGCTTTCCCCGCCCCACTATCATGATCCCAATTCTACCTTACAAATCTGGCTAGATCAGAGCATGTACACAGGTACAGATAAGAGGTGGAAACACAGGGAATCCAGGACAGATAAACCCCACCGGAACCAATATTGAGAGTAGCCATACCAGGAGGCTAAGGGGAAGGTGTGGGGAGATAGGGGGAACCAATCACAATGATCTACCTATAATCCCATCCTAAGGGGGATGGACAACAAAAAAGTGGGTGAAGGGAGACATCAGCCAGTGTAAGAAATGAAAAAATAATAATAATTTATAAATAAATTATCAAGGGCTCATGAGGGAGAGTGAGGGTGGGGGATCGAGGGGGAAAATGAGAAGCAGATACCAAGGGTTCAAGTAGAAAGAAAATGTTTTGAAAATCATGGCAACAAACGCACAAATGTGCTTGACAATGGGTGTTATGTATGGATTGTGATGAATTGTACGAGCCCCCAATAAAATGATTTTTTTTTAAAAAAGGCTATTGTAGGGAAACAATTCAAAGAGATACCAAAGAGCCATGAATAAAGGTGTGAGAACTACCAAAAAATATATATCTAAAAACAAGCAAGCATATAGGCTCTCATTGAAAATTTGCCAAACTCCTGGAAGGTAAACAAGCGGCCATCTGGCTGAGAAGCAACAAAGCCCATATGGAAGAGACACACCAGCCTGTGCGATCACGAGGTGTTGAAGGGATCAGGTATCATCAAAACAAAAAATCCCATCATAGTGAATGATGGGGGGTGGGGGTGAGGGGGTGGTGTGTAAGAGTGCGGAGTGGAGACCCAAAGCCCATTTGTAGGCCACTGGACATCCCCTTACAGAAGGGTGTAGGGGAGGAAGACAAGCCAGTCAGGGTACGAAAAAGCAATGATGAAACATACAACTTTCCTCTAGTTCCTAAATGCGACCTCCTATCACTATCATGATCCCAATTCTAGCTTGCAGGTCTGGCTAGACCAGAGGATGTACACTGGTACAGATAGGAACTGGAAACACAGGGAATCCAGGGCAGATGATCCCTTCAGGACCAGTGGTGTGAGTGGCGATACTGGGAGAGTGGGTTAGAAAGGGGGAACCGATTACAAGGATCTACATGTGACCTCCTCCCTGGGGGACGACAACAGAAGAGTGGGTGAGGGGAGATGTCGGACAGGACAAAATATGACAAAATAATAATCTATAAATTATCAAGGGTTCATGAGGGAGGGGGAATAGGGAGGGAGGGGAAAAAATGAGGAGCTGATGCCAGGGGATTAGGTGGAGAGCAAATGTTTTGAGAATGATGAGGGCAATGAGTGTACAAATGTGCTTACACAATTGATGTATGTATGGATTGTGATAGTTATATGAGACCCTAATAAAATGATTAAAAAAAAAATCTGCCAAACTCAAGATAAAGCATATTCTTCAGAGAAATAACTCAAATTTGTGTGCACACACACGCATGATTTTTAAGTTTGCTGCTTCTCATCTCAGAACTGTCATGTTTTCAAGGAAATAATAAATTTGCATTGAGCTGCATTTATTTTTAAGTTCAGGCTTATAAATTGTCAGAAATTTTGTTTGTTAAAATTAAATAGGACTTTACAAAGGTTCATGAGGGGAAGAAGGGTGAAAGAGGGAGGGGAAAAAATGAGGTGACACCAAGGGCTTAAGTAGAAAGAAAATGCTTTGAAAATGATAATGGCAACATATGTACAAATGTGCTTGACACAATCGATCTATGTATGGATTATGATAAGAGCAGTATGAGCCCCAAATAAAATGATTTTTAAAACAAACAAAATTAATTAATTAAAAAAAAGTAGTATTGCCAGGAACAGTATCAGTCTCCATTTAAATTTGATATGAGACGCAAGGTTGTAGAGGTTAGTGATGGACTGGAATGAAAGATTAATTTGTTTTTGGAGACTGGTGCAATTCCTGTTTTCTCATTCCCTAGGTCACGAGGGAAAGCAGTATATTTAATTGCTGTGGGGAGGAGGTTCTTGGTAGGATCACAATCTTTTTTGAGTAACTGATTATGCTGAATATCTTCAATGATAGGAGTATAATGTAAGGTTAAATGTTAGAAGAAGTAGGCCTAGAAAGTATGTAAAAATAAATTCCTCATTCATCTCTTTCCCCGTCTATTTAAAATATTTATGTGAAAAACACAGTTTAGGGAGAAAATTGTAGGTCATAGGTTGCCAAGCTTTATTGCTATCAACACATTTTCTTACATATCAGCGTACAAACATTGCAGTTTATTTGGTAAAACAAATAATTTTACTGTTTTTTTTTGGGGGGAGTGAGGGGTGTTATTTTAGACATTTGACCATATAGTTTCAGATTTGCATAAGTAAATGTGATGAAAGAGGATGGTGCCAGGCTATCAAAAGATATAGCATCTGGGGTTTTAAAGGCTTGAAGTTAAGCAAGCAGCCATCTAGCAAAGAAGCAACAAGTCCACATGGAAGAACCACACCAGCCTGTGCAATCATGAGGTGTCAACAGATCGGGTGACGAGCATCAGAAGACCCAAAACCCATCTGTAGACAATGGGACATGCCCTCGTAGAAAAGGGTCACAAGGAAAGGGTGAGTCAACCAGGGTACAGTGTAGCACCAATGAAACACAATATTCCTCTGGTTCCTTGAGGCTTCCTCACCCACCACTATCATGACCCCAGTCCTGCCTTTCACTGCAGGCTAGACTGGAGCATGTGCACAGGTACAGATAAGAAATAAGAGCTAAGAGCTCAGGACACACAGAATCTAGGAACAAGAAAGGGAGTATTGATAACCAGGAGGGTAGGGGAAAGGTGGGGAGAGGAGGGAACTGATTGCAATGATCCACACATAACCACCCTCCACCACCCCAGGGTGCGAACAACAGAAACCATGGGGGAAGGGAAACAGTGGATGGTGTAAAATATTGAAAATAATAACAATTTATAATTTATCAAGGGGTCACGAGGGTGGGGGGAGGCAGGGGAAAAAGAGGAGCTGATACTAAGGGCTCAATAGAAAGTAAATGTTTAGAAAATAATGATGTCAACATATGTACAAATATGCTTGATACAATCGATGTATGGGTTGATTTAAGAGCTCTAAGAGCCCCTAATAAAATGATCTTTTAATAATAATTTGTAAAAAGTAAAAAAAAAAAAAAAAAGTTAACACCAAAACAATGGTTTTAGAACATGAACGTTAGTTTCAAATGCAAAGAAAAGTGCATTAAATTGCCTAAAAACAATCACACAATATTGAGCCATCATTTAGTTTGGGGTTTTGTTCAGTCAAAAGTACAGAACAGTGCCATCAATGATTCTATTCCAACATATAAAAACTTAAATAGAACCCAATTTCTTCTGAGAAGTGTACTTTACCCCAAATAAACATTAACAATAATTGTGGAAAAATTATTTCAGCTCATTCCTTGTATAAAAGCAGAGGTGCCATTCCTACAAGAGTATTTATTGGTTTCTCTCTAACATTTAATAGAATTTGTAACACGTGACTTTCTGGAATAAGAGGCAACTTTAAATGTCAGGATGATTATGCTCTCCTAGGGGTGACTTTTCTCCATTCACAAAGCATACAGGGGCACGAAGGAGAAGAGCTGTGTGTTTTGATGGTTCATGCACCACTGGTGTCATCTCCCCACCAGCCTGCCTCCCTAGTGGTGAGCACTCCACCCCCAACACTGCTATTAAATGACATTTGAAATTCATTAATCTTTAATAGCCGACCTTTAATTCTGATAGCAGTAATTTATATGTAAGTTATGCTTAAAGATTAGAAAGTAACTTAAATGCTATCTTTTGAAGGAAAAAAAGATAAGGAAGCTCTTCGAAATTTTAATGTTACCAGTTATAAAAAAAAACTTTGAAATCTTGTTACTACCTCTGAGCAGGCAGACCTAACATTCCAGGGTTTAACAGGCATCTTTTAAAAATTAGTATTAATAAAATTTGGTGCAAGTCTCTACAGTTAAGTGAAGCTACTGAAATAAAGTGACAGAAAATATATACCTGAGTAATGGTAAAAACCAGCTTAAAAGGCCAAACAATAAATATGAATCCCGTTACTTCATGTCCATATGTGAGCTTTGACAAGCAGCACCAGCTTAGCCCTTTTCCCACGTTCACAAGCTCACATGTTACATCACTGATGCTATAAAACTACTTACCTTCTCACCTCTGGTCTTCGAATCTTCTTTCTCTTTCTTCCGTGCAGCTGCCACATATTCATTAAACAAGGCTTCTCGGTCTTTCATCTTTTCAATTGCTTTGAATCTTGAATCTTTAGCATGCTTCGCTGCAAACTCACTAAAAGTCGCTCTGTAACAAAATGGCAGTGTGCTCACTTGGGTGGAGCTCTTTCTAATGGTAGAAAATCATGTAGTAGAAAAGTATCATTTCTTCCTTTAAGAGTATGCGTCAGACACACTATTTTTCAACACGGTGAACACTAAGCTAGAGAAAGAACTATGTAAAATGAAAATGTGGTTAGAAATTTGCACATTATGAGTATTATGGTGGAAGTGAATAAATTTAATCCAGAGGACATATGCATTTGTTGTCAACAGGAAAGAAATAAGAGAGCAAAATACGTATGTGCTTGAAGAGAGTGAAACCAAAGCCATGCGCTAGCACAGAGTCCAACTCAGAGGAAATGCCTGACAGTTTCCAAGACTAAGTTTGTAAGGAGCAGTCTCATCTTTCTCCTGTGGACCCATCGGCTGGTGCGTCTGAATCACGCCCTATGGGGAGGAGCCCACTGCTTATCCCACAGCACCACTCGGACTCCTCTGAAGACTGAGCCCATAAGCGTTCCCTCGTTTTACATGAAGCTGGCTCTGATTTCCAGCTATGAAGGAAAAACTTGTTTAGGAGGCGGGGAGGAGGGCTGACAGAAGGAGGGTTGTTAGTTGCACTCGAGTCCATTTTACGGAACAGAACTGCCTCAGATTTTTCAAGGCTGTGAACTTTTAGGAACAGACTGTCAAGGCCTATCTTCTGGGGTACCTATGGGTGGATTTAACCACCAATTAATTAGTAATTGAAAACTTAACCATTTGCAACACCCAACAGCAGTGGTAGGAGATGGGTAAAAGTGACTATGAGTTGATTCCCATTAAAAGAGGCAGAGACAGGCACAAAACTTAAATAATTCCATTTACTCAAGTCATTCTCTCCCAGAACAAAGTTCAATACTCTGATAAAGAGCTTTGTGGTAGCTGTCTTCTCCCCAAGCCAAACATCAGCTGGTGATATAGTCTGTATTTTAAATTACTTCCTTAAAAATACTTGATATTCACTATGACTTGATATGTTAGAGCTTTTCAGATAGAGAATGTTAACATATTTTAAAATATATATACTGTGAAAATAATAATAAAAACAATCACACTCACATCCTAGTTTTGAGGTTTTATACTACCCAATATATAATACTTCCTAGTTTGTATGCAAAAGTTAAATGTAACAATATAGCAATGTCCACAATGTCCAAAGCACTAAGACTCCCAGTTCATGGCCTGGTGGTTTTATTTTCTGTAGAAACTAACATAGTATCCAAATGCCACATTCACTTCCATCAAGTCGGCTCATAGCGCCCCTATAGTGCAGACTACTCCAATTCGATCTGCTCCAAAGAACATCAGTATGGTATTGTAAAATTGAAGACTCTTAGAAAACCAAAAAAAAAAAAATTGAATACTCTTATTTAGTCAGATCTATATAAGAAAAAAATCTTTAGGGTCAATTACTCCAAAACCATCAAAGGTTTTAACAGATACATTTTGCTGAACCTTTTGAAAATTAGTTGCAGACATCATGAGATCTCATCTTAATTTCAACAAACATCTCCTGGGGAGCAGTCTTCCTCAACTATTATAATACCCAAGGAAATAATTCCCTAATATCTACTATCAAATCTATAGTCAAACTTCCTCAACGGCTCCCCCCAAATGAGCCCTAGTGACACGGTGGGGTTAAGTGTTGAGTAGCTAACCGAACAGGAAAGAAAGATGCAATCTATTTCCCTAAAGATATACAGCCTCAGAAATCCCATGAACAGTGCTACTCTGTAGTTAAGGTTACTATGAACCAGAATCAGTCAGGGCAGTGGGGCTTTAGTCCCTCAAAAAAGATCTTTCACAAATAACCTAGTCCAGTCTCAATATGATCCATTAACTCATTTCTGACTTAAGAAAAATCCCAAGACACCTGGAGGTTCTTAACCTCGTTTACCCCTTTAAATTTTTCTTTCTTCATAATCAAAAACACCCAATTAGCTTTATTTTCTGAAATCTGTACAACAGATTTCTCTTCATAATTCAAACACAAAAAATACCACATCTGCTTTCTCATTCTTTTCCACCTTCAATAACAAAAGTATTAAATGAGATTAGCTTTTTAAAAATTACCATTTAATCGAGGGATCCCATGATTCCACCCTCTAATTTTGGAAATTCTCCAATCTAGTACTGCTACTGCCACACTAACTGTAGGAGAAGTAATTCTCACTGGGCAATACTGGAACCAAGATGGAATTCCTGCTTCATGTAGAAAGACTTTGTAATTTGCTGTATTTTACTTTCCCTATCATGCTGTTCATTAGGTGCCAGAGTCCACTGCAATTCACGATGACACTAGGTAAAAAATGAGTAGCTCACTCACAGTTGTTCTGAGGGTTAAATCAGATAATACATATGAAGTGCATATAGGCACATAAAATGTCTAATAATCTATGCTATTATCATGAGCTTTAGACACACAACCCAGACTTGTATTTAATACATATCAATAACTGACTGAAAATTTTAGACAAAACCCTAATTTGGACATAGTCAAAATTCAGAAATGAAACTTCTTTCACCACTTTAACTCAATCAAAATAATTTTCCTTCTCCTTCAACTTATTATATATAAACTTTAAGAAGATAGTGACAAGTTTTTCTATCGTTCCAGTTTCTACAGAAGGAAACATTAAGGAAGCATTTAAAATAAAGGTGCCCTTCTTGAAAATGAATAACTCTATATAAAGTATATGGATTCCTCTGAAGGAATATACATAAATAAGGGGTTTTTAATGTCCAGATATCAGTTATATTTAGTTGCTCTATTGCTAGGAGAAAGGATACATGGTGTTATTTGGTAATAATGAACCACATACCTTGGATTAAACTTTGCTTCTTCCATCATTTTTTTGAAATCTTCCTTGGCTTGCATTATTTTGTTTTTCTTTTCTCTCCGTTCTTCCTCTGCCCTGGTCTTTACATACTGATCAAACACCTACCACAAGAAATAAACCAGTGTGACAAGTTAGTCATTCATATAGGCATTTTAACTAAACCATAAAACAAGCCTTTTGAAATTAATAATCAATTTTTACCAAATTCTACTAGGAAAAAATTATAAGGTAACTCAATTACACATGGATACCCTATGGCAAGTTCTCATTTTAATTCTTAAATTTCCAGAATATATGCTTATTGTTAAAAATATTAACCATTTAAGAAACATATGAGATAAATCAGTCTTCAGTAATCCTTTTCCATAAAAAAGCAATGACAATCTGTAATGTATGTTTTGACTATGTTTTCCATAAGACATAATTTCTACCAAAATATAACCACTCATCTTATTTTCTCCCACTTAATAAAGATAAAGTGAGCAAGTGTACACATCTATTTCTCATCTTCATCAAACCCAAATTAAATGACAGCTGAAGAATGTCTTTTAAGCCACTAACTCACATGGGAAAGGAAAAAGAAACAGCAACTCATGAATTTGATCAGCAAACAGGCACTGTAACCAATATGGCAAGGCTGAACTTAAACAGCAGTAAAGAATACAAATTAACCAATTTTGTTTTTTACTAGAGCAGTGATTCTCAACCTTCCTAATGCCAAGACCCTTTAATATAATTCCTCATGCTGTGGTGACCTCCCAACCTTTACATTATTTTTGTTGATACTTACTTAGACCTCTATAAATGCCCTTTGCCTCCTAGTTCTTTCCTCTATGTCCTTTGACTTTCCTCTTGTCCCACTATCATGCTCAGTCTTCATTGGGGTTTCAGTAACTCCTCTTACATTACCCTTGATCAAGCCCTACCAGACCTCTTACACCCCTCACCACTGATTTTGGATAACTTGTTCCTTTGTCCCTGGGTTTCTTAACACCACTTCCTTTGCCCCACCACCCCTTCTCTCATGTGCCCCCAGAACCATCGGTCCCATTGTTTTCTCCTCCAGATTGTTTATCCAGTCTATCATATCTAGATAGACCTGCAGAGATAATAATATGAACAAAAACAAGACAAAGCAAAACAAAACAATAAAAAGCCAAATGGTTCAAGAAATTGAAAAATGCATGCTTATCATATGAAATTCAAATTGCATAGATAAAGTTTTATACTAAGAGAGGTAAAAAAAAAGTTAACACAGCAGGGCTTCTCAATCTCATAATTCTGTGCCGGAAGAAGGAAAACTACTGTTCACAGCTGGCCTTCTAGTGGCATCCTTGCCTCTATCCATTGAGTCATCCCAGCACTAGTTGACACAAAAAATGCCCCCATAAATCATGAGGGACCACTCAAAGATGCAAGAGGACCCAGACAGCATTCTAGTGCCTCACTTCCAACCAGAAAATTCCTGCAACATGAAAAATAAAGCCTAGAAAGAGAACCAATGTAAACAAAGACTATGGCAGAAAACAAACTTAAAAGGAAAAAAATGTCCCAAACAACCTCATTAGTTAGAGAACAATGCAACCATAAAACAAAAATATTCAAAAACTAAAAAGTAATGCTTACAAACTTTGAAGACAGCAGAAATAAAACATCAAATTGATGAACAAAAGAAAACGCGAGAAAATCACCTACAAGGTTTATAAAATAAAGCTGGAAAGCAGAAAAAGTAAAAAAAATTTAAGGACAACCCTGAGGGCAAATATATATATTGCCAATGGCAAGTAATGCTCTAGAGGGTTGTGACCCCTTTGAGGGTCCAATGACCCTTTCACAGGGGTCGCCTAATTCAGAACAGTAGCAAAATTACAGTTATGAAGTAGCAACAAAAGTAATTTTATGGTTGTGGGGGGTTCCCACAACATGAGGAACTGTATTAAAGGGTCGGGACATTAGAAAGATTGAGAACCACTGCTCTAGAGGCTACTGACCAAACTGTTCAATGGTGGTCGTACATGGTGGGTAGGATTTTGTTAGGTTCCCACAATCTCCACTTTAGCCATCAGTGTTTTTTCTACACAAAGTTTACATGATTTGCCCAATAAAAAAAAAATAGGTTTGCAATGAATTTTGAAAGCTTATTAGATACAACTTCAGTGTGTACAGGGCATAAGAACAAAAAATGCAATGTGTCTGAGACAAATGTCTACAGAGGAGTCCCCATGGTTTAGTTTTTATGTATCAGGGTGCTGGCATCATCCACTCTGAGAAAGATGAGGTTTTCTACTCTGTCTTGTAGGGTTGCCACAAGCCGGCACTGACTCAAGGGCAGCGAATCTGTTGATGTTCTGAGACTCAATTTGAAGGGTTGTCTTCAGAAAGAAGGGGGAAAACAGGCAATTTAATCCTTACAAGTTATAACTCATCCTGGTAATGTATACAGACATGTCTTAAATAGTGTTATTTCCCTTTTACCTGTTTTCTTTCTTTAGGATTGAGCAGTAAGTACCGAGGATCAAAAACTATCTTGTGCAACTCCTTCTCCCATGTTGAAAAGGCAGACACCTTTAAAATAAAAAATGTAATGCCGCATAATTAAGTTTGCTTTAAAAACATAAAGGTCATATAATTTTACTTGAAATCTACAGGACATCTGTTTATAAAGGAGACATAATAAAATCATACTGAAGTTTCCATCACTAATAAATGACAAGCAGTGGGAGGTTAGCAACAGCAAACTTCCACACTAATTGGCTCTGAACATTTCTATATTTTATAGAAATAACACATACTTAATTACTCATTAAAATAACCACTACTGTGTGACATTTTAAAATCAGTACATCAGAAAAGGCCTTGAAGATCTGCATTTGATTTCCCATGCGTGCGCCAATCTTGTGATTTAAAATTGAACGATTTTACTTATTTAATGAATTGGGTGCACATAATAAAAAGTAGAAAGCCTTACTCAGTTAAGCGTCATTATTAACAATTACAATACCAGTTCTCCTTTAACCAGAAGCCATTCTGAAGATATTAAAGGAAGAATCTTATATACTTTACCTATCCCAAGCAGTCCGCCATTCTGTAATGTTAAAACTCGTCTTATATTACTCACCAAAATTTAATGACCCAATAAATGTTAAATGTTATTTGTACTTAAAAGGATAGTAAGATGGCATTTAGTTAAGCATGGTATAATTAGCCAAGGAAAATGCTGTTTCAAAAAAAGTACAATAATGAAAGGCTTCCCTTGTCTTCCCCCCTAAAACATGAGCACTAACCTTAGATTTGACCTTTTAGCAAGACATATTTATATTACTTATACAAAACAGAAATATCTCCCCCAAAGATTGTTTTCTGACCCCTCTCTCTAGCAGCATGTCCTTGAACTGTTTCATTCGGGCCTCCAGAGGGACAATGGCCCTTTCTCGGGCAGCTTTAATTTCAGCTTCCATGGCAGCTTCTTTCTCTGAATCAATGTCTTTATTATCATCTCTCCTATAAAAAAATAAAACAAAGGGCATCAACTAATAAAAATCTTAATACATCTTATTAAAATCTTATAAATCAAGAGAACTTTTAAGAATCACTACTGAGCAGCATATTTTCGACACAAACTATATTGAAGTCCCAATTAACAAGGAGACAAGCCATTTTCATTACTGTAATGAAATTATGAGCTTCTAATAATGTTATGAATATAACAATGTAGCAAAACTTGAAGCAATAGTTATAATTAGGGAGAAATACCTTCAATATGCTGTCTACTAATAACACTAGCTATTTAATCAAGTGAACTATCACACTTAAAAAAAAAGTTTATCTAACATTATAATAAAATGCTTACGTGTTATCATTAAAAAGAACAGAATTTTTGTTCTTGAAATGAAAAAGGAAATCCAGTATATTCCGAAGGATTTTGTATTACAAATGCACAGTTTTAAAAATCTAATACAGTTGAGTCTTAGTAATTGATCATTTGTTTTGAAAAATAAAATACCTGCACACTTGGTCATGTGAGATATACCTTACCTACATGACATTTTAATTACTCACTTTCTGGGTAATAGGCTGAGATTTAAGTTGAAGGACAAGTCCCAGAAAACAACATGGGCCCAGGAGTAGTTATTGCTTCAGAACTGTTCGTCAATGTCTACACTACTTACTGTTCTTCCAAAAATGCAAGTTAGGGCTGAGAGGCAACCCTGTTGCTGTGTGGTAATTAAGTGAAACTGTAAATATAAAAACTGTGCACTATGAAGATGTGAATAATCCAAAAAAGAAAGTAGGAAATTCATTAACAGGTGCATCTGAGCAGATCTCTTCCTTAGCAAATATGAACTGCTAAGTATAATAAAATTGGCTCATGTTCCCTACACAAACAGGGGAATCAGGAAATTCAAAGCATGCCACATAAACAAGTGAAGGTGGAGGTAACCAGCAGCCCAGGTGATTTAAACGGAATGAAGGCTCTCCCGCAAATATGATGCGTGAGAATTAACTGGTACAGAATGAATCAAAAGAAACAGAAGATATATCCGTGACCTGCAGGAACTTAGCGATAGTCTGTGACCTATGATGTGCACAAAACAAACAGGTAAAAGCAATTTGCCAAACAATAACTCCTCTTATAATAATTTAAGAACTATTTAAAGAGTTAAAAGATACACAAATATAATAACTAATGAGAACAATTAAGCTTTGTAGAATTACACTAAATAAAAATGTCACATTACAAACTATCACTATCTATCTGAATAAAAGAAATAAAAGAAAAACTGAGCCAGGAAAAATAGGCTTTTAGCTTTGTACCTAAAGAGAGAAGCTCGGGCAATCCACATAAAGGACTTCTTTGACATTCTCCTGATAAAAGCAGTTAAAAACCTTACAAAGTTGTCTACAAGAACAAACAATTAAAAACAACCTAAAAGTTTAACATAATAAGAACAGCCAGACTTATAAACAGAACGAACACAATTATAGTAATTAAGCAAGCAAATGTCATTCTCAATGGGACTATGTTTTTTAAGAAGAACACAAAACCACTTTTATTACAACTAATAAAAATAGTTATGTATTTGGTCAAGAACTAAAGTCAATTGCAAAAATGAGAACAGCTATAATATAATGTTAAATTACGAGTGGTTTTCCTTAAAATATGTATTTTTATGTTGTTGCCAAGGTAAAAAAGGAACCACTCTCTTTATAGATGTTGTTTTTCTTTGGCATAATTTGGCTGCATTCACAAGCAGTCTATTTCAGGTGGACTATGATCAACCAGTTGTTCGCGTCTTCAGACTTTTATGTTAGCTGCTAAACAATGGTTACATTCCCAGGCGTAACCCTCCCAACCTGACCCTTCCAAGTCCCACAATAAAAGCACAAGTCACATTCACATTTTGCCCAACTCTGGAAAACTGGCCAAGCTAATGAGCTGTCTGTCCCTTTCTCAGCTCATGAATTATTCCCTTCTCCCCGACCCTCACCCCTCAAACAGTAATGACCATGGATTCAAGCACTAAGTAAATGACAAGATTAGTACATAAAAACAGAGATGGCTGTATCTGTGGTTAGGAAGGTTTTTTTTTTCCAGTTCAGAACTAATGATTTTCTGAAATAATTCCTAAAATGTCATTTGGCTTTATACTACGTATTTGAATAACCAATATATTTTTGCAAATGTAGCAATAAGAGACACTAGATATATGTTCCAAACCACTATATGTTAAATATCTTGTCAGCCCTAAAAGTGAGATAGTATGACTATTTCCTAGTATATACATTACCTATCTCTTCTAATAATGAACTGAATATAATCTAATCAACCAAATCTACCTACATTACACAAACTGCAAGTATTACTTACTTCCGCTTTTTTGCTTTAATAGGTTCGTCTTCATTCATTTCTTCCATTAATTCTTGTTCTTCTTTAACTGTAGGATAAAGTTAGATTGGCAATAATCATACTTAAGCGAAAACCTGTCTGCTAATACTATCAGAACATTTGCCTTAGTATTAAAAAGAAGTTGTAATTATTGATTAGTTCACTCACTTGCACTCATAGAAAACTGCCATTTTTGGATGGAGAGCATTGTTGGGGTAGGATGCCCTGGCAAAAATATTTCAAATATTGTTAAGAAACTTAACACCGTAATTCTCTCCTTTAAAAAATAATATAATGTGTTTAAAATACCCATCCCTTAAAGCCCATACATTTATAAAACATTCAACAAAACACAGCATCTATTTACTCAACATTTACATGACATTTTTACGTCATTTTGAAATTTTTCTTACTCAAACCTGAAATTTACTAAAATATAAAATAAAACTCTCTTGATTCACGGTTTATGGTGCCAGAAGCCCTGGCAGCATAGTGATGACATATTGAGCTACTAACCAAAGTGGTCAGCAGTTCGAAACCACCAGTCATCCCAAGGAAGAAAGACAAATCTTTCTACTCTAGTACAGAGTTACAGTCTTTGAAACCCACAGGGGCAGTTCAATCTTGTCCTATAAGTTCGCCATGAGTCAGAATCAATTCAATTGCCCGAGTTTTGGTTTTGTTTGTTTTTTTAGCAATACATGTTGTTGTATCTATATCAAACAAATGGACTAGATACTTAAAGACACTTATAAAAAGCAAAATCACACTATGTTCTTGGCATCATTTAATACTATGATTATAAAATATTATTAATATCGTACCTATAAAACAGGTATTGCTGAAGGGGAAAAACTGGTGCCTAGAACCTTCAGCACCCGAAAGGCAAAGTTTCACTGACTTGGGAATCACTTGTAAGCAGAAAACGTTAGTACCACATATATACATTCCATAAAAATTTCTCAATTATAAATGACATATATGATTTGCTTCTTAAATAAATCACTTATCAAAAATAACTCATTCACCAAAAAGGTTTCTATAAAACACAAGCATGTCAAGAATATGTCAAATTTAAAATAAGGATGCAATCAAAATTATGTGCCGATATTTGTGGTTGTATATATATTGGAATGTTGCATATAAGGGCATCTGAAAATGAGCTAAATTAAAAAATCTCTTTTCAAAGTTTCCTTATCTCTATATTTTTAGCAAGTAATTTCTGTTTGTCTTCTCTAATATTTACTACTTGGACAATGCCACAATTTACTACTAAAATATTAAAAGACATCAAATTTTGATTATTTAAAAAGTATGACTGCGACTAGTCACAAGCATCAGTGAAAGCTTACTTTAGAGTGTTCTGAATATTACTAATAACATCAAGCAAACAAGCATCAACAGTACTAACATATCTGAATGGAAAATCTAGATAAAAGAAGCTAAAATTTCAAATATATATTTTCTAAAAGAAAACTTTTAGAATGTGCTGTATATTTTTTATTCCTACTAGTGCACCCGAAATACCACAAACCGCTTATATTCCTCGAAATATAAAGGTTAACCTAAATAGCCCTCATATTTTCTATCAGAGTTAAAAATAAAGGATAAAATTTCTCATTTAGGACTTACTCAGCTTCTTTCCTTCTTCCATTCCTTTTTTATGAGGGGGTTCCTGAATAATTTTGTCGACATCTGCCCTTCCAATCAGATCATCAGGCCGGTCCCACATAGAAAGACGAGTGGTGGGATTATAAAAGAAGACACGCTCATCTCCAGTCCATACAACACACCTAGGGATCAATTCCAAATACAGTTTTACGTTATAGGACATAATTTATAGCTACATCCTTTATTGTTACTCTGCCAAAAAGCAGTGAGGAAAGGCATATTCTTATTACTGATATTTGTAACAAAAACTCATCACCAGTGAGCCAATTCAGACTCATACTAACCCTATAGGACAGAGTAGAAATGTCCCTGTGGGGTTCTAAGGTTGTACATGTTTATGGATGCAGAAAGCTTCATTGTGCTCCCACGGAATGACCAGTGGGTTTGAACCACAGGCCTACTGGTTAGCAACCCAATGTATAACCCACTAAGCCACGAGAAAATCAAAAAGGATCAAACATATTTTAGAGTAGAAGAAAGTGCTTGCTAAAGGTCAAAACAGTAGCTCACAATAGAGGAAAGCAAAACAATATGAAATCAGAATTCAGATGAGGTTAGTTTGGCACAGTCAACTTGGGAGTGCTGAATTTTAAACTACCACAAACAATTTTAACAGAAATAAATAATATTAAGCAGTTCTAATACTTATTCCTTACTCAAATGCAAATAATTAACTGCCATCAAGTTAAATCTTACAGCAACCCTGTAGGACAGAATTGAATTGGCCCTGTAGGCTTACAAAAATGTAAAAATTTTCACAGAAGTAAAAAGCCTCATCTTTGTGGTATAAAAAGTAACGAGAAGTATTGGCTACACTATGACAGTGTACCTCTAAGGCTCATTGCTTATACTTACAAGCACATACACATCCCACCTGAGGATTAGATATGAATTTTCAAAAGCGGTGGGGAAAGTGACAGAACAGGCAAAAAGGTGGAAAACAGTCGAAATCTGTGCTGGGATTACAAGGAAGTGTATTTCCCACTTCTGCCCACTCCTGGCTTTCTCCCGAGGATAGAAATAGTCAGATACTCCATTATGCTCACCTTCCTGACACAATCACTGAAGACAAATGGGTGCATAAGCAAATGTGGTGAAGAAAGCTGATGGTGCCCAGCTATCAAAAGCTAGAGCATCTGGTCTTAAAGGCTTGAAGGTAATCAAGCGGCCATCTAGCTCAGAAGCAACAAAGCCCACATGGAAGAAGAACACCAGCCTGAGTGATCATGAGGTATCGAAAGGATCAGGTACCAGGCATCAAAGAACAAAAAATCGTATCATTGTGAATGAGGAGGAGTGCAAAGTAGGGACCCAAAGCCCATCTGTGAGCAACTGTACATCCCCTTACAGAAGGGTTGCGAGAAGACAAGCCAGTCAGGGTGCAGTGTAGCAACAATGAAACATACAACTTTCCTCTAGTTCTTAAATACTTCCTCTTCCCTCCTCCCTCCACTATCATGATCCCAATTCTACCTTACATATCTGGCTGGAACAGAGGATGTACACTGGTACAGATAGGAACTGGAAACACAGGGAATCCAGGACAGATGATCCCTTGAGGACCAGTAGTGAGAGTGACCCTTAGTAACAGCTCCTCATTTTTTCCACTTCCTCCCTGCATTTCCCCTGCCCCATGAACCCTCATTATTATTTTGTCATATCTTACACTGTCCGACGTCTCCCTTCACCCATTTTTCTGTTGTCCGTCCCCCAGGGAGGAGGTTATATGTAGATCCTTGTTTTGAGAATGAGGGCAACAAATGTACACGTGATTGACACAAAATGGATGTATGTAGGGATTGTGATAAGAGTTGTACGAGCCCCAATAAAATGATTTTTTTTTAAAAAGGGAGAAACAGATACAGTTGCATGATAGTACTAGAAGCAGCAGCTAAAGCTGCTAAAGAAACTAGATAACCAATTAACAGATGCAAAGCCCCAAATGATCCAGATACTGATTGACATTATGAGTCAAAGACTTTTAATGTTAAAATTAACATAAATTTAACTATATCACCTAAGCTTCATGAAATGAAAACAAAACAAAACAAAAATGTAATGAAAAGCTCTTGGCAATACACTGGCATGGAGCAGCAAACTAACAGAGTATGATGGGGCCGGGTCCAAGCGGAGGTATGTTTACCTCCCTCCCCAGAAGGCAATACAGAGGACAGCACTGAAGATTTAGCCTGGGGAGAGAGGCAGGTTTGTCCAGGCCACACGAGAGCGAACTAAGAGATAGAGAGAGGGAAATCTATCTAGAACAGCGCTCTCAACCTGTGGGACGCAACCCCTTTGGGGGTTGAACGACCCTTTCACAGGGTCGCCAGATTCATAACAGTAGCAAAATTACAGTTATGAAGTAGCGACAAAAATAAATTTATGTTAGGCTCACCACAACAGGAGGAACTGTATTAAAGGGTCGCCGCATTAGGAAGGTTGAGAACCACTGATCTAAAACCTCATTCATCATGGCCCACCAAGTCCCAAGGACAACATCCCTACTCAGGGCAGCCAATGCACAAAGAGGACCATAGGGCCAGTCCTACCACGAGACATGACATTCCTTCATTGACCCATAGCGTTACAGGGGATAGCACTGGAGACACTGGAAAGTGTGACCGGTCTGCCCCATTCACAGCAGGGTGAAACACAAAGGGAGTGCAACAGGGCAGCGAGGGGAGCAGATTAATCAAGTCCTGGAGGAATCCTGAAAATATACTTGACTTGGGGGACAGGGCTTATTTAGCACCTCATCACAATTGATCAGAAAACATACTTAAGGGCCAGCAAACCGACCTGGAACTATCAGGGTTTTTTTCTTGTTTTGTTTTACTTTTTGTTTTTGTTCTTGCTTTTCTTTTGCCCTATGTCTATGTATATAAGACAGGCAGGACAAACAATCCCCGGGAGAAACCAATGGAAGTGGTGGTTCCGAAGGGGACACGTTGGTGGGGGCAGGGAGGGAATGAGGCAGGGCAGGAGAGTGGGGAGCCAGAAAACCCAGTGACAAGAGATCTAAAATTGATGATGAGGAGGGTATATAATGCCTGGTGGTGTTTAATCAACTGCAATGTATCCAAGAGGAATTACTGAGAGCCAAATGGAGGGTGAGCATGATAGTGGGATAGGATGAAAGTGAAAGGAAATAGAGGTAAGAAATAGGCAAAAGCTATTTATAGAGGTATAGCTATAGGCATGTATTTATGTAAATATACTAATTTATAATGAAAGGGATAGAGGCCAATGTACACTTAACTTTACATGCTAAGTGTTAAGACAGCAGACGGACTTCGGACCTCTACTCAAGGCCTCCCTTAACAAAAGAACAGTTTGTTCTAATAACCTGGCACTCTTTGATACTCACCTCCCCAACATGATCGTTGAAGACAAAATGGATGCATAAGCAAATATGGTAAAGAGAGCAGATGGTGCCAGGCTATCAAAAGATATAGCGTCTGGGGTCTTAAAGGCTTGAAGTTAAACAAGCAGACATCCAACAGTGAAGCAACAAGCCCACATAGAAGAAGCAAATAAGCCTGTGTGACCATGAGGTATTGACAGGATGAGGTGTCAAAAGATCCCAAACAACCAACTATATTGATGCAAACAAGGGGGTTTGGAGTGGAGACCTAAAGCCCATCTGTAAACAATTAGGTATCTCCCCACAGAAAGCTTATAAGGATGGGATAATTCAACCAACGTGCAACACAGCACCGATGAAATACACATCATTCCTCTAGTTCCTGAATGCTTCCTCCAACCCCCCACTACCATGACCCAGTTCTACCTTACAAATCTGGCTAGACCGGAGAACACACATTGGTACACATAAGAGCTCTCAACACATGGAATTCCGGACAGATAAACCCCTCAGGAACAGTAGTGGGAGTAGTGATATCATGAGGGTAGGAAGATGGTGGGGAGGGGGACCCATCACAAGGTTGGATATACAGCCCCACTCCCCCGAAAGGGGACGAATAACAGAAATGTGGGTGAAGGGAGACAACAGATAGTGTAAGATACAAAATAATAATAGTAATATATAGTTGATCAAGGATTCACCAGGGTGGGGGGTGGGGGAGGAATGGGGGAAAAAAGAGGAGCTTATATCAAGGGCTCAAGTAGAAAATGTTTTGGAAATGATGATGGCAACATAGGTACAAATATGTGTGATACAACTGATGTATGGAATGTATAAGAGCTGTAAGTGCCCCCAATAAAATGATTTAAAATGAAAATCAGAATCTAGCAAAAAATTAAGAAATAAAAACCACAATAATGGAAATAAAATTTGACTGGAAAGGTTAAAAGCAAAATGACAGAGAATCAGTGACTACTAGACAGATCAAGTTATCTAATCTTAAGAAGAGGAAACAAGAGTAATGAACAGAGCCTCCACAACGTATGTGATGGTATCAAAATACCTAACACGTCATCGGTCCACACGAATAGAAAAAGCACTGGGAAAGAAAATAAATCTGAAGACATCATAACCGAAACATTTCCAAATTTGGTCAAACACAAGAAAAACTACAGTTTACATATAGCAGAGCAAGCTACAACCAACTGTGCTTATAATCTTTTTTGTTTGTTTGAATCTTCCGGATCTTGTAACTCAATATATCTGTGTCATCTAGTGGATTCTCCCTTTAAGTCAAAATTTGCAAGTAAGCTGGCTCTTATTTAGGCTTACTTTAGTGCAAGAAAGAAAGAGTCCTGGTGGCACTGTAGGCTATGTGTTGGCTGCTAATCACGAGATTGGCAGTTCAAATCCACAGTTCAAAGCTACTCTGCAGGAGAAAGTGCAAGTGCAAGAAGAGGCTCTCCAATCCTGTTTAATTATTTAAAAGTTGAAAATGCAGAAAGTGAAGGTGATTGTGGTAAAGAATTTATGAATAGGGGATGGTTCAAATGCTTCAAAGTGAAAGCAAATTTACCTAACATTAAGAGAAGTGTGGGCTGCCTATAAAGTTAGATACTGTGAACCCACGGACTTTGAGAAAAGGACTACAATTTAATAGCTGCAGTTCAAAGCCACCAGTCATTCCTTGGGAGGAAAAGATGGGATTTTCTACTGCCATACAGTGAACCCTCGCCACTTCGCGCTTCGACTTCCTCGGCTTCACTCTATCACGGTTTTTG
>NW_022111372.1:87872281-87889956 GCF_000313985.2 Echinops telfairi
TCCCAAAACACAAAAGCACGAACAATAAAAGAAAAAAACATGACTTAAATTTGCCCTACAAGTAAAGACTTTGCTCTTTGAAAGGCATTATGAGAGAGATGAAAAGGTAAACCAGATGAGAGGGGGAAACATTTGTAAATGATAGGTCTGTTTATATGTTTTTTACTGGCTTATTTATAATTGTCAGAGATGTTTTCCAGTTTGGGGTTATCATAGCTTAATCTGCTGTGAACAGTCTTGTGCAGTGTTTTTGAAGACTTTTTTTTTTCCTCTTGGGTAGAATGGTTAAAAATAAGAAACTTACATGTGCATAAATAAATGAATACACAAACTAACGGATACACTAAGACAAAGGCATGCTACCCAACAATAAAAAGGAATGCCCAATACATATGACATAGAATTTCAAAATCATTTTTGGTACACACATTAGAAATTCGATTAAGCCAATCACAAAAGGCCATATAGTGAACTATTCCATTTAAACGAAATACCAGGATAGGTATATCTATAAGTGGATTTGTGGCTGCCAAGGGTTAGGAAGGTAACCACTTCTTTACAGATATACCTATCCTGGTATTTCAAGTAAATAAAATGGTACACTACGTGACATTTTATGACTGGCTTATCAAGTTTCTAAATGTATAAAGAAGAGTAGTGGCTGCCTAGGGTTGGAGACGGAGCCCCAATGGTGCAATGGGTTATGTGTCTGCCTGCTAACTACAGGTTAGCTGCTCAAAATCACCACCCACTCTGTGAGAGAAAAATGAGATTTCCTACTCTAATAAAGACTTCGTCTGGAAACCCCGCAGGGGCAGTTCTACCTTGCCCTATAGGGTCAACTCACAGTGGCACACTGGCAGTGAATGATATGAGCTGCAAGTACTCCTAATCTTAAATTCATTTCTACTCACAGCACAAAAAAGTATCCACTTTTAAAGGGCATTTATACAGGTCTAAATAAAAGTATGTACATATGTAAATACATTTATATATGAGGATGAGGAAATAGATCTATGTGCATATTTGTTCAGATTTAGCGTTAAGGTAGCAGATGGACATTGGGCCTCCACTCAAGTACTCCCTCAATGTAAGAATAGAACTTTGTTCTATTAAATGGGCATTCCATGATGCTCACCTTCCCGACACAATCGCTGAAGACAAATGGGTGCATAAGCAAATGTGGCGAAGAAAGCTGATGGTGCCCAGTTATCAAAAGATATAGCGTCTGGGGTCTTGAAGGATTGAAGGTAAACAAGCAGCCATCTAGCTCAGAAGCAACAAAGTCCACATGGAAGAAGCACACCAGCCTGTGCAATCACGAGGTGTCGAAGGGATCAGGTATCAGGCATCATCAGAACAAAAAAATCTTATCATAGTGAATGAGGTGGGGTTATGCAGAGTGGAGACCCAAAGCCCATTTGTAGGCCACTGGACATCCCCTTACAGAGGGGTCTCAGGGAGGAGACGAGCTAGTCAGGATGCAATGTAGCAACGATGAAACATACAACTTTCCTCTAGTTCCTAAATGCTTCCTCCTCCCCCGCAATCATAATCCAAATTCTACCTTACAAATCTGGCTGGGCCAGAGGATGTACACTGGTACAGATAGGAACTGGAAACACAGGGAATCCAGGGTGGGTGATCCCTTTAGGACCAGTGGTGTGAGTGGCGATACTGGGAGGGTGGAGGGAGGGTGGGTTGGAAAGAGAGAACCAATTACAAGGATCTACATGTGACCTCCTCCCTGGGGAACGGACAACAGAAAAGTGGGTGGAGATATCGGACAGGGCAAGATATGACAAAATAATAATTTATAAATTATCAAGGGTTCATGAGGGAGGGAGCAGTGGGGAGGGAGGGGGAAAAAATGAGGAGCTGACACCAGGGGCTTAAGTGGAGAGCAAATGTTTTGAGAATGATGAGGGCAATGAATGTACGAATGCGCTTTACACAATTGATGTATGTATGGATTGTGATAAGAGTTGTATGAGCCCCTAATAAAATGATTTTTTTTAAAAAGTGTCCATTTTTTCTAAGGGAATGGGCCTAAGGCAATTCTATTACTGAGAGCACTTTTCGCCAGCCACTCAATGATTAGAGACATGCCTAAACATGTTTTATTTGGAATAATCATAGTAGCAATACTTTAATTTACTTGTGTATATGCAGAAATGGCTTTTTAAAAAAAAGTAAATGAAGAGAATAATTCTAAAAGAAAATTTTGCTAACCTGGGAACAGTAAGGCTAAAAAGCTTGACTAGAGTGGGAAAAAGGAAAGTGGGTAGGTAGTAGTTTTTCACTGATATTCTCAAAAGATCATAAACCATGAAAAAAATTTTGACTCTACAGTCAGATAAGTATCTTTTCAAAATTCTAATTATTAAACAAAATGAACCAGTTATCAAATTGGTACCACAACTACACAAAAAAACAACTCAAGTGACCTTAACACACAATAATTTCACTCTACGAGATCTTCCAAAAGTTCATGGAAGAATTACATTATCTTTTCCTTCTATTTTCCCACCAACTTTTTGAAGACTCCTTGTATATTCCTAACAGGACACATCCTAAACATAAAAAGAACTGAAACCTATTCGTTAAAGGAGCAAAACTGCCAATGATTGAAAGCCACTGATATATGCAATGAAAGTCATCAATTGTTGCTGTAGTCACAAAGAGAAACTTGACGCATCCCAAAGAATGTGCACACTATATAAGTACTTGAAGGCAAGAAATGGTATTACCAGAAAGGCCAAATCTAAATCTTACTGAGCATCAAAAGGATACAATAGTAAAATTGAAATTGTGGGACTCTATGAGACAAATATATTTATTTCTTCAATTAACAAAAACAAGGAGGGAAGGAGGGAAAAAGAATTGGACAAAAACCTATATTCTGCAAGACTTAAGAAGCAAGCAAAATCATTGCAATATGTGTCGTTCATATATATATGTGTGTGTGTGTGTATATATATATATATATATATATATATATAGTGACTAGAGCAGGAGAGGAGACATTCAAGAACAAAGCAAATAAAAGTAGACTACTCAGTATTTAGGGAGCTCTGGTGGTGAGAATAGGCACTTGTGCAAACCCATTAGCCATTCCTCTGAGAAAGGGGAGGCTGACTGTCTGTCTGGTACTGTAAAGATTAAAAGTCTCAGAAACACTATATACAGTTACTATGAGTTGTAATCGGCTCAGTGGAAGTGGGTTAGGTTTTGTGTTTTGATTTGCTTATTCGTCATTTTAATTAAAAGCTTTACGAACTTCACATAGTTCCTATAAATGTACTATGTATCTGGGTATATATACATACAATAACAAATTTAATGATAAAGAATACTTAAAACCTAAATTAAGCATCTTGGAACAGTTCAGGTCTGTAATTATGAATGAAAACACCACTAAGGCAGACAATGTAGTAGTAGTAAGAACCAAAATATTTAGTAGTAAAAAGTATACCACAAAACATAAACTTGAGGAGGGAAGGAGCATTAGAATTGATTGTGATGATGTATATACAACTTTTTAAAAAGCAATTTAATATATGGATATGAAATCCAGAAATCTATTAAAAAAAAACTTGCCCCACGGTTACCATGGGTGAAGAGGAATAGTTTTTCCTTTGCTTAGGGGCACTGAGTTCGTTTCAGTGGTGATGGAACAATTGGAAAGGGATCTCAACAACGGTTGTAAAACACAAAGAGTACAACCAATGGCACTGAATTATACATGTAGAAGTGGTTGAATTGGTGAATATTTTGTTGTGCAAATTTTTGCCAAAATTGAGGGGGAAATTACATGATTAACAGTGAGTATGGGAAACAAAAAATGTCCTCAGACTGGTTGTGGTAGATTGTACAACTCTTCTTGATATGGTTAAACTACTAAGTTGTGTTTTAAAAAAAGCATAAATTTGACACATACATTTTAAAACTACTTTTTCCTTCTATAAGATCACCATTCAACAATTAAGTGCAACCCTACATAGAGAAAAAACAAAGGAACAATTCGCCCATTAAGGTCAAGTACCTACCAAGGAGTGCCAGGGATAGGAGTAGTAGCTACTGGCTTTGCCTTCTGTGCAGCCTTTTCTTCTTCTGTCATCTCTTCTTCTTTAGGCTCCTATCAACAAATGTTACTCCCATTTAATTAATCTCATAAAACTTGACTTGAAATCCCTCACAAAGTGTATCCTATGTAAGTTCTCTTGCTAGAATGGGGAGATCAAGGTATAGAACAGGGATATCTTTAACTATTTTAAGAAATAATTGCCCCTAGAATTATAAATGCTTACCCTAATGAGACAGAGCCTGAGGAGCCCTGATGGCATAAACAGTTCAGGACTCAGGGGCTAATCAAAAGCTTGGCATTTGAACCATACCACCACCACCAAACCCTCTGTCGCAAGTGTTTCCACAGGAAAGAGGCCTGGTAACTTGTAAAAATTACTGACAGGTAAACCCTGGACGGTGTTTTTTGGTCCCACGAATTGCTATAAGTCAAAATCGACACAATAGTACCTAACAACAGAGCCTAATTCCACAACATCAGGTCCAAGAAAGAGCTGGCTCTATCACACAGGCTCGCTACTTAGGAAGACTGAGAAGTTTAAGTATAGAAAATTAAAGGGAAAAAAAAAAAAAAGAAAATTAAAGAGGTCCTTCCTCTTCGTTTTAGGATGCTTCTAATTTCTGCAAACTTTGCTACTAATGAAGCATAGCAGCCATTGGTCTTTTAATGAACAAAGTAAGTTTTCAAAAAGTACAGCTCTTTTAGGGCTATATACGGACATAATGGGAGGATTGTGCATAAAGGATATGCACAATGATATATAATCAACATTCCCCAAATATGAAGCTGCATTTATAATTTTAATATGTACCAGTCTAAAAGTCAGAAGACTATAGAGATCAAGTCCAGACTCTGGATTAGACCTTTCCTTTCTATGGACTTCAATTCAGTACAAGAAGGAATTCAGTGAAAATTTCAAAGGAAAGATTCTATTAGAAACTCCAAGGAATCCTAAAATTTCAAAAGTCAAATTTATGACAATGACAGAAATAAACAAATGAATTTTCAGGTACAATAAAGTATACCTTACAATGAATGCTGGCACCCTAGTTAGCAGGTCATGGCGTTTACCTCCTTTAGCTCTTTTATAGGGTCCTCTTTAGCATCTTCCTCCTCCGTCTCCATGGCTAGTGGTTCTTCAGAGGGCTCTTTGATAGGCTCTTTAATCTTCTCTTCCAATTTTTCTATTGAAAAGTTGAAGTAATATTACCCACTGATTTTAATAAAAATCTCCAGGACAAGCAGAGAAGATGCTCTAGTTTCTAGTTACTAAGCACAAAAATAAACTATCCTTTCTTATAAGAGCAATTCAATCTAATGGTATAAAGCGGATTTGTGACAGAAAAACCCACGAGGTTTTTCATCTAGGGCTCCAGAACACAAGTCACACAGTGCCTCTATCAGCACCACCAATCTTCCTAACAACGACGTAATTCCTGACAAGTTGGTTTTTAATTCTACAGATGAACAAATTAACGACACAAGTAGAAGGAGTCCTAGTGGTGCAGTGGTTAACAAATGCATTTCTACCCCACCAGCCGCTATACAGCAGATAGAGGCAGATTGCTTCAAAAGATTAAAGCCTTGGAAACATGTGGGTAGTTCTAGATTCTATATGGCCACTATGAATCGGAAACAACTTGACAACCAATGAGGTGTTGGTTTAAACATAAGTTGAAATGACTTTCTAAACTAATACATACAATCAAATCAGTAGAAAGAAGAGAACTATGTAATTAGAAAATCCATCAAAAGTGTTAAAAAGCAATTAACTTAAGAATTTCAAATTGCATTCTTTTTATGCCATCATTGTTCATATTCCCTAAGTCATTAAAACTATACCTTTTTCTTTTAGTTCCTGGGGTTTTTCCCAGGTTGATTCTAATGTTCTATTATTATAATAATAAGTCTTCCCATCAGCTGTTTTATATTCAGTCCATTCTGAAACTGCTGTGGCTCCAGCCAAGGTAGCAGGTGAAGCTGCAATGGCAACTTGGGGGTGTATCATAGGTACAATAGGAGGGGCCATTCCTGGCAATACACCTAAAAGAGGAGTAATAAAAAATGAGGTCCAAATAGCAAATTGAAATGCAAATTAATACTTTAAAATAAGATCTTAAATCTAATTAAATATTATATTCATAAATGAACGAATCAGATGGAACAAATAAAAAATTTTGGAAAAGGTGACTTAAATACTACTTAGTTCTGTTTCCTTGTTTCTTTTCTTGGGGGGTGAGGGGGTATCTAAAATTCTATTAGCCTCAGAGATTAAACCCAAGTACCGTATATACTCGATTATAAGTTGACCCGAATATCAGCCAAGGCATCTAATTTTACCATAAAAACTGCATTAAAACTGTGCTGCAAAACTCAGCTTACACACGAGAATATACGGTACCTTAAGAAAGATCAGAAACTTGGGAGGGAAAAAAAGGGAAACAAACTAAAATCTCAGTGGTCAGTTTTAATATACCAAGTAATCAAAATTATGGTGTATTATTTACTTATTAACAGATATATTTTTATAAATATAACTCCTCAAGTTCTTATAAAATCAAGGGTATGATGAACAAACGTATTTCCTGAGGTAAAATTACTTTTCATTTAGCATACCAAAAAAGATCTAAAATTCTCAGGTTTATAGCAAATGATTAAATTTATTAAATCTCTTTAAATAAGTTTACTCTTTACAAAGAGTAAACCAAACTGCTTCCTATTTTTCAAAAAGGCAAATCTTTCCCCCGCCACAAGCTAGTTCTATGAAGACAGAGGAATCAAAATTGGGAGTGGAAAAAAAATACCCACCACACTGGGTACTAGAAATTATGTCTCTGGTAATTAATTACCTTACTTCCATCATCTTAAAATATAAATGATACTACACACAAAAATCTTCACACAGATATTCACTTGCATGCAAGCATAACCACATCCCTGTACACATGAAAATGATTTTTTTATATTTAACTTAAAAACACATCAGAAAGTAAATTAAATGTCATGAATATGAGAATGAAGTTGTTTACACTTATTACATAAATTAATATATAAAGTGATCTGACTTTTTTTGCTTTGTGAACCAAAGAAGCTAATACTACTGGCAATTGGGAAAATTAAGTGTTGGCCAAATATGACAACCGCAGTTATACTGCTTGTTAGAAAGAAACATATAAAAAATCCACTCACTTGGGCTAAATAAATAAATAAAAGGATAAACAACAACATTCACTACCATGCCAACTTACACACAAAACAAACTAAGATGGTTTTAAAAATTACCGGTCTTGGTGGTAGCGACTGTCTTTACATACGGGCAGCTGACTATTTGCATCATTGCTACACCTGTAAAACGGATAAGCAAGCATATGTTGGAAAGCTGCCATTGTATGTCAGCTACCACTGGGATTCAGAGAAGTAATTTACAACTACAATTTAGAATACTATTTCCAACGAAAAAGACGAAGAATGGGGTAAAATTTCTATTTGTTTGACATTCTGTGGGAAGTGGTGCCAAATCCAATGATACTAATTCTAAAATATATCAATTACCTTTTCATCAAACCAGCTATGACAATGTTTAAAGGAGTCTCAGGAGTTTAAATTCAATAAAGGAAACCCCCTTTCATTACATGTACTTAACAAGTTCTCACGTGAGACAATTTCTCACAAGAATCCAACCCGTGCTGCTGTTGCGTGGGTGAGTGAACGGCAAGTGCAGCATGACCCGGACAAAAGCACTCATCTTTCTTTCCGCTGCTACTAAGTTGGAACTACATGCAAGAGCTACAGAAGCGACCACAACCATGCAGAGTAGATAGGAATAAGACAGCAAAGAAGAGTGGAAGGGAAAGGAAGAATCTGCCGTCTAATGAGACAGATCCAAATATTCCAGAAAAGGTAGCACGTGAGCTAATGACAAAATATCAATGATTAGTTTCCTGTTGTATAAAATCCCATGAAGCTGGTACACTGTGGAGGCAGGCTAAATTATTAAGAAAAAATGCAGTCCCTTTAAAAATCACGTAGTAAATAAAGGGGCTCTACTGTCTGCAGAAATCTCCATTAGCTAGCCTGACTAAAGGAATAGCACTTATAATAAAGAGTGTAAAGTATGTGCAGTTATTTGAAAAATAAAAACTCATTATGATGCATTGTCAGATGATTTTTTAAAGCAGAATGAAAGAAAATGTTGAACACAATAATTAAGGAAATTCAAAATAGAAGGTAAATCTTAAAAATTTAAAGGAAAAGTCTGAAGGTGAAGAAAGGGCAGGAGAAATAATTTTTACTTTTTGGTTGAAAAACTAAACTTAGTTTGGTACCCACAGCAATTGAAAGTAACAAGAATAATTATCTTCTTATTATAGAATAGGAAGTTTTATCTCTTAGTTCAGAGACTCAACCTAAAATTAAAACTTCTAGATTTGTAAATAATGTAACTACGTTCCCACAAACACATAAAAACTCTCAATTTTTGACATTTTGAAAATACTTCAATATTTTAAATAGTGACTATTAAAACTAATCTATTAATTCTGAAGCTTGTACAAAGCAGATCATACAAGTGTGCGGAATAGTATGTAAAGTGTTATTGTCTCTTACACTTAAATGGGAAAACCCATTAGCTTAAGGAAGTTATAGCATATAACAAATTTAGGAAATACTGCCATCTACAGGATTAGAAATTCCATTCTTAAAATATATGAATTTTCTCTTTCAAAGACTGTTCCCAAAATTCATCCTACAGAAAAATTTTAAAATATAGAGAAGATAATCTATTAATATATGATGTCAACTACCATTATTTAAATCAATTGGGCCAACATAGAACTCTTTTTTCTTGCCCATCAACATATAAACCATACAGACGTTATATAGCTTTCTTCTTATGCTAAAAAAAAAACCCTCAGATTTTCTCGTGGGTGAGTGGTTACATGCATATCACGATGACCCACAAAACAGCCACACACTTCACTTTTTAATCATTTTCTCTTTAAGGAAGAATCTGCCCTACAATACTGTCCTTAAATATATTCTCTTGCCAATCAGAAAATTCCACCAAGAACTCTGGACAACTCTGCTATTGATAGTTAAGTTGCTACAATTCCAAGTAATATTTTTGAAAGTAGAAACCCTATAATCCTAACCCAATTGATCTCTAATCTAATTTCCACCTCTGACTTCTCCACTGACCCAGTTCTTCTACTCTCTGTCTTCATCGTGTTTGACTTTCCCTTGCTGAATCATCCTCATGGCAGCCCATTTTATTTCACATAAAAGCTAACGCTCCCACATAATTTAGATGCAAATTGATATTGAAACAAAGAAGGGAAAACAGAGAAAAATGGATCACAATGTACACGAAGCCTAATGAAGATCTTTGAGGAAAAAACCAACTCTTCTTTTTCTTTTTCACTAATGCCATCTTGGAAGACTGAATTAAAAGGGAAAATGAGAAAAAGGAATGATAATTATCATCAAGTGTTTTAATATACAAATATTCATATCAAAGGTGCTTGTTACTAATAGCTTCTCCTCCAAATAAATCTTATCTTGGATAAAATCGTATGCATTCTCTTCAAAGTAACCCAACAAAATGTCATTAGTGGCTGCCATTTATTGAATACCCTTGAAGGTCAAACATTCCACTGTGGTAGTTAAATAATCTGGTGTCAATTTGAGGATTAAGAGTGGAGTCTAGCCTGTCAATCAAGATATAGCCAATGAGGCCTCTGTGTGGGTATGACCTTCTCCTGAGGATTCTGGGAACTCCTGTATTTCCTCTTTGGAGGCGGGAGACACACTTTCTCTGCTCATTCCCTGCGAGACATCCCTGAGGAGAAGCCACATGGACCTGCTCTGATGCAGCCAGAGCCACGTGGAGCTGGAGAAGCCACGTGGAGACCTCTGCCAGTGCTAAGATGCTTACAACGCCACAGGATTCACAAGAGGTCCCACCCACTGGCCTTTGTTCTTCTTGCATTTGGTGTCATTGCACGTGTTTCATGAGTATGAAGAGGACTTTATAGATTGGTATCAGACATATGGGCTAATATTGCACTTATGGACTTGATCTGGACTAGATTATTGGTATTAGACATATGGGCTAACAATTGGACTTATGAACTTGATATGGACTAGACTATTTTCTCAGTATTCAATTGCTCTTGTATATAAAGCTCTTTCTTATGCACGAGTGTCTTTGAATTTGTTTCTCTAGTCTACCCAGACTAACACACACTGGTACCACTTCATTGGTGATCTACCACCACTTGCGCTAAAATTTTTTATAATGTTGGTGAAGATCAGGGGAAACGATGTTGTGAAAATGAAATTATAGCTGTAAAAAATTTCATTGTGTCCAAGTTGCACTTGCTATAAAAATGAATTCTGCCCCTCTTAATCTTTCATTAAGGAGACCTGGTGGCACAGCAACCTCAGGAATATTAAGAGTAGTTTTACTCTACCTTATAGGATGGCTATAGGTTGGAATCAATTAGCTAAGCAGGGGATTGGCTGGGTACCTTTCATTCACTACGCAGTCTCTAAAACCAGCTAAGTCATTTTAAATGATACCCTTTGAAATAGATGAACCATGTTTCCATGTTATTTCTCAGTCTTCCCTATAATATTAACAATTCCAACTCTTTTGTATCACAAGGAATCCAGAAGCTAGTCTTAATATCCTCGACCCTATAGTAGACCAATATATGAAAATCTATTCTCCACTTACCACTTAATTTTCTCGAAAAAGTATATGCAAAGGGAAAAGTATCCAGCTGCTTGTCTTAAAGGAACAGTCAACCCATAGCTTTAGGAAAACCTTTTTGGTTTGTATTTTACTTTCAAATGATTTGAGTTTCATTAACATCACAATGTTGGAACTGTAAATTATGTAACATTTTATCGGCAATGTGTAAAAGTTTTTTCCTTTTCCATGGGAGCATATCTGACTGTTCTTTTAAAATGGTCACAAAAGAAAAAAAACTAAGGAAACAGTGATAGTGTACAAGAGGGCTTCAAAAAGTTTGTTAAAAAATGGAAGGAAGTAAAAGATAATGGAATTTTCCACCAACCCGTTGAAGCCCCCTCTCTTAAATAAGAAATCAATGGAATTAAAGGGGCAACAGTGAAAGAAACGCAAAATTGGGAAACAAGTCTAAATCTACTCATCTTCATTACAAACTAATGCTGTGGTCTAAGGCATTAAATGTTTCATCTATAACACAACGGAAAATGGAGAAAGGACCAACGGACCCTTAGAGTAGTAATAAAACTATCATTTATATTATGTTTGACAAAAGCAAATGCATTTAAATTAGGGTGCCCAACACTATGACTACTTAATCCCTATATAAACAATTCTATTCCAATCTGTCAGTTCCTTTCCTACTCTTAAAATTACTTCCCCTAGATAATAAACAAATCGCCACAATCATGTGAACTTTAAATTGGTATATGTTAAACTAACCAGTGTTTCACAATCATTACAAAGTTACCGTCTGTTTTCTATGGATTTTTAATAATTCGGTGACTCACATTTTCCTCCCCATGTAGCACTGTTAAGAGCACGGTATCTCGATCGACCAGCTTAAATCCCAGCTCTTAATAACTATGTGGCCTGACTAGTAATTTAATCTATCTGTATACCTACTTAGCTGTGTACATACCTCATAAGATGGTTTTGAAATTAAATGAGTTAATAAATGTAAAGTGTTTAAAACCATATGCAGTACAGAAAGCACTTATGACTCATGACTTTTCAACTACAGACTCAATCCCTTAAAATTACTTCATCCAGAACATATTTAAATGAAAGAAAAATTTTAGTTCCTTGAGGCCATTATCCAAAATAAGTGTAGTTTAAGTGTGGCTCTAGTTTTAAGACATGTAAACAACAACAAAAAAGGACAATTGCCAAAACGTAAGAGAAAATATTGCATTTAGCCATGAATCTTCCAAAAACATTTCCAACAGATGAGATTCACGGCAAGTTTCAAATGTAACAGACACATGAGAACAAACTAGCTGACAATGTGGAAAACAGCTGGAAAGACTATTACAACCTCATAGTTTACCTGGAAGTGGAATTGGCATGCCAGGAAGGGGAACACGAAACGGAGGTACCATTACTGGTGGAAAAGCAGGTATTGCTGCTGCTGGCTGAGGTACCGAATGAGGAACAGCAGGAGGTAACGTCTGGGGGTGCGGCTGGGGAACAGTTTGCACAGGTGTGGCTGTAGGAGCAGGAGTTGAAACACTAACTGTAGGCGTGGCAACTGAAACAGCAGAACTTGGGGTCTGATCTTGTGTTGTGGGTGCTGATAAAAGATAAAACAAAAAGCATGTATCATTCCCTCACAGACCATGTTACTACATTCATTCATTCATTTATGCATTCACTAAGTATATTTAAGGGACCATCTATACCATGCAAGATATTTGTAAAACAGATGCCTGCCTTCCAGAATCTTGAAAATAAATCAGTTAAATACATAAAAGTAATATAAATGCAAAAATGTGATAAATAAGCATAAATCAAGACCAAAAGGGACACAGAAAATTTAATGCTGAGATTATGATTATGGACCTTGAAAAGTCAGGACCTCTACAAGAAAAATAAGGAAAGTGTCTTTTTTAAAAGGTAAATGAGACAAGAGGACACTAAAGAACTATTTTAAAAAGAGGGCAAGCAGTGAATTAATTACTGAACAACAGGGTACCAACAGAACCAGAGTTATGGTTGGCAAGGAAGGCCAGAGGCAGAGAAAAGGCAATGAACAAAGAGAAGCCTAAGGAGACTGCATTTGACCCGCCAAGAAAATGCATGAAGTGCACAGAAAATTATCTAGAAGAACACATACTAAAATATACTTCAGGTGTTGCCACTACATATGATTTTCACTTTTTACTATACAAGGAGTTTCAGAAAGTTCGTGGAAGAAAAATAGAATGTTCTCACTTTTTGAATCCCCCTCTTATATGCTTTGTTAGTATTTGGTATTTTTAAGAACTCATTTGTGTGATTTTATACAAAGAATAGAAAGATCAGACTCAAGATCTCTATTTGGAAGAATAATAACTAGTGTTCATTTAATGAATTAACCTGCCACATTATTGGAAAGGTCCAAGCAAGGAAGAATGGAAAGAAAAGTTAATTAACTAACTGATGACTGACTGGATGTGAGCCAATAGAGCCAGAAATAATTCAGACTCCTCTAACATTACCAGCAAACAATGGGATTCAAGGAAATACCTCCACCCACCCCCAGCCCCACACACACCAGAAAACCACCACAGGTATCTACTGTAATTCCAGGAGAATGTGAAATTTAGGATGATTTAGGTTCTCCTAAGACAAAATTTATAAATGTCAAAAACATTTCATCCCTAATAATCTTCTATTATTATACATACCCTAAAATTTAAAATTCTACACATACCCTAAAATTTAAAATTAAACTAGACTCCCCTCCAAAAAATGTAATCTTATTTGAATACTTAAAAATGTATTTTTCAGTTTTCAAGCATTATATGAAATTTCTTTTTTGTTCATAACCCATGTTGCTCTAAAGCAAAACTCATTTTGTTAACTCAATGGTAACTAATACTCCATTTTCCTTGTATAGAATACAACGTGTCAAACTCTACCTGTATTGGTCTAAGAATTAATGTTACCAAATTAAATGAAATACAAATTATGTGTTCCCACGTCTTTGCTCCAATTTCAATCTCAGGGAAACTTTAATACAAATCATCCACTAATCCAAACTGACAACACAATTATGTCAGTATCTGAATTTTTTTCCCAGCTGCTAATAATGAAAAACTCACTTAGGCTGGAAAGACGTGAGCAATTTCATTACTTGTTAATAAGGGACTCACCTTGGCTAAATAGACAGCAGGGCCAAACAAGTATCTTCAGGGGCCCAGGAATGAATTGTTGGTCTAGCATAGACCTAGCCTTAGGGTACAGTATCACATTAATATAATTTACAACAGTGTGAAAAACAGAAATTACATGCAACAATTGCCCCATCCCAGACATATATCACTTAGCATTTATAATCTACTTAAATGGATAAAAATATATCTAATTACTCTCCACAATCTTCCTGAGAATTAGGATTGCATCTTTTCCATAAATTTGTACAAAGTAAGTCTAAGACCCAATGGGATTAAAATATAAAAATTCTTATTTTTTAGATCCATTTACTCTGAGATTTACATTGTAATCCACAGAATTACATTTCTTAAACTACATCACAGTATTTGGAGAAAATTCCTAAAGGAAAATGAGTTACAAAGGCATCAAATTTCAGGTGAAAAAAAGATGGCAAAGGGTACTTATTCAACCCATTTCTCTCTTATCAGTTTTCTGGATTTGCTTAGTGGCCCTGAGGAAAAGAAGAATCACAGGATTGAATGGCAAACTGAGAGAATGGTGTCTAGGACTTTACTGAGTATATTCCTAAGATTCCATTTGCCAAAATAACTGGTGGGTCTTAAAATAGCTGGGCCTTAAAATTTATTTTTGATCAATCCAGTCTCAGATCTTAGTAGACAAAAATATTAAGACTGCAGTATGGCAACACTTCATGATACTGAATCAAATGAAATAAAAATGTCTATCAAGAATTCTCAGAAAATCATGATTTGGCTATTTTGTTCCTAGAATAATTAATGGCCTCCTAATCCCTAAAGGACAATGGGGGGAAAATAGTGAGTAGGATTTCTGATTAGAATACAGTAGAAACAAGACAGCTGGGGCTACTGACACACAACGCAGATGAAGAGAAGGAGTATGTGTAGGACAGTTGAAGCATATGGCTATTCACTTTCCTTAGCACAAAATCCAGCATTATTTATTATACCTCTTAGCTAAGAAAAAAGGAACACGAGTGTGAGGCAATGAGGTGAGGCCAGTCACTGAAAAGTTGGGTGGTTCAAACCTACCAGCTACACTTCAAGGTAGGGGGGAGATGAGGCTGTCTACACCTGTAAGGATAGTCACCGAAACCCTATGGTACAGGTAGTTCTACTCTGTCCTACAGGAACACTAAGAGTCAGAATTGACTCGATGGCAGTGGGTTTGCTCCTTTAAGAAGGCAACAAAATATAGGCAAGACAAAGTTTCCACGTAAACCAATTACTGCTTTTATTAATCCCCATTTCCCATCACTACCACACCTACCCCACGGAAGCTGGCAGCTGTTTTGCCACTCAAGTTTTGAAAGGTTAAAACGAGCCTCTAAAAAGGCAGAGAGATCCTCAAGCAGTGGCTAGTATCACTGTTATATTTTCACATCAAAATTTACCTTAGCAACAAAAGAAAACAGACTTAATATTGCCAATTTTTCTATTTGGGTATTTCCCTTCAACTTGTCTAAAATATATTACATAAAGCTTAAAAAGAAAGAAAGAAAAGTCCCTATTACTTTCATCATACATCTTCAGTTGCTCATATTACAATGAATTCAAATTCAAATAAACTGTGATGAAATCAAGGAGCCCTGGAGCCCTGGTGGTAGAGTGGATTACTTACTGGGTTGCTAAGCACATGTTCAGCAGTTCGAAACCATCAATCACTCCATGGGAGAAAGATGAGGCTTGCTACTCCTGTAAAGATTTCCAGTCTTGGAAACCCAGAAGAGCAGTTCTCTTTCTCAGAGGGTCGCTGTGAGTCATAATGGACTCAATGGCAACGAGATAATGAAATCTCTCCCATAGATACATTTCTCACAGGGAGGTAACAAACAAGATGTACTAGTGAAAAATTCCCATGGTCCTGAGTTACCCAACTAAAACACACCAAAATACAAATAAATCATTATTTATATGTGTGGTCTGTCTTAACCTGTAAAATAATTAGAACCCATAGAAAAGAGAATTATGAAATTGTGTAGACAAGAGTACTGATAAACATTTTTCTTAATTTGGAGTTTCAAAGATATAATTCACACATCATACAATTCAATAGCTTAAATATAGTTATGTATTCATCACCACAATCAATTTTAGAATATTTTCTTTCTTATACTCATTATTCTTAATCATTTACCACCAAGCTCATCTGCTATAATTCTAAGAAACTAATAATCTAGTTACTATCTATATAGATTTACTTATCCTGGATTTCATATAAGGATAAACATACCAAAAAAAACAACAATAATAAAACAGAGGAAAAACCCAAATCAAAAAGTACAAAATAATAAAGACTAGAACAAGTTTAAAAAGGGAGAACAATAAGGTATTAAATTTTAACCTATCTACATCTGCATTAGCCTTTGCAATGCACTCTCTCTGATAGCAAGGTTACTCACTTCTGTGATCAAAGGTCAGAGGTGATTCACCAGAGGCTTAATTCATGTGGGAACCCTGCAAATGGATGTAGGCCTTTCACTCTCATCCATAGCCTTCCTAAACTCAGAATTTAAGCTCTAATTCAATTCCCTCCTCTGGTCTTGGATTTTATTATTTATAATTCTTGGGATTATAACTATTGATATCTTTTAAGAAACATTCTTCCTTCTTCTTACATGGAATCTGCTGGTAATTGACACATCATTTTAAAAAATATCTGACTTGTGAATGGAAAATTCTGACTGCCTCTATCTCAACTCCTATTTAATAGCCTGTAACCCACTCTAAACTCTACTTACTCACAAGCAAAAGTACCAAAAAGTTCCTAGTTAAGTGTTTCAATTTCAATGCTTCCCACAAAATTAGAACAAAACAAACCTTTCAGATGACTGCACTTATACAGGTTCCCTACTGCGTGCCTCAACACTTTGCTTATTAGACCTATTAAAACCCATCCAATCCTATATTAACCAACATATATTTCTGTTCCTCAGAAGAGTTTCCTACACAATTTTATAAACTACGTTATTTTCAACTCCTGACCTTTGTTCATAATCAGAAAGAACTCCCCTCACTTATTGGCCCACTAATATCCTACCCGACTACAACTTTATGATCAATCATTGCCTTTTCCTTAAATCCTTAAAATCTTTTATTTTCACTATGATTTTTCTACATACTGCCATCAAGTCAATACGAATTTAACTTTATACCCTTTAATTGCTTCACAAGTAATCTTGCCTCAATTTGAAAAACTAGAAACTTTTGTAGACAAAAGGCCAAGGCTTACACGTATTTTGTGAAACCTGCAGCACTCAGCATTACTGCTGGCCAATTTGAATAGCTAACTCTGCGCTTCCCTGGCTTAGTTTCATGAACTGCAACCTGGCAAATCTGGTCCTCTAGAAATGTAAATCCAAAAAGTCTATAAAAATATATTTTAAAAAGATCAAGGATACCAAAAAGCTTTTAGAATAAAATTACAGTTCTTACTTGTTCATGGCTCTATCATATAAGTAAAAATTCATGCTAACTGATACTCACTTGATACTGTCTGTGAAACCGAAGTGGCTGTTGTTGTAGTAGACGTGGTAGAGGATGGGGTGGATGATGATGTTGAAGTGGACACAGCAGGTGCTGGGCTACTGGTCGTAGGAGTGGAAGCTCCTACTGCTTGGGCTTGGGCTTGGGCTTGGGCTTGGGCTTGAGCCTGTGCCTG
>NW_022111372.1:87891253-87911619 GCF_000313985.2 Echinops telfairi
TCGGTTCCCTCTTTCCTACCCATTCTCCCTTTACCCTCAATTTATGCTGAATCCTGAGTCTTCGCAGTGAATTACCAAACCTCAGAGTAGCCCTGAAGTACTCGTCACCTATCGAGAGAACAAGCTTACAGAATCACAAGCAAATGAGTATTAGTGTTCCCTTCTATCATTTCAGAAATCCAATCTCGTCAGCTCTACATCCCATCCTCTTAACTGATAAGTATGCGTTAATTGATACCTCAATCTCTCAGAATTCACTATCAACAGGAAAACATCAACCCAAACATATTTACCTTCCCATCTGGTGTTTTATTTTCAACCCATATTTCCTCAGTCGGAGGCAATGCTGGAGTACCAGGAGCAGTCACTGGAGGCATTCCTGGTGGAAACATCATACCAGGAGGTGGAGGCATGGTTCCCATTGGTGGAGGCATGAAAGGTGGTCTCTATAGGCATAAGAACAGTAATAGTGACTTGTGTTTACCTTTTTCCCTTCCAATTATAACTGAATTATACTCAAAAGTGAAGCAATAATAAGCAAAACAGTAGCATAGTCTATTCAAATAAATGTAAATAAAAGTTTCTCAATATGATTACTAACAAACTGTTGAAAGAAATACATCAAATAAAGGTTTTAAAAACATATTTTGAACAAAATAAATAAAAACAGATTAAAAACTGTTCTATAACCTACATTTAACACAATAATTAAAATGATGGAAAATACTTCAGTCTGGATCATGGAATTGATACTATACAAAAAATGTAAAAACCTGTCTCCTTTTACTAAAAGCTTTATCAATATTTTTAAAATTCTGTTTGTATCTTTCAAATATCAGCACATGTTCTATTAAAATAGCTAACCCAAATATGTCTCAAGCACCATTAATTAGCTGGAAATAACTGGGAATTAACACAAAGCCACAAAATTATCTATCACATACCCCCGAAAAAACATCACAACATTAGAAAGTAACCCATTACAACACCTGATAAATTTTCATTGAAAGGTTAAAAAGTAGATTTACTTCTTAGCAATACAGATTAGAACAAATTCAGGCTATCCCACAATCAGTAGATCAAAAGCTATTTCTTATTCTCACCATTAAAGAAAATATAGAACCATTTAGTACTTTCTTTTAAAAACTGAAAGGGACTGTTTATTTCTAAGGCATTAAAATTATTGCACGAAGTATTAAAATCTGATGTCTTTACCAAAAACACTATCTACTGAAATAGCATATCATTATCATCTTCTATTTTTAGCATAGTTAATTCTTAATTATCTAAGCTAGGTAGGCAAATAACTACATATATGTGTGTGTGTGTGTGTGTGTGTGTATAAAATGTAATATATAAAGGGGTACGCCCCAAAAACAGTAAAAAGCTCCACTGGGTGGATCTTTTGCAGTAGGCAATTTCCCCACTAGGTGAGCATGGAGCAACTTGCTCTGAGTTAGTGCACCCAGTGGCATTGCCTTATGAAGGTACTCTCTGGTCACAGTAAATTTTTTTATAAAAAGTTTCACTCCAACCTCGTTTTTTGTAATGGCTGATTTAATAGCATGTGGCTGTGAAAATTTGTCTCCTGCTTGGGAAAAATACCACAGAAACATGGGAAAAACTCAAGTGTACGAATGGCTTTCTTGTTTCAAAAAAAGAAATGTCAACTGATATCAAACCTCGCTCTGGACTTCCATCAACTTTCCCAAAATGTCAACAAAATCTGTGCACTTGTGCTCAAAGACCGACAAATGACCATTGAAGAGGTGGGTAAGTTATCTGGACTATCTTGGAGCTCAGTTCAGCAAATTTTCGCTGAAGATTTGGGAATGAGAAGGGTCGCTGCAAAATGTGTGCCTTGGGTTGACTGACCAAGAAAATGAGTTTGGAACATGCTGTGCTTTGAAAGAACAGCTCCGGGCTAACCCAGACTTTTTCCCAAGGTCATCAATAGTGATGAGACAAGGTGCTATCCTTACGACCCTGAAACCAAACATCAATCAAGCCACTGGAAGATGTCATCTTCACCTGGCCCAAAAGAACCTCATCAAGTGAAATCACAGATCAAAATGAGGCTCATTTGGGGTTTTTTTATGTGAGGGGGAGTGTTAATTTGGGGTTTGTTCCACCAGGTCAGACTGTTAATCAAACTTTCTATTCAGAGATTCTGAAAAGATTGCATTAACATAGTGACAAAAAGGCCTGATTTGTGGCAGACGTGGGACTGGTTTTGCCACCACAGTGCACCTGCTCACACAGCCATCTCAGTGCACCAGTTTTTGGCAAAAAACAGCATGCTTCTCTTGCCCCATGCACCTGACTCACCTAAACCTTGCTCCATGTGACTTTTTGTTTCTGCAAATGAAGAGGGACATGAAAGGACAACGATTTGATGACATAAAAGAGGTGAAGAAAAAAATGAAGGAGGTGCTGTCAGCCATTCACCCAGACAAGTATGAAAAATGTTTCCAAGAATGGAATTGCAGGTTTGACAAATGTATTAAGTGTAATGGAGAGTACTTTGAAGGTGATAAAGTTGCTTTGTAAAAAAAATTGAAATACATAGCTTTGGTGAGGTGGGTGATTCTGGTTTTTTGGGATATCCCCTTCATATATATTCAAAAAAATACAATCCCAGAAGTAAACACTGCAAAGTCAATCGATACCTCTAGGACCTCATTTCTAGCAGTGAATCTAAATTCAGTAGAGTAAAATGCCCCATTTGTAATACCAGGTAAGTTTTCTATTTAAAGAAATTACGTACACGACAAAGTTTTCGAACGTAGTAAGACAATCCTACTTTCTAGTGCCCTCTTGCCCCAGGGGAAAAGCCCAAGCTCACAGCCATCGAGTCAGTGGCAACTCAGTGACAGAACTGTCCCTGTGCGTTTCTGAGACTATGACTGTTTGCAGCAGGCGGAGGCAGAGTACACGTGAGCACACACATTTATGCTTATTGGTAACATGTCACAAACAATACATTTCAACACACGACCTTAACACTTCAAACTTACTTCCCATAAAGAAAGCAAATTACTACAGTCAGCCTGAAGGATAAAGACAGGTAAAAATGACCCTAGTTTTACTTTATATGCATGCACCATCTAAACCCTGAATGTCTATAGTAATTAATGCTACCACCACTTTGGGAGCAACGTTACTGCTTTTCTTTTGTTCGCATTTTTCCTTTAAGCTAAAATCGTTTCAGAACACAATTTTTTTAAAAACCATTTTATTGGGGGCTCTTACAGCTCTATACATACATCCACTGTGTCAAGCACATTTGTACATATGTTGCCATCTTCATTTTCAAAACATTTTCTATTTGAGCCCTTGGTATCAGCTTCTCATGTTTTTTCTCCCTCCCTCCCTCATGAACCCTTGATAATTTACCTTTTTTTTTTCATGTCTTACACCACTGCTATCTCCCTTCACCCACTTTTCTGTTGTTCATCACACACACACACACACACACACCCGGGAGGGGGATCTTAAAACTGACAGAACACACATTTTTAATGCAAAATTCATTTATAGCATTGATGCTGATGTCAACAAAGAAATAATGTCTACATTCTTTTACCTGGAGGTGTGGAGGGCCCATCGGTGGTGGAATCCCCCCTGGAGGTGGCATTGGTGGCATACTAGGATCAAAAGGAGGACGCCCAAAGGGAGGCCGAGGTGGTGGAGGAGGTCCTCTCATCATCCCAAAAGGGGGAGGAGGTCTCATGAGAGGAGGTGGGCCTCGCATAACTGCATTTGGTGGCGGAGCCGGTCCTCGAAACCGCAAGGCCTGCTGTTGAGCCATCCTGTGTGATAAAGAATCGAAGAAATTTTTCTTTCTCAAAGTTCCAAAGATATAGTTATTAGGCTCCAATTACATCAAATTGTAAAAGCCAGTAAGATTGAATAGTTGGAAAGCCATCATTTTGAAGCCATAATGGCAAAGTCTGGATCAGTTAGAATGACCTACGGTTGCTTAATCTGAGCAAGCTCTGATGAGAAGGCTATCTGGATTGTCTACAGTAACAGTGTCTCCCCACATGGTGCTTGCTGGTTGCAAGGAAGGATCAAAGAAAAAGCACTAGGTGCTTGACAAGAAATAGGGCAACACTAGAGTTAGGTGATCAAAATTACTATAATGTTAAAAAGGCCAGATGGACACTGTTACCTGAGAAAGTCACAATATCGCCTACGTAGTATCCCAGACAAGCATATATCATCTTAATCTGGCAATAAAAAATATTTGATGACTATAAAATAAGGATCTCTTTCAAAGGGATGGGGGCATGAGCTCCCAGAAGTTTGATGTCATGAAACACTATAGGAAAACATGGAAATATTCCAAATTAAAGAGACATGACAATATAAAACTATCTCTAAACTAGATCCTAAAATGGAGGGGGAGGAGGAAGAGGGGTGTTCCATTACAGATTAGATCAACTGATGAGACTGGATTATGGACAGATGAGATGAAAGTAGTGTATCCGTGTAAATTTATGAAGTTGCTATCTGTGTTGTGGCTAAATAAAAGTAATTTCTATTCTTCAAAAACACAAAAAGTATTTAAGGGCCATGGTCTATACGCCTTACCCTCAAGTGGTTAAGAATGACAGATAACATACATGAAAACAATAAAGCAAATGAGGTAAATTGTTAAAAAGTGTACTGTCTTTATTTTTGCCACTTTTAAATTTGAAATGATCTCAAATTCACTATTTTAAAATAGCAGTTTAACAGATTAGTAGTATTCCCTCAAAGGGAAGTGTTACCCTCCACCCTACCCTAACTCTATAGCTAAATATTTCAATAAAATATTTATTAAATATAATAATTATATTTATTAAATATAATAACTAGATATAAAATTTTAGCAGTTAATATTACATCAGATGGTATTTACTGCCTTGGTTTTGAGAAGCCCCGCGGCACTATCAAGCAAGCATTGGAATACTAACCAAAAGGCTGGCTAATCAAACCACCAGTCGCTCCCAGGGAGAAAGATGAGGCTATCTGTATATCCAATAGGCATCTGCAGCCTCAGAACCCCTGCAATGAGTAGGAATCAAGTAGATAGCAGTGGGCTTGGGCCTTGTTGTTTCCTCCACTAACGCATTGAAAATAATGGTAATAACCCTTTAAAGTGCTTACTCTGTGCAAGACAGTGCTCTTGAATGCTTTTCAAATATTAAAACATTTCATCCTAACCCTGAGGCAGACACTATTATCAACTGGCAAAAATGGGTACTGATTGTATCAAAATAAGTACCTGGTCTCTGTCCAATTATATGCACCCCTGAAAGATACACTGCCATTGTTAACAAAAGAAATGTCCTAATTTGGAGGACAAAAAAGGAGTTAACCACTAACTACAGTTACTGATTTGTCCTGAGTTCGCAATGTGCCTTACTTTTAGATTTCTTTAACCTGACTCTCCCTTAAAAAAAAATACTATAGAATTTTTCTTGGAACTCATACATACTGGCTACAGCATAAGGGGGCCTAGTGGCAGAGTAAAGTGCTTGGCTGCTAAACGAAAAGATTTCTCCACAGGAGAAAGATGTGAACAGATTGCTTCTATAAAGATTACAGCCTCTTGAACAGTTCTACTCTGTTCTACAGGGTGGCTGAGTCAGAATCAACTCAATAGCAGTAGCTTTGTTGTAGCATTGGGTTGGTTTATATCTTGGGAGTCTAGGCTCAATAAATAAATAAATAAAATCCAAAAAAGGACTCTGTCATTTGATGTCAAGACAGTGAACTCAGATGCAAATGAGGGGGAATAGAAATAAATCTACCTTGTTTGTGTTCAAGGAGCAATCATGAAACATTTAAGATTGTATCTGGGACACAGTAAACTTTCAACTATTCTTACTTTCATTCCCAACAAAATCTAGTACTTTACCTGTAAAAGAGACTATGCAAATTTAATTGCATGCCTTTTAAAGTCTGCCACTAAGATGATGACAAAATTTCATACACTTCCTGCTCTAAAGCCAAAAGTTGCCATTTCCCCATGCCAGTTACTTGGACTAAATGAGCCGGCTCTTTATATTCACTGCATTGTCACATCCTTACAAGACCTGCAATGATGATTAAATGTTTGCATAAAGTACTTGAAAGAACTCTGAACATACCCAGGTCTTCTATTATTACTGTTACTACATCACACCCAGGTCAGTAAAAAAGGGGAAGCCCGCCAACGAGAAGGACTGACGCACCAGCCACAGTGGGCTTGAACACAGCTGGGACTGTGAGGGTGGCACAGAGTTTTGTTTGTTCTGTTTGTGCTTGAGGTCCTGGAGTCAGAATATATTTGAGTTATATAATGTTTTATAACATTATTATTTTCTATAATGTCAATAATAGTAACAAATATTAAAATAATTTTAATACTGAAACAAACAAAAAAACCAAACTCATTTCCATCGAGTTGATTCAGACTCCATAACCGTGGGGCAGAGTAGATATGCCTGTTAGCTTCCCAGACTAAATCTTCACAAGAGTAGAAAACTTCATCTTTATCCCTCAGAGCAGCTGGTAGTTTCGAACTGCTGACCTTATGTTTAGCAGCCCAATGAGTAACCCACTACACCACTAGGGGTCCCTATACCCTATTAATATTATAATTTGCTATTATTACTTTTACTATGGGGTCATGAGTTAGAATCAACTTGATGGCAGACTTTAAGTGTGCATATCATTAATATCGGCCCTAAGGGCTTTAGCCCTCTCTTTGATGTTCAGATGCTTCAAGCTCATGACCCCCTCAGATTCAGCATTTGTAGTTCCCTCTGCTTGGCGTGCTATTATTCATTCCCTTCTTCACAAGGCTGGCGCCTCATTACTCAGCCTCATTTTACACATCTCAAACACCTCACCTCAAGCCCTTCTCCGTCACACTATGCAATTTTAACTATCATGATATAAATAACTCACTTGTTTACACTCGGGTATCTCTACCCACTCATTGTTTCTCCTCAGTGTATTCCTGCACCTGAATGCCTGGTTGTAGATGCTAAAATAGTGTTTTAATAACAATAACAAACACTAGGTACTTACTAAAAGTACTTTATCATAAGTTACTAAGTATTCAAAGATAAAGGTACTGGATCTATAGAAACCTAATTCTAAAAGTTCACATCCCAGCGCTCGACCATGAAGATATGGATGGAATCTGGTTCTCCTCTAGCCAATTGTTAGAACCTTTTCAAAAACAAAGCCCAACATTCAGGAGCAGCAGCACACACATTGCGGGGCAGAGGTCATCACTGAAACGCCATGAAAATCCAAATGTCACATAATGCTCTGCCTAGAGAGACAATCTCCCCACCACACAGTAAAGGCAAGACTGCAAACACTTTAATTGGGGGGTGGGGTTTGAAAGATATGACCCGCTAGTTTCATCTACTGCTATATGGCAAGGAGACGTAACTTAAATAGTACACTACGAGGAAATGTAGGGTTTAGGCCAGACCCTACCAACTACGTGATGACTTTGTGTAAGTCAACACAAGAAGCAAATAATTTCTTCAATTTATGTGGTACATTTAGAATTTATGGTATACATTTAGAACGTATACCAATCTTATTTAGAATGGAAGCCTTTAGAACAAGGGCTTTTTTGGTCCGGTTCAAGGTTATATTGCCAGCACCTACCTAGGTCAATGAGAATCATAGTACACACTCAATAAATTCTGATTTAAAATGTACCACATCCCTTAACTCTATGTTCATTTATTTACCATTTACCGACTGAACGTCTGGTTTATATGTCTCCTGAATGTCTTATTTATCAGGCACTAGGATGGGCACAAGGAGCCCTGGAGGGGGGGGGGCTAACCCAAAGATCAGTCACTCAAATCCACCAGCTGCTCCTTGACAGCCTGCTCCGAAACAGATCTAATCTCCCATACACATCCAATCTCTCATACAGATCCAATCTCCCATACAGATCCCATCTCCCACATAGATCTAATCTCCCACACAGATCTAATCTCCCATACAGATCCCATCTCCTATACAGATCTAATCTCCCATACAGATCTAATCTCCCACACAGATCTAATCTTCCATACAGATCCAATCTCTCATACAGATCTAATCTCCCATACAGATCTAAACTCAGGGACCCTATACATTTGAATCACCTGGATGGCAGCAAGTTTGGTGGTCTGTTTGTTTGGGGGGTGGGAGGGGAGCATGAAAAGTATCAGAACACTAAACTGCAAATTTTGCCATCAAAGAAACCGTGCAAATAGCTAGTTTCACATAAATCATGACAGATACTAAAATCAAATTCTGTACAATATTCTCTAGAAGCAATTTCCAATCCAAGGGACTAGCAAAACCAAACAACACTCACACTCCATCTGTGGCTCTGAGTAGATGGTAACTCAGGGCAGAATAGAGCTGTCCCAGTTTGCAGGCTGTCATTTCCTTAAAACCCTACTCAAGTTTGCAACAATGACCAACTACTATTAACAAAGCCTAAGTCTTGCAATCAGAATCAAAACTACATTTTCCATCATTAAAACAGAAATGCCCTAACAACGACGGGTACTTTGACTATTGCTTTACTCAAGTGTCTATGTTGGGCATAAAGGGTGAAGGGGTTCAGCCAATATTAGGATTTGGGGTGTGTATTTAATCTTAAGTATTTTCCTCATAAACCTTGGATAACAATTCTCATTTCCTTACACAATTTCATCTTTATTACACGGCCCTCCCTCATAACTCCCACTGCTGGTTTTCATTCTTAAATGCTGACGACAGCACAATTCAAAACGGAATACGGTTTAGCTCCACCAGAGTAAAATGCATAGAATGCAGAGTGCCTCTTTCATCAAAAACCACTGACACAGGTCCCCCCACCCACCCAAGGATGGTTTAACGCTGTCGGAGTTTACTGAATATTCGGTAAGCAAAGAGGTTTGGGGTACCACATAAGGCCACTGCACCCCGCAGGGCAAAAGCATGCAATGAGAGGAACAGTCATCAAGATCTTGGGCGGCAGGAGTTCAGGCCACTTCCTGGAGCCGCAACTTCACCTATGCAACCTCTCTGGAACTCAGTTTCTCTGCCTGTAAAGTGGGCAGGTAAACTGAGGATGCCTAGGATCTGTGGTGAGAGAGAGAGAGAGAGAGAGAGAGAGAGAGAGAGAGAGAGAGAGGGAGGAGAGAGAGGAGAGGGGAGGGAGGGAGGAAGAGAGGATGGCAACAACTCCGTAGAGAGGTTGTGCGGATTAAAATGCGGGACACCCGATTGCTATGGGCTTTCGCACAGACAGGAAACCCCCGACAAACGGTCACTGCTATTGTTATGATTCACAGCGACAGGCTAGGGACGAAAGAAAGGAGAGCGGAGAAGACGCCACACGAAGCTGAGCGAGGCAAAAGTTCGGGGACGACGGAAAGGACGAACGTGAGGACGCACAGGGCTGAGGCGAGCCTGAGGGCCCCGCAGGGGCCATGGGCGCCAGGAATTCACTGCGGAGCCCAGGCGCCAGAGGAGGAAAGCGAGCCCGCGGCGCCGGGAAGCCGGGGGAGGCCCGGGGCGCCTGAGAAGAGCCCCCCCGAAGGGCGAGCACCGACCGCGGATCACGAGGGTGGCGGATCCCCGCGAAGCCCGCAGGGAGCGCCCCGAGAGCTAGCTGGAGGCCGCGGCCCGGCTCTCATTCAGCCGCGTTCCCTTCCCCCTTCTCCAGCCCCATGCGGTCCCGGCCCTGCGGCGCCGCGCTGCCCACCCAGCGGCCCGGATCTCGGGAAGGCAGGCCTAGCCCCTCAGACTCCGGGCGCGAAGCGTGAAGGAAGGCAGCGCCCTTTACCTGAGCTCCCCCGGGTTGAATCTTTCACCGTCCCCCCCGTCCCCGCCACGCTCCGCCATTACAGAGAGCAGCGTTCATCCACCCGCCGACCCAGCGTCCTCTATTGGCCGGAAGACGCGTCAATCCCATGCGAGAAAGGCGGAGATAACAAAGATCTACCAGATGATTGGAGCACTTTCTCATCAATCTTTGAGCTGACAACGATATCCGCGTTTCTATTGGGCAAAGGACCCGCCGACTTTGAAAGCGGTATGGAGACAGCTTGTTGATTGGTGGTCAGAGGCTTTATGGGAAATGCGGCTCTGGCAACGAGGGGCCGCCGGCGCCCTCTCGCGGGGAGTAAAATTAGGTCCTCCCATCCACAGCCCGGCCGGCGCTAGCCACGTGTCTGCTGGCATCCCGGAGAGCCAGCAGCGGGCCCACATTGGTCAGTAGTGGCTCAGGCCGGGACCTTCTCTATTGATTGAGCCAATCAAAATTCGGCCAGAGTAGCACCTAAACCAATCACAGAGTTATTGCGGAAATAAGCTATTTTCCTGTTTTACCGGAACAGAAAGTCTTAAGTTACCAGGCGCGTTATACCCATATTATTAAATAATACATTATTAACTAAAGCAGACCTCCGCCAAATTATACTAAATAATTTCTTTTCAGGTAATGAGTAAATTGCTGTATTAAGGTAGGTGGGGAAGGCAACATATAATTTGAGGCATCTTTCAATCTCATGGGCTTGTTAGAACGTAACTAAGTCAAAATGCAGTATCTTATCATTTGATCTCCCTTTAGACCCATAATAAAGCTGTTTCTTAAGTGAAGGGAAAATACACGTGGATGAAGCCCCTCGGGACTCCCCTCTGACCATGGACCAGAGATGTGAATAGCCTTGTTCACATGCACACTGCATTGGAAAGTGGATTGTGGTTCATACAGTTAGGCAAAAATTTAGCACCCTATTATTTTCTCTTCCTTATGATGTATTTAAATTTGTTCTAGTTTTTAATATTTTCTGCTTTCTTTTCAATTGAGATTTTTAATCTGTTTAATTTGTTCATCTTGTTAGGTTTTTGTTTGGTTGGTTTTTCATGTTCTTCTGTATATGAAATGCAGGATAGGTAAATCGATAGAGACAGTAACTGGATGAATGGCCCCTTGGTATGGCAGGGGAGTTGGGGGGAAATGGAGAGCTAATAACAGTGAGCAAAAGATTGAAGAAAATGGTCTAAAGCCAATTGTCCATGCTTTTTTATATGATTGAACGATTGAATTGTATGAATATGAAATGCATGCCAATAAAACTGTTGGAAAATAGAAGCTAGCACTTTGATACCTAGACTTCTGAACATTTATTTCAGTGGGTTTTTGGTAATTGTTGTTTATTTAAGGAAAAACAATGTTGGACTCTAGAGTTCCCATGGCACAATAAAGATAAGCTATCATTTAGGAATTCAGAATATTTTGTAAATAATAATAGTTAGAATGTACCCTGTCCTAACCATATCTGCCAGTCACTTTTATAAATATTTCTGGAGCCAACTCATGGCAGTGGATTGGGTTTGGATATTATATCTTATCTTCTAAACCTCACAAAAATGCTAAAAGGTAGGTACTATGATTAGCTGCAGTGACAGATAAGGATCCCAGAGCTCGGATATGTTCAGTAACTTGCCAAAGTTCACACAACTAGTAAATTCCAGAGCACTTAATCCTAAAGTATTTAAACCCAAGGTATTCTGATCGCAAAATCTCACTCTTAAAACATTGAGCCTGTGCTTGTAAACTAGAACCCCTCTAACCCGTGACTTTTTTACTTACGTGAAAAATATTATATAATTACTACCAAAAAAATAAAACCTCACTACCATCAAATCAATGCTAATTCAAAGCTACCCTAAAGGACAGGGTAGAACTGCCTCTGTAAGTTTCTAAGATAGTAATTCTTTACTGGTGTAGAAAGCCCTGCCTATCTCTCATGGACAAGTTGGTGGTTGCAAACGGCTGACTTTATGGTGAGCAGCCGGACGCATAACCACTATGCCATCAAGGCTCCTCATAATCACATGGTTATGAAATAGTGAATGAAATTACATGGTTCTTCTGTATCTGTTCATTTGTCATATTGTGGTCACTTGCATGTTGTGATCCTGGAAGCCATGTCATCAGAATTTCAAAAAGTAGAAAGGTCACCAATGGTGGTTAGATTTCAGCAGAGCTTCCAGACTAACACAGACTAGGAAGAAAGAGTAGTGGTCCACTTTGCAGGGATTAGTCACTGAAACCTTATAAATAGCAATGGAACTCTCTCTGATAATAGTGCCGAAAGATGAGCCCTTCAGGTTGGAAAGCATTCAAAAGAAGACAGGAGAAGGGCTGCCTCCTGAATGTATAGTCGATCTTGGTGATGTGGATGAAGCCAAACTTTTTCGACCTTCTTTGCTGTTGGTGCATGATGCAAAATGAGAAAGAAGAGTTGAGATGTATGAAGTCTGACGCTAGAAAAGTTGGAAGTCATCAGATGTGGGAAACTAACTCTGAGGGAAATAGGATGGGGACGTCTTCCCTGACTTGTACAGAGGGAATCTGGGAAGCTAGTATTCCACGGTAGGAAAGCCACCACTTTGGTAAGTTAGAGATACAGTCCAAGTACATTTTCCTGCACTAACTCTCATTCCCACAGATTCTCCCCTTAAAGTGAGCGCATGGTTGATTCTGTCTCCCTATAGAAGCAGGCATTCCTATTTGCTCTATCTCTTCCCGCTGCGGCATCCAATCCCTCTCATACCTTCCCCCAATAGTCGATGAACATAGGGGGGATTTTATCCCCAGAGCCTGGTTTCAAAATGTTTGCCATAAGCCTGCATTTTGGGGTGGCTACATTAATTTTGTCATTGTTTGCCTTGACAGTTTCAATGTATAGAAAATAACCATGTTGCCCCTGTAGCTCTTTTGAATTTAATACATAAAACAAAAGTGGGAAATGTGGGAAACTAACAAATGTCATTCCCACAGATTCTCCCCTAATAGCTATGCTGCCTTAAAGTGAGCACATGGTTGATTCTGTCTCCCTGTAGATCTCCTCCTGCGAGGCACCCATCCCCCTCATGCTTTCCCCCAATGCAGCTATTAGGTTTCCTCACCTGTGAGCCTAGGGACTTTACTGTGATTACCACCCACCTTGTGACGTATGTAACTCCTGAATATGCATGACTAATGGCTACCTATAAAAGCCCCCAAACAATAAAGATGCTCTCTTCTCTGGTCCTCCTTCCCTCTCCCTCCTTCCCTCCTTCCCTGCTCCCTCTCACTCACTCTCCTCCTTCCACACCTCCACCTTGGACCATCAAAAGAGGCTGAGGTGAGCATGCTACCATGAAATGTGTCTGGCTCCTTTATTTTACTCTCTCTCCTATCTCTCTTATTCTCCATGACTTTACTATAATCTTTATACAGTATAGTACAGCCGTACAATTGTGCTTACTGGATCCGTGACTATTTGTTAGGAGCTGGCTCCCCTCACAATCAAAATACAATGCAGTATATTAAAATATCCTAAACATCATGAGCTGAAATAGATTGGTATTTGCCATTATGAGTTGGACAACTATATGGTTTACTATGCCAGGTGTGGAAGTTACATAATTTCAAGTCAACTTGATAAATAAGTGAGGGGGTGGAGTCTAGCCTGTCAATCAGGTCACCACCTGGTGATGCCTCCTTGTAGGTGTAGCTTTCTCATGAGGATTCTGGGAACTTCTCTCTCTGTTTCACCTTCCTGTTGAAGAGTTACACTCTAGAGCTGGAGGACCCACGTAAGCACAGAGATGCTTGCCACTGGATCCACAAGACTTTGCACCCACTGGCCTGTGATCTTCCTTCATTTTATATCATTGCATGTGCTGTGTTAGTCTGAAGAGGGATTTATGAGCTAGTATCAGACTTATGGGCTAATATTGGACTTATGGACTTCATCTGGATTGGGTTGGGATGTTTCCTTAATATACATTACTCTTTGATATAAAGCTATTTCTTACATATATATGAGTGTTTCTGGATTTGTTTCCCTGGTCAACCCAGTCTACCACACCAGGAATGACAAATTGAAGAGAAATTACATCAGATTTATTGTGAAAAAGAGCATTTCAAAATTCATCTTGAAATGCAAGCTATCTGTGATAGGTTAATATCTAGATGTCTACAAGACAGTTCAGTTAATGTGACTATAATTCAAATTTCTGCGCCAAGCACAAAGGAAGAAATTAAAGAATTTTACCAACTTCTTCAACCTGAAATTACTTAAAAATTCAATCAAGTGGCATAGGTAATTGCTGTTAATTAGAGCATGTGACAGTTGGAAAATATGGCCTTGATTATTGACACAGCTATGGAGATGGCAGGTTAGAATTTTGCAAGATCAATGACTTCTCCATTGCACATACCTTTTTTCAACAAGATTAATGGCAACACTACATGCGGACATCACCAAATGGAATACACAGAAATCAAATTGATGACATTTGAAGGAAGAGAAGATGGAAAAGCTCAACATCAGCAACCCAAACAAAGCAAAGGGCTAACTGTGGACCAGCTCCTCAATTGCTCATATGCAAGTTCAGACTGGAGATGAAGAAGATTAAGACAAGTACCTGACAGCCAAAATTCAGCCTTGATTATATCCCACCTGAATTTAGAGAACAGCTCAGAACAAATTTGACTCATTGGACACGAAACAGTGAAGACAGTGGAAAGAAAGCAAAAGATCATTAAAAAGAAAGGAAAGGTAATGTGGATGTCAGAAGAGACTCTGAAACTTGCTCTCAAATGTAGAGTAGCCAAAGCAAATGAAAGAAATTATGAAGTGAAAGAGCTGGACAGAAATTTTCAAAGGGCAGCGAAGAAACAAAGTAAAGCATTACCCAAAAATGTGCAAAGACCGAAAGGTAGGGAGGGGAAAAAAGGAAGAGCACATTCAGCGTTCCTCAAGCTAAGAGAACTGAAGAAAAAGTTAAGCCTCAGTTGCAATATTGAAGGATCTTATGGGCAAAATATTAAACGATACAGGAAACATCCAAAGGTGGAAGGAGTACACAGTCACTGTACACACAAAAAAGTCAACAGTTCAACTGTTTCAAGAGATCATGTGATCAGACGCCATAGGTATCTAAGGAAGAACTCAGCAGGGAACAATTAGCCGAAAAACCAGGCTTCGGGAATTGATAGCATACAATTGAAATGAAGAACAACCTACTGCAGTGCTGGAAGCACTCACTCGTCTGTGCCAGCAAGTTTGAAAGACAGCCAGCTGGCCAACTGACTGGAAAAGAGCCAATTTGTGCCCATCCCCCCAAAAGTGACCTAACAGCCTAGATATAATCAAATTATATCATTCATATTATTTTCAAGTAAAATTGTGCTGAAGATCATTAGAAATGGTTGCAGGTAGCACAACCTGCAATATGGTGTGTGTTGAAAGCGAACAGGACTTAAAACACTTATTGAAGAAGTTCAAAGACAACATACAGCCTTGCTTTTTCTGCCTGTGGAAGCCACAGAGGAAGCATCCTTAGGGTTCTCCACCCCATTTCCCATAGTTTCATAAAGAACCGGAACAGCCGTGGAAACTCTTCATTGGAGGGTTGAATTTTGAAACAACAGATGAGAGCCTGTAGAGCCATTTCGAGCAATGGGGGATGCTCATGGACTGTGTGATCCTGAGAGACCCAAACACCCAGTGCTCCCCAGGTTCTGGGTTTGTCGCTTACTCTACCTTGGAGGAGGGGGACACAACCAGGACTGCGAGGCCACACAAGGTAGATGGAAGCGTTGTGGAACCAACAGGGCTGTCTCACAAGACGACCCTCAAAGACCAGGTGCCCATTTAACTGTGAAAATGATCTCTGTTGGTGGCATCACAGAAGACATTAAAGAGTACACCACCTACGAGATTATTTTGAGCAATATGAGAAAATTGAAGTAATTGAAATCATGATTGATCAAGGCAGTGGCAAGAAGAGGAGCTTTGCTTTTGTGACGTTTGATGACCATGACTCCATAAATAAGATTGTCATTGAGAAATACCAGACTGTGAATGGCTACAACTGTGAAGTAAGGAAAGCCCTTCAAAGCAAGAGATGGCCAGTGCCTCTTTCAGCCAAAGAGGTCAAAGTGGTTCTGGAAACTTCCGTGGTGGCCAAGGAGGTGGTTTTGGTGGGAATGACAACTTTGGCTGGGGCTGAAACTTCAGTGGCTCTGATGGCTTTGGTGGCAGCCGTGGTGGTGGTGGATACGGCAGCAGTGGGGATGGTTATAATGGATTTGGTAATTTTGGAGGTGGAAGAAGCTGAAATGATTTAGGCAGTTACAACAATTAACCTTCCAATTTTAGACCGAGGAAGAGAGGAAACATTGGAGGCAGAAGCTCTGGCCTTTACGGTAGTGGAGGTCAGTACTGTTTCAAACCACAAAACCAAGGTGGCTCTGTTAGTTCAAGCAGTAGCAGGAGCTGTGCCAGTCGCCGGAGCTTTTCGTGACTACCAGGAAATCAAGCTAAGCAGGAGAGGAGAGCATGAGGAATGACAGGGAAGCTACAGGTTATAGCAGATTTGTGAACTCAGCCAAACGCAGTGGTGGCAGGGCCTCGCTGCTACAAAGAAGACATGTTTTAGACAATGCTCATGTGTACGAGCAAAAGAACCTGAGGACTGTATTTGTGACTAATTGTATAACAGGTCATTTTAGTTTCTGTTCTGTGGTTTTTTGTTGGTTGGTTTTGTTTTTGTACACCCATGCTGTGGATCGCTACATGTAACAGTCTGATCATCGTGTTGCTGAATAAATGACTTCTTTTAATGTGCTGTGTAAAATTAGTCTACTCTTAAAACATCTCTATCAAGTGGGAAGTGTCGAATTCCTCCAAGGTGATGCCGGATTGATGTGAAACGTGCTTCTATGTAACCTTCGGCTGCTGGGGACAGAGGAGCCATCGTTCGCAGAAACTGTGGTGGTGGTCCCACTGTCCGTTACTGATGTGCACCCTGGAGCTCACTGTTAAAATGGTCACCCAGGCAAGTTAACAAAGTTCATTTGGTTATAAAAAATGGTTGTTGGCACATCCTGTACAATATATCTAAATTGAATAATGGTAGCAGATAAACTTATAGATGGAGTTGGAACTTACATATCATCCATTATCATGTGTAATCAATAAATTACTTAATCTTGAAAAAAATAAATTACAGCCTTCAGTATAATAAAGTTTCACTTTATTAAAAAAAAGACCCAAAATCCTCAAAACTGGACAAATAGGTAAAATCTCAATAAGCGGAGAAAAGATTGACGTCAACAGTGGTTTCATTTTACTTTGTTCCCTAAGCAACACTCATGGAAGCATCAGTCAAGAAGTCTCACTATGTATTGAATTGGACAAGTATTCTGCCCAAGTTTATTAAGGTCACTTTGAGGACAAAGGTGCACCTGTCTCAAGGCATGGTATTTTGAATCACTTCACAAACATGGGAAAGCTGGACAATGAATAAAGAAGACCGGTGTAGCATGCTTTGAATTATGCGGTTGGCAGATAATATTGAATATACCATGGAAAAAGTACAGCCAGAGTGCTCCTTAGAGACAAGGATGGCAAGACTTCCTTTCACATATTTTGGATATATTGTCAGGAGAACGCAGTCCCTGGAGAAGAACATCATGCTTGGTAAAGTGGAGAGGCTGTGAAAAAGAGGAAGACCCTTAATAAGATGGATTGACACAAAGGCATCAACAGTGGACTCAGGCACAAAACCAATTGGGAAGATGGCTAGGGACCAGGCAGTGTTTCAGGCTGTTGTGCATAGGGCCACTATGGGTAGGATCCCTATGGCACCTAACAAACAAACAAAAACCACAATGGACTTCCAGAAAAACAAACAAATCTTCCTTAGAAAAAATATGGCCAGAATGCCCCCAAGAAGTGAGAATGGTGCGGCAGTTACATAATTTCCTATCAACTTGTGAAGGGGTGGAGTCTAGCCTGTCAATCAGGTCATAGCCAATGAGGCTTCTGTATGGATGTGGCCTTCTCCTGAGGATTCTGGGAACTCCGGTCTTCATCCCTGGAGGTGGAAGACACACTCTGCTTCATCTTCCTGCTGGAAAGACACATGGAGCTACTCTAGAGTCCTGGAGCTGGAGGAGCCACGTGGAGACCCACGCCAGCACTGAGATGCTTCCACCACGACTGGATCCACAAGACTTTCCACCACTGGCCTGTGATCTTCCTGCATTTAGTGTCACTGCATGTGTTTAGTGCATCTAAAGAGGAATTTATAGCTTGGTATCAGACATATGGGTTCATATTGGACTTAAAGACTTGATCTGGACTGGTCTGGGATTTTTTCTCAATATACAATTTGTGTTAGTCCGGGTAGATTAGAGAAACAAATCCATAGAAACTCATATGTGAATAAGAGAGTTTTATATAAAGGGTAATTATACATTAAGAAAGCATCCCAACCCAGTCTAGTCCAAGCCCATAAATCCAATATTAGCCCATATGTATGATACCAATCTATAAAGTCTTCTTCAGACTCACAAAACACATGCAATTATGTCAAATACAGGACGATCATAGGCCAGTGGGTAGAAAGTCTTTGGCTCCAGTGGCGTTGTAAGCATCTCAGTGCTGGTAGGGGGGTAGAGCATCGTCTTGGGCAGTGAGCAGAGAGAGAAAGTGTATCCCTAGTCCAGGTTGACTAGAGAGACAAATAGTAAAGATGGAGAGTGGATGCTTGTTTGACCTTTGCCTCAGGGTAGTTTTTCTTCTTTGGCTAGCTCGAGGTGAGATGTATCCATGCAGTTTACTGGGTTGTTTTCTGGAAAGAATATGGGAAGTTAAAGTTTTGACTATTTTCTTTGGTTTTTGTCTTTGGTTATTCCTCTTTGAAATGGCGAAAATGAATGTAATTAATGTATATTTTGAGCTCAGAGGGCAAAATCACCATTTGAATTTATCAGAGACTACATTGTGCTACTTAATGAAAATAGCTGACAGAAGGTCAAAATGGCTGACAGAAGGCCTGACCCTGGCTTGAAGCAATGAAGTCAGAGGCCTACGGCAATCTTTTATATCAATGGAATAGTTTAGATAAGGATTAAGATAAGTTAGATAAGGATTGAACCTGACTGTTTTAAGAATTGAGTTTAGGATCTGATGCTACTTTGTTTATATTGATTTCTTCTGCTTATTGTTATTGATATGAATGATTATCGGGAAGTACGAAAATAGAGAGCATGTAAGCCCACTTGTGTTCAGCCATTAACATTGGATCCTTAAATGGGTTTAGGACATGCCTGCACAGAAGGCTGTACAATGATAAGCCCCACCCAGTGTCTTGAGTGCCCAGGACATTAGAAGGTGAAGAGACTTGCCCAGTGGGTTGTTGACAGATTGAAGAAAAACGGTGGTTTGGAAACTGGGTAAATCTGGAGCCATGAAGAAACTCTCTGCTGTAGGCCTGAACTGTAAAAGGGAGCCAGTGGGAAGCCTGAAATGCTTGCTAGGTGTCCGCCTGGATCCACCTGTTGAGTGGAAGTGAGAGAAATGCAGCATTAAAGAGATAGGTTGAGTCTGGCCACTGACACCCATGGACTTGGTTCACAGGGATAGAGAAGACCAGAGTGTGTTGACTGGTCTGAAGTGCATGACCTAGCACAAAGGAGCTAAGGTTGTTGAGAATTTGTGATGGGGCCCATGGCCTAAAGGCAAAGCAGCCAATGGGCACCTTGGTGAGGCTAAGTGAGACAGCCCACTTTGAGTTGACCAGAACCCAAGCAGATGAAGAGAGGATTTTTTAGTCTGTGAACTGGTGCATATTGCTGCTGACTTTATGGATGGCCTGTCCTGATTTGACTTTGTTTATGGATGCAGACTTCACAAAGTTCCAACTGGAATGAAGATTCTTCATATCAAAGAATATGATTGTCTCCTCAGAGCACTGGGTTGATGAAAGTGGGGAGTATAGAAATTAGATACCCAAAATGGAGTGGATAAAGGCATGAAGTGGCTGTCTTATAAACTTTCATACGTGGGGGAATATGTTCATAGGATTATGGTGTAGGTGTTCATATAAGTATGGAATATTTTTGTTTTGTTCACTTATAGAATGTTATGTTTAAATGAGGGTGGCACATTTTTAAATTGTATGCATTTTAGTTTTATCCTGTTAGGTATAGATATAATTTTCTTATTGTTTTGTTTTAAAATTATATATGGCTAAAGAGTGTGTGAGAGTGTCAAGTTGACAAGAAGTGGTCTGTGGCAGTTACATAATCTCCTGGCAACTTGCGAAGGGGTTGAGTCTAGCCTGTCAATCAGGTCATAGCCAATGAGACCTCTGTATGGGCACGGTCTTCTCCTGATGATTCTGAGAACTCTGGTCTTCGTCCCTGGAGGTGGGAGACACACTCTGCTTCATCTTCCTGCTGGAAAGACACATGGAGCTACTCTAGAGTCCTGGAGCTGGAGGAGCCACGTGGAGACCCACGCCAGCAC
>NW_022111372.1:87911719-87925884 GCF_000313985.2 Echinops telfairi
CGTGGAGACCCACGCCAGCACTGAGATGCTTCCACCACGACTGGATCCACAAGACTTTCCACCACTGGCCTGTGATCTTCCTGCATTTAGTGTCATTGCATGTGTTTAGTGCGTCTGAAGAGGAATTTATAGCTTGGTATTGGACATATGGGCTAATAGAAAAAAGAAAGAGGGGAGCCAGATTCAGGCACAGTAAAGCCAGAGTCTCACCTACCCTAGAAAGTAGCTAGTGTATTGTTTCTGCTTCTTTCCTCCATTCTGTGAATAATTTTATTTTATGGCAGAAAATCCTCAGTGGGATCCTTTGCATCATTTACTTCCTACTTAACAAGTAGAATGTCAAACCATTAAAGGTTGTTTTTGTGTTTTTCTTCCCTACCAGTCATTGGCTTGCAACGTCACATTGACCTTATTCCATGATGTAACCTGCCCTGGGCTCAGGTCTGAGAGTTGTGGAGTCCCCGGCACTGGGATGGCCACGTTCCAGCATATCACAAGGCTTCTGGTCCACTCATGCCCCACTGGTGGCCAAAGATGAGGGCTTCATAGCCCTCACAGACACATTAAGAACATTTTCCTCAAGAATATTTAAAATATGCACTGTTTTTCCGTGGTTCTTCAAATACCTAATGTTCATCTTCTGTATCTCTTAAAATTCATTTCTTTTTCACATTATTTTTCTTGTTATTAAAAAAAGCCAAGATGTGGATTTCCAAGGCATATTAGCATGTCCATGGGGAAAATACACACAGAGGTTTTACCTACCTCTTACAATAACAGCTCAAATCACAACTCCAAAAATGGAAGAAGCTGAAAGATCGGCCTTACTCTGAAATAAGCCTACATAGAAAACCAGAATTTTACCTCACCATCTATTGAATCGTGCCAAAGGTAAAAATTGGTCATTAAAATACAAATCAGTCATTCATTATACAGCCTCCCCAGGTCCCTCACCTTTTCCTGCTTCTGAATAACAGGGTATCACCAACTTTTAGTTCATTGTAGTTTAAGTCATGTAGTTTAAGTTATGTCTTAGCAATGCATCCCCATAGAGTTTGGCAATTAATCAAGATTTTAATGAAGTTTTAGAGAGATCTTACTAAAAGAACATCAAGGACTAATTTCCAGTATCTTGAGGTCATAAAATTTTCATTTTGTTTTTAGAAATAAATGGTGCACATTAGACAATTATAGTAAGCATCCAAGACTAAGAAAGCTTCCAACAGTCTGTCATGCTGTGTTTGACGAGTGTGTTTCAGCATTCATAATGATTTTTTGTATGATCTTCCCTATAATTGGTGACCTGATTTCTGACCAACATGTGCCAGTTCTCCATTATCTCCTCCTTATTTAATTTCTCAGCCTTGTTTTTTAAAAAAACAACCTTATCACCTTCAAAGTACTCTCCATTACACTTAATACATTTGTCAAATCTGTGATTGCATTCTTGGAAACATTTTTCAAACTTATCTGCTTAGATGGTGGACAGTATCTCCTTCATTTTGTTCTTCACCTCTTCTACGTTGTCAAATTGCTTTCCTTTAACGTCCCTCTGCATTCATGGAAACCAACAGAAGTCACGCAGTGAGGTCAGGTGAGTAATGTGTGTGGGGCAAGACAGGAGGCATGCTGTTTTTTGCCCAAAATGGGTGCACTGAGATGGTTGCATGAGTAGGTGCATGTCGTAGTGGCAATATCAGTCCCCTGTCTGCCACAAATCAGGAAATATTTTGTCATACGCTGTTATGCTGTCTTTTCAGAAAGAACCTCTTTCCTGGTGGAAAGAACTCCAAATTCACTATGAGTCAACATCTTTCTCTGTTTGGGAAATTGATAGATGTCCAGAACGAGGTTTGTCATCCATCAACATTTCACAAGAAAATCATTCATATACTTGAGTTTTTACCATAGCATGGTCCTTCTAAGCCGTGTTCAACATCACAACAGTTTCTGTGGCATTTTTCCTGAGCAAGAGACAAAATTTCACAGTCCCATGCTGTTCTCTTAAATCGGCCAACACAAGAAACAAGGTTCGAGCAAAACCACTTTTATGAAAAATTCACTCTGACCCTAAAAAAATTTTACTGTGACCAGAGAGAACCTTCCCAGGCAACTTCCAAGTGCACTAACTCAGAGCAAGTTGCTCAATGCTTGCCTAGCAGTAAAAATGTTCACTATAAAAGCTCTGCCCAGCAGAGCTTTTTCCGTTTGTTTTGTTTTGTTTTGTTTTGTCTTTATGGAAGCAAACTACCCCCCTGTAGACCAGATTTTATAATCCTGGGTAGACCCTATGAATATGTTTCTACCTCGGTGAACCATGCCAAGGACTAAACACCATGATGACCTTGGACACTGGCCTTGCACGCAGCATGGCATCTGCCAGGGCCCGTGACAGAGGGACTCATAGAAGAGGCCCGAATGAGCCAGCTGAGCCCTGCCTCAAAGCTGCCTATACCCTTGGACTGGGGACTGGGATACTCTTATGGAAGAGGAAGCAGAGGGTGACTGTCCTGGGACTGTGGAAGTGGTGGTCATTAGATCTTGGGTGGCTCCCTTGCTTGGTGGGTGCCCAGTGGAAAGGGACCCAGAATCACCCAGACCTCCTTGCTTCTTCAGTGTGTTCATCCAAGCCAGATGGCAGAAGTAAGACTCCAAAGAAGCACCAAGCACTTAGCAGGTGAGTTTCTTACATTCGTTTGCCCTCTCTGAGAGCAATGATCTCTGTGGGACATACAAAGGTGAAGTCAAGAGGGTCAAAAAAGAACACTATGTGTTTCCCTTTGTAGTTAGTCAGGCTGATATCTTTGGACTGACCATCAGGCATAAACAGCTGTAGCTTTGAAGTTGGGGGCAGGATACCCAATTTTGGCAGTTCCTGAAGACATCTTGTTATCAGCAGTTGCATGCTGAAAGAGTGAATACCAGTCAGGAAGAAAATGCCCCAAGTATACCTTGTTCAATCCACCATAATCCCAGTTTACAATAATCTCTGCCTGATAGTCAAGCTGTTCAAGTCCCCAAAACCCATGGATGTTTTTTGGTATCAGACCCCAAGCGCACTATTGCTCAGGACGATGGGGTCTTAAAGGTGGATAAAGGCATCTCGTTTAGGGGCCTCTTCATCATTGATGATAAAGGGATCCTTCAGCAGATCCCCATCAATGACCTCCCTGTTGGCCCCTCTGTGGAAGAGACTCTAAGATCAGTTCAGGCCTTCCAGCTCACAGACAAACATGGGCAAGTGTGTCCAGCTGGCTGGAAGCCTGGCAGTGATGTTATCAAGTCTGATGTCCAAAAGAGCAAAGAGTACTCCTACAAGCAGAAGTGAGCCCTGGGCCATTTCAGTACTAGGCTGCAATGAGTAAGTTTTAGAAACAAACAATCCTCTTTTGTATTCTTCTTCCTGTTTCAAACATAAGGCCTTAGGCTCTGCTGAGAACATCATATTTGATAATCTGATAGGCTTTTTGGCAGGGGCTGGGGAGACCAGTCTTTCTACACCCTGTAGAAAGTAAACTCTGAGTTGGTTAGGGCAGGGCAGCTGATGTAGTTGGGCATGACCCCATTGATCTTTTGTAGTTTTTTTAAACTTGAACTGAGGGGAAAAAAAGATACTTGGTCAGTTGAGCCAACCTGAATTTGTTCTAGGCTCAAGTCTTTCTTGCTTGTTCCATGAGAGACATTTCTTCTCTGGCTTTTAAAATGTTGATGGTGGTCTCTTCTTTCTTACTCTCTATTTGTATTTGCATTTTTATATGATCATTATTTTCTTCTTGATGTTTTATTTTAGTTTTTGTTTGTTTGTTTCTGTTGGGTTTCCCAGCTTGTGGAGTACAGTAGGAGTGGATGCATAGAGACAATAGCTGATGCAATGGTTTATCCAAGAGGTGGAGGGGGATGGGAGGTGGGAAGGGTGAGGGGATGTGGAGAGCAAACAATGAACTTAGGAGGGGGGGGAGGGAGTATGAGAACTGATTGTGATGATATATGTACAATTCATTTTTAAAAGCGATTTAACCATGAAAGTATATGATATATGAACACCATATCAAAAAACTACTAAAAACAAACAAACAAACAGAAAAAACCTAAATTGACCAATAGTTACCATGGGTAAAGGGGAAAGAGTTGTTGCTTACGGGGCATTGACTTTCTGTCAATGGTGGTGATAAATTTGGGAAAGGATATCCGTGATGGTTGTACATGAGGAGTATAATCAATGGCACTGAATTATACGTGCAGAAGTTGTTGAATTGAAGAATGGGTATGTTTTTGCCACAATTAGAAAAAAAATTCCATGAATAATGATGAGTATAAGGTAGAAGAAAATGTTCTAGAATTGAATATGGTAACAATTGTACAACTTTTTTAATATGTTGAATTATTGAAATGTATGACATGGGAAGCTAATCAAACTGTCAACAAAAGGAAAATCGTATATAGTACAGTTGTGCTTTCACACACATGGAGTTTCAGAAAGTGACTTGGTGCAGTGGTTTTTTGGTTTTTATTTGTAATTCAATTTTATTGTACATTAATTACCATGGCCTAGGCAACAAATAAACAAATCCTGTGATGCTGTGGGATATATTTTGGACTACTAGCTGCAAGTTGTTAGTTTAAACCCAGCAGGTGCTGAGAGAGAGAGAGATGAAGCAGTTTGCTCCCATCAAATGTTACAGTTTTGGAAACCCTACAACTGGGTTGCACTGAGTTAGAATGGGCTCGATGGCAGTGAGGTTTCCGCTTGTTTGCTTTGGTTTTTAGGCAGCAACTCCGAAGCCCCGGTGATGCGGTGGGAAGCCCCGGTGATGCGGCGGCGGGAAGCCCTGGGCTGCTCACCAGTCTGTTGGTGTCGGAACCTACCAAACACCCTTTGCCAACGAGGAGATTCTGACTCCAGGAAGCCCCAGAGAACAAAGTAGAACTGCCCCGAAGGGTTTCCTGGGTCGCCAACCTTTATGGAAGCAAACTAGCACTGTTTCTCCCAAAGAGTAAGTGTGGGGCTCAAAGCACCAACCTTTCAGTTAGCAGCCTAGTGCTTTAACCATACCACCAGGGCTTCTCCATAAAGACTTAGAGCCTTGGGAACCTGTGGGGCAGTTCTACTCTTCTCTAGGATCCTTATGAGTGGGAACCCACAGCATTGGATTTGGTTTGGTTGGTCCTTATGAGTGGGAATCCACAGCATTGGATTTGGTTTGGTTGGTAGGCAGCAAATAAGGAGAGGCGGTAGAACAGCAGGTAGGCATTCGGCTGCTAACTGGAAGGTTGGTAGTTTGAGGCCACTTCAGTGACTCTTCTAGAGGACGGCCTGCTATCTGCTTCCATTAAGATGATAAGCAATTCTACTTTGACATGTGGGGTTACTATCGTATAATAAGCAGACAATAAATAATATTTGTTAACGCAGTTGATTGGAGTGTTTTTCTTTTTAGGTAGCTCTTTTTCAGGTAGGCTAAAATCAAGACGGTTTGCAGTTTTTTACACATGTGTATGTAAAGACAGTGAGCTATCAGCCACAAAACTAGAACTAAATAAACCATTTTCCACTCCAATACTTACATTACCTCAGCATGTAAAATCAGAACAAAATTATAGTAGCATAATAATAATAAAATAAGAACCTTACGGTAAACAAGCGGCCATCTAGCTCGGAAGCAACAAAGCCCACATGGAAGAAGCACACCAGCCTGTGTGATCACGAGATGTTGAAGGGATCAGGTATCAGGCATCAAAGAACAAGAAATCATATCATTGTGAATGAGGGGGAGTGCGGAGTGGAGACCCAAAGCCTATCTGTAGGCAACTGGACATCCCCTTATGGAAGTGTCATGGGGAGGAGACGAGCCAGTCAGGGTGCAGTGTAGCAATGATGGAACATACAACTTTCCTCTAGTTGCTAAATGCTTCCTCCCTTCCCCCACTATTATGATCCCAATTCTACTTTAAAAATCCAGCTAGGCCAGAGAATGTACAGATAGGAACTGGAAACACAGGGAATCCAGAGCAGATGATCCCTTCAGGACCAGTGGTGAGAGTGGGAGAGTTTTGATAGCGGGAGGGTGGAGGGAGGGGGAGATGGAAAGGGGGAACCGATTACAGGGATGTGCATATAACCTCCTCCCTGGGGGATGGACAACAGAAAATTTGGTGAAGGGAGACGTCAGACAGTGTAAGATATGACAAAATAATAATTTATAAATTATCAAGGGTTCGTGAGGGAGGGGGGAGCAGGGAGAGAGGGGGAAAAATGAGGAGCTGATGCCAGGGGCTTAAGTGGAGAGCAAATGTTTTGAGAATGATGAAGGCAATTAATGTACAAATGTGCTTTACACAATGGATGTGTGTATGGATTGTGATAAGAGTTGTATGAGCCCCTAATAAAATGATTTTTTTTAAAAAGCCACTGTATCAAGTCGTTTTGTTGAGGGTCTTCCTCTTTTGTGTTGGCCCTCTACTTTACCGAGTACGATGTCCTTCTCCAGGGAACGGGTCCCCCGCCCCCATATCTAAAGTATGGAAGACAAAGTCTTGTCATCCTCACTTCTAAGGAGCATGCTGGTTGTACTTCTACAGAGACAGATCAGTGTTTTTCCTTCTGGCAGCCCATGATCAAGTCCTTATTCTTCGCCATAACTCGAATGCATTTTAGTCGACAAGCTCTGTTGAACCCTGTCTACCATGGGGGATCCTGTTGGTATGTGAAACACTGCTGGCATAGCTTGCAGCATCACAGCAATACCCAAGTCACCACAGTATGGCAAGCTGGCAGATATGCGGTGGGGGCCACGCAGTTAATGGGTGACAAAAGTAGAATTCGAGCGTAGTCCAATCAGCCACAAAGCCCACATTTATAACCACTCTACTTCTAGTCAACAATTAGGGTATCAAGTCTCCAGAGTACTGCCACCCTTAGAGGTGTCTCAGGTGGCATCTCAGCTCTGTGCCTTCCAACTTCATTGACATGAGACCTAATTAAGGAATGTAGAATAAGGGGGCCTCATCTGGATCTCAGAGTTGTGAGAGTCCTAGGAATCAGGTTTGTATTTTCAGCCCTTTAATAGTATCAGTATTTGAGTTGCCTCGTAAGAGCTGAAAACTCCCGAGCACGCTTGTTATGTCCGTGCTTGTGCTTCTCACAACACTGAGTCCGAAGTGATGTTCTGAGCAGCATGCGAGTGCTGGACATGACCGAAGAGAGGCCCGTGGACTCCAGCTCCCACTTGCTCTATAGAGATCGTCTTATCTCTTTAGGAGTGGTACAGAAGTCTGTTCTAGCCAAGACTTCGTCGTTGTTATTAGGAGGGAAAATTAAACCCATTCCAATTAGCACAGGTGAAGTGAAAATTGAAGAGGAAACTTTGACCTCCTGAAATCTGTCAAGAAGACTACTTGCCTGACCTCTTTAGGCAGTTGCCAGGCCCTGCGGAACTTCTGCCCTCTCCCGGTCCTTCTCTCCTTGGTGCCGAATGGCTTCTTGGCTTCAGTTACCTTTGCAGACCGGCTCCAGGCTCTTCTGCAAACCAGCTTCCTCCTCTGACTCATTCTGTTCCACACGGACATTGAAGTAACGTCCCGACATGTCAGTGCCTTGTGCGTATTCCAGCCCCCAGCGTCTCGGCCAAGTCTCTCGCTATCTGCACATACACATTCTTCAGAGACTGATTGTTTATTAGTCAAAATAAATAGTGTGGTGCCAATTCTTTGGTAACTAGAGTAGAAGTTTCTTTCCCACTTTTTGTGGAAGTGTTTTTTGTTTTTTTACCACAGAGTTGTACTGACCTCTTTTGGAGCCTGAGCTGAGAACGGCAATAACACTTATTTTCGAAAACCACACCTTGATGACTCAGCTCTTCTCCCATGTCGGCTTCCACCCTGCTCCCCTTTATCCTATTCTCTGTGAAAGGTAAGCTTTCCTTCCTACATCCTTGCAGTGGCTCTACACTACCCATAAGATAAAGAACAATCTTTTAGTCTTCAAAACCTCCGTCTTTCCCATACCTATGATTTCACCTTCCACACTGAACTCGAGGTCCGGTCTTCATCTCTTACGGTTCTGCAACAGTCCTCCTCCTTCCCCCTGTGGAGTTCCTGGCCTCCTGTAGTGCTCTTCAGTGCCACCTTCCACCTAGCCAACCTTTCCTTTCCTGTCCGTCTGAACTACCTATTTCTGCATAACACATGAACACAAACTTAGCTTAAAACAACAAAACGTACTAGCTCACAGTGTCTAGGGGTCAGGAATTCAGGGGCAGTCTAGCTGGGTGCCTCTGGCTCAGGGTTTCTCATGGGATTGCAATCAACCTGTTGGCCAGGGCTGAAGAGTTCACTGGGGCTGAAGGATGTGCTCCAATTTTATACACCTGGTTGTTGGCAGCTGTCAGTTCCTGAGTGAGTTGGGAACGGAGTATATCTGGTTCTTGCCCTGCAGCATGGCAGTGTGGTTCTTCCAGCATGAGTCATCTAGGGGAGAGCAAGGGTGTACCACAGACAGCCCCAGACGTTAAAAAAATACTGATCATTTCCACCAAATTCTATCGAAGAGCGCATTGCAGTACCCTGGGCCATGCTCACAGTAGGTGTGCTTGAGGTCACTGCTGCGGCCACTTGGGGGTCTTTCTCATGTTCTCGAGGGTCTTTGTCACTTTCACTGACTTTATCAAGCATGCTATCTTTCTCCGGGATTGTTCCTTGCTAATCACATGTTCAAAGAACCCAGGACACGGCTCATCTCCTTCATTTCTAAGGACCATTCTGTCTGTGCTTATCTCAGAACACGTTTGTTATTAGTTCTGACCCTCCATGGCATTGTATACTCCAGTCTTTGCAAATACCATAATTCAAGTGAATCAATTCTTCAGTTGTCATTTTTTTATTGTTTACCTTTCAAATGCATATGAGGCAATTGAAAAGACCATGGCCTGCTTGGGTCAGATGCACCTTAGTCATCTAAGAATGTGTTTGCTTTTTAATATTTTAAAGAGGTCTTTGGCAGCAGATTTGCCCAATGCAATACATCATTTGATTTCTTGACTGATGCTTCTATGGACATTGATTGTAGATAAAAGGAAAATGAATTCCTTGACAACTTCAATATTTTTCCCATTTATCATGATGTTACTTATTGGTCCAGTTGTGAAGTATAATCCATATTGGAGACTGTAGTAGTTGATCTTTATCAGTAAGTGCTTCAAGTCCTCTGTAAGCAAGCACGGTTGTGCCATCTGCAGATCAGAGGTAGCTGATGAGTCTTCCTCCTATCCTGATCCCACATTCTTCATATGGTCCGGTTTCTTGAATTAATTGTCCGACACACAGATTGAATATTGTGACAGGGTACAACCTTGGCACACAGCTTTGCTGATTTTAAACCAGGCAGTATTCCTTTGTTCTGTTTGAATGACTACTATGTATCTGCAAGAGCACAATTAAGTGCTCTGCAAATCCCATTCTTCATATTACCATACTTTCTTAGGATCCACACAGTCAAATGCCTATGTAGAGTTAATAAAGCACAGTAAGCATTTTCCTGGCCTTCCCTGCTATCAACCACGATCCACGTGATGTCAGTCGTGATAACTTTTCTGCATCCAGCTTGAATTTCTGTCAGTTTCCTATCACTATACAGCTGCCTTCACTTCTTATTACAGTCAGCAAAATTTTGTTTGGATGTAATATAAATGATATTGTTGATAACATTCACACCATTGCATCACCTTTCACTAGAAGAAGCACAAACACGGATATCTTCCAGGTCGTTGGCCGGTGAGCTTCGTGATATAAACAAGTAAGCACTTCCACTATTACATCTGTTTATTGATTCATGTCAATTGATATTTCATCAATTCCTGGAACTTTGTTTGTCACCAATGCCTTTGTTGTACCTTGAACTTATTCCTTCAGGACCATCAGTTCTCAATCACTTGCTAACTCCTGAGCTGGTTGAATATTGACCTATTCTTTTTGGTTCTGTGACACTATATTCCTTTCTTCTTTTCTTGTTGCTGCCCTACACCATTCAACTATTTGCCCAAAGATTCTTGTACTATCTCAACCTGAAACTTGAATTTTTTCTTCATTTCTTTTACCTGAAAATACCAAGACTGTTCTCCCCTTTTGGTTTTCTAACTCTATGCCTTTGCATATTTCCTCCTAATGCTTTACGTTCTCCTCCTGAGATGACCTTCGAAATATTCTGTGCAGCATTTTTAAAGCAATATAATACCTTCTTTCTTTCTTCGCTCTCATGCAATATTTTCTTGTAATTATATATATGAAGTTGTATCAAATTTGTAGTGATAACATTATAAGATCTAGAGCTGTACCAAATCTGAAATTTATTTCACGTTTTTGGTATTAGGTTTTCTTTTCCTTTATAGTTTTATTGCCATACACTCATATGTAAGTAATAAAATCCCAAACCAAAGTACAGAACAGTATTAGAGTTTGAATTCTTAGTACCTGGTGTACAGAAGGGTATGGATGAAAGTGAAGGCCCAAAATTCATTTGCAGGGTCCCCATGTGGATCCAGAAAATTCCCTCTGGTCATTGGCCAGGGATGTGAACAGCCTTGCAATCAGACAGAGTGCCTCAGAAATTAGATTAATGCAGAGTAGCTAGGTTAAATTTTAACACCTAATCATTTGTTTTCCCTTTAAATTTTTTTATTGTTATTATTTGGGATTTAACACATATGTCATATGTCATATCATTTCAAATTTCAATCACGTCAAGTAGAATGTACAATTGCTACCACAATGAGTTTCCAAACATTCTTTTTCTACATGGACTCCTTGACATCATCTCCCTCTTGCCCCACCTCCAACCCAGTGCCCCTCTCCCTTGAACCCCTTATTCTCCTTACTGTTCCTCCAGTTCCTTGATCCTGGGTTTCCTATACCGAATTATGGAAAAGCGTATAACACAGCTTCATGAGGGTGACCTCCATTGACATAACGCCTCTGAGATACACTCTAATATGAGCAAATGAAAACCAAAGAAAACCATACAAACCAAAAGTACAGAAAATTTTGGAGACCAGACCAGGTTCAGTCCGCATCATGGGAGTGTGTGTGTGTAATCTGCTGTCAAAGTTTTAACCGTTCAGGTCAGATTTATGCCTTTGATCTTCTGTTCTTCTTTCTCGAGCACTCTGTATAGTGGCCACTTTGCTCCCTTCCCTCAATGTTAGACAGGGGGACTTCTCAGGAGGCTATTTCCTATGCGGTTCCACCAATGAATCTTGGGCTCCCACTGCCGTCCATCGCCTTCTGCACATCTGATTCTCACAATTTAGGCTCTGATACTGCTCCCTCCTTCGACTTCAGATTATGTGGATTCCAATCCTTTTGACGCACTTTATATTTTTCCTAGTTTTTATTATTTTCTGCTATTGTTTTTTTCCCATTGAGGTTTTTCTCTGTTATGGTTTGTTATGGTTGTGTGGTTTGTTTGTTTGATTGAGGGAGTATATTTTTATTTATGTGAAATCTAAATAGTAAATCTATAGAGACAGTAACTGGATTAATAGTTCATAGGGTTATGGCAAGGGAGGTTGGTGGGAAATGAAAATTAAAAAGTGATCTAGGAATCACTTTAAGTGATTGTCATTTGCACCTGGAAGTGCTTTCTCCGGGAGTGTGCAACAATATTGGCCTACTTTAGGTTCAGGGTAGAAAGTATTAGACCTTGTGCAGGAAGGATTGCATTCCTCTTTAGGGTCATAGAAAATTTGGCAATGGCTGCTGGTAATGGTTGCAGAGCACATCAGTGTAATTAATGGCGCTAAATGACACGTGAAAAGCACCTGATGGTCAATTTTTGCATCATGTATACATTTACAATGATACAACAATAGTTCTTAGGGTTCAAAGACGCAGGATGAGAACCAGGAATGGATCAAGATATGTGTATGTGAGTGCATGTGTCAGAAGAAGAGAGTTGAGGGGCAGAATTTGAAGATAGAGACAGGAGGCAGAATGAGCTCAGAACTGGATTAACATGGGGATCGTTCCCCTGTTATTTGGGATCCCTGGTCGTCCTGCCTGTTGGGCCAGAGAAAGAGCCGTCCTTCAGGATCCCGCTGACTTGGAACTTACTAGCTGTGTGACCCTGCCAAAAGTCGTCACAGGCCTGCCAGGAGAACACGCAGTCAGCCCACAGTAGACATTAGCTACTAGTATTTATTATTGCCCTTTTCAGTGTTCATGTGCCGGCAGTCAGCTTGATTGGTAATTTCTTCTGAATGGAGCTTCATATCATATTCCTGTCCTTCCCCCACTCCTTGTTTCTGGAGTCTAGCACAATGCTATCTTTATCAGAAGATCCCAGGGACATTTTAACTGTGTGTCGAGTGTATAGTGTGGGAAAGAAAGAAAGAAAGAAAGCGAGTGAGCTGAGGCTGGGGCGTTAGACATATGGGGTACATCAAAAGGCTGCCAGACAGATGGTGAGCAGGGAGCAGCAGGAATACCTGTAGGCTGTGTAGCAAGGAGCTATCGGGTGGGTTCGGAATTAGAAAAGGTGGAACACAGTATGTGGCTTTTTTTCCTTCTGAAATAGAGGGTGCCCCGGGCCACCTTCCCCAATACCCTGGCTGTCACCTCTTCCTGACAGCGTTCTTACAAGAAAGGAAGCCGCTCCACTTCACCTGGATGAAGCCCCAGCCAGGTGAAGGGAAGCTTGGCTGAGCGGGTTGATGACTGGGCCTTTCACAAAAGGCTCTGGGCCGCGTTGGCCTCCGAGAGCGCGCCACTTCCTCCAGCCTTCCTGTCCTCCCAACAGAATGAAATGCACCTGGGAGAGACAGCTCGGTGCCCTCACAGTCACTGCGGCTTCCTCAAGCCACGACTTGCACACATTTTTATGAGCCTGTGGGGCTGTAATTCTCCTCACCTGACGTTTATGGGCGGCTTCCCATTAGCACAAGGCTGTGCTGCCGTTATTCAGAGGCATGCTTCCCGGAGTCCTGCCAGGTGCCCCCCGCTGACCACGCCGCAGGAAGGAGAGGGAGGGAGAAGCCCAGGTGTCCACCGATGACCCTTCTCTTCTCAGAGCTGATTTAAAATTGTGGTTTGTAGCCCCATAGGGTTGGGAGCTCCTGCTTGCTTATCTGCCCGGTGCAAGCCATCAGGGGCCGTCCAGGTGCGCTCGGCTGCTTCTGTCCCCGGCAGCACTCCAGGCCGGCCTGACAATCCCCCTGGCTCCGTATCCTCCGCCTGCTCTTGTCTCCCTGCTCTGCAGCCACTGTCCACCCAGGAGAAGGAGTGAGCCACCACACGGCTACTTCTTTCATGGCCTTTTAAAACGTTCTGATACTTCTGGGCAAGATGACCTTGATCTTCTAGAACACGGATGTCCTGTGGAAAAGAAGTCTTTCAGAGACAGCCCCCGACAAAAAGTAACTCTTCAGCAGCTCCCTCTGCGGAAGAACGTCCCGCAGAATGAAGTTCGAACGCCTTCGCTGGATGTGAGCCCTCGGTGGCCTGACTTCTGCACCTTGCTGGCCTTCTCCCCACACTGCCCTCAGCTCTGCACTCACTTCTGTGCACCCACCAAGCTCAGCTCTGTTTCTGGAGCTTACAAACCACCTCGCTGCCTGCAGCGGTCCCGGGTATAAATGGTGACTGTGCTCGGCTGCTAACTGAAAGGTTGGAGGTTCAAGCCTACCCAGAGGTGCCTCGGAACAAAGACCTGGTGGTTTGCGGCTGAACAATCAGCCTTTGAACACACTGCAGAGTGCAGCCCCATTCGGACACACAAGGGCTTGCCCTGCGTCAAAATCTACTCGACAGGCTTTCCCGCCGCCTGCAAAAGTCTTCGGCTTACTCTAGCACTTGCTGGCTTTGTCTCGTCTCCCTTGTCTCTGCTCACACATCATCCACCCCTTCCCATCCCCAGGCTAAGCCTTCAATCGCCCCTACTCCACATAAGCTGGCTAAGGACTCTCAGTACAAGTTGCTGAACAAATCCGTGTTCCATTCACCAATTCAGACGCATTTTGCTTCATGCCATCGATTGCAGTCCGCACCATGCAGCAGCAGGCATCCCATTTCCTTCCCGTGCTTTACCTGGCACATTGGTCCTTCTGGTCCATCGTTTGAACCTTGCCCCAGGGCACATGCTGCCCTTTGCTCTCGGATGGTTGGCTGTCCTAAGGAGG
>NW_022111372.1:87926951-87929414 GCF_000313985.2 Echinops telfairi
GCAGCTGCTGTTTGTGTCTCAGGGCAGGTTGGGGGCATGTTTATGGTTCTGCCTTCTGTATGTATCTGTTTCTGCTTATTCCATCTTCTCTTTGTATTCAACAAGTGCCCGAGGGTAAGAACCTCAACTTCTGCCACCTTATGTTCCCCTGGCCCAGGTGTCCACAGCCTTACAAGGCTATTTTCATTCACCTTCTCTCAGACAAATCCCACAATGTTTCAGATTCAAGTCTATGATCCGGGGGCACAGATGTTCCAGGTTGTCTAAAGAACAACAACAACAAACCAAGCTCACTGCCATGGGATGATTCCCTAGGACAGGACAGAACTGCCCCCATGGGTATCTGAGACTGTAGCCTCATCTTTCTCCTGAGGAATAGCTGCTGGTTTTGAACTGCTGACCTTGCAGGTAGCAGCCCAACATGTAACCTCTGTACACCAGGGACAGGACAGTTATTAGAATTTAAAATAAGGGCAGAGTTTCTCAACATGATCCTATGGATATTTAGGGCTAGATAATTCTGTGCTGTAAGGAGATATGGTGGCATGCTAGGTTATGCATTGTGCTACTAATGCAAGTTCAAGCCCACTAGCTGCACTGAAGGAGAGTGGAGAGCTTTTCTCCTGCCATAAGGATTTGCAGTTTTCCCTCAGAAACCCAAAGGGGAAGTTTTACTCTGTCATAAATGGCCACTATGAGTAGGAATCAACCCGATGGTAGTAAAAGTGAGAAAATTAATGGTTGTGTGGTGCTGCCCTGTGCACTGCAGGGTACTTAACACCATCCCTGGCCCCTACTCATTAAAAAGGAACACCTACCTTCCCTGAAAACCCCCTCGCCCTCAACCCAAAAGCTATGATAACCCAAATATCTTCAGACATTGCCAAATTTCCTTTGGGGGCAAGAGAGCAAAATCCCCCTCTCCCTTGAGAACCACTGTTATGGAGATGGTGGTAGATCCTTGTGGAGGATCTTAGCAGCCTGTGTCTGTGGCTCCTTTCTCAGGAGTGCTTCCCCTGCCCACTTCTTGCTTGTCTGCTTGTGACCTCGAGTCCGTGGACTTGGTAGATTGGACACCTGACCCAATTGAGGCCTCTCGGTTTCTCTTCTCTGGAATTTGAAACGGACACTCGGGAACTAAAGGGCATGCAGGTGCTTCGTGGGGCCATGACTTCAAAGCAAACGAATCCATGTATAAAAACACTGGGGCAGGGAAGCTGAGCCAGTCTTCTGCAAACGATATAAGTTACAGAAAGAAACCACCTGGCTCCCAAGACTTTCTTTTCCCAGTGCTGCTGAAGGCCGAGCTGAACTTCCTGCCTTGTATTGTTTACACCATTCCGATACACTTAGAGTTAATTCCCTGTTTGTGCAGAGCAGTAAGATGATGATGATGATGATGATGATGGCAAATAAGGAGTTCCTATAACATAACTTATAGGCTGCCTGGCACTGAAGTCATGACCAGGCCCCATCAGGGGCTCTGACAATCAAGGGCCTCACTTATCTCCTCACAGGTCTTCCATTCTTGTCTCTCTAGCATATTGTTTCCCAAAGTGAGTGATGGTGGAACAATCCAGAGTGAACGGTGAGGACAGTGTGTGTGTGTGTGGGGGGGAGTGTCGTAGCAAAAGCAGATGCCTACACATTACCCGGGATTATGGACTACAGTACAAAAGGTTTTCAGTAATTCTTCTCGGTTACATTGCCCTTGATCAAGCCCCACCAGGCATCCTATACCCTCCTCACCATCAATTTTAGATCACTTGTCCCCTTGTCCCTGGGTTGCTTGACATCCATGAAAGGTTTTCATTGGCAGGGAGGCACTGTGGCTTTTTTCTGAAAGGGAGTGAGCTAAGTCAGCGTGGGAACTTCTGCTGTAGCAAATAGCTTCTTCTCCCACTCTACAGGATTTCTTCCTTATTATAACTTTGGCTTGTACTTGACCTTGCCTTTCCATGGCCCTGACTCAGCTTCTTGTTAACCCTTTCACCCTTGGCTTAACTGTTAACAGCAAACTCAGACCAGGATTCCTGGCTCAAATGCCTGAGCAAGTGAGTGTGATTGGCTCACTCGGCAACCACTGTTGGCTGCTCCTTGACCAAACCCTCTTCCTTATCATTTTAGTTCAGGTGAACAACCTCGGGTGATGAAGAGTTGTTTTGTAAAGGCAATGAGATGGCAGGGGAGCCTTCTGTGGTCTCGAAGGGATTTTATCCATCCCTACCCTCCTTGAATGTGTCATCTGAGGACATTACACAAGAAATGCTGTAGCCATTTTACAACCATGCAGTAAAGCCAAGAGAACCACAGAGAAACCGAAAGAAGGGAGCTTTGACATCCTTGAGCTGACAAATTGACCAGCCCAGGAGTCATCTACCTCTGGACTTCTTGTTACATGAGATAATTCGGTGTCCTTACTGTTGAAGCCACTTAGACTCAGGTATCCTGTTACCTGAAGCC
>NW_022111372.1:87930546-87931737 GCF_000313985.2 Echinops telfairi
CTTTGTCTTCAGTGATCATGTCGGGAAGGTGAGATTGACAGAGTGCCAGGTTATTAGAACAAAGTGTTCTTGCTACAACAGTTCTCACCTTCATTTTATTGTATTTTTTCATTTTCATTTCGTTTTTTTAAACTCCACTTAAAGAGTTCAGTATACCTGTGTCTGATTCATTCCTTGGGTTTCTTTAGCGCATTTCCAGCTATTTCCTGTAGAGAAAACGCTACTCGATGGCAGTGCATTTAGCTTCAGAGTTTTGTTCTCTAGCAGAAGAAACTTGAGCCTAAGCTTGTACCTTCCTGGATCCAGACCAGGGATCAGCCATTTCTCCAAGGATTTTTTTCCTTTTGAGTGGGAAATCGTTCTTGAGTGTCTGTATCAGGGAGGTAGATGTGCTTGTTGCTGTCGAGTTCTTGGCTTTTCCGTCGTTTCAGTGGACTTACTCTGAGTCAGTCATTCTGACTTATAGCAATCATATAGCACAGAATACAACTGTCCTCGTGGTTTGCCGAGACTTTGACTCTCTGGGGGAGTAGAAAGTCTCATCTTTCTCCCTTTCAGTAGACAGACCACGTATTTACTAAAAAGCACACATTTACTTGATTCCCACCTCCAATATAAGACCAGAGGTGATGGACCTCTTCCCCACAACCTTCTGGCTCCAATTATATGCTTGTGTCTTTTTTCTCCCACATTGGGAATCCTGGTTCTCGGCGTAAGTGGAGAGCAAATGTTTTGAGAATGATGAGGCAATGAATGTACAAATGTGCTCGACACAATTGATGTACGTATGGATTGTGAAAAGAGTTGCATGAACCAGAATCAGCCTGACCCCCACCATGGAAGGGAGTGCCACAGAAAATGAAAATAGATCATCTGGTGAGGGAAAGGAAATGACCTACCATAACCAGAAGGAAGCTGAAGCAAATGACGGGGGAGGAAGGGAGTGGAGCACAGCAGGGCCCACCAAGCTCAGAGGACAATAGTCCTGCTTGGAGTGGCCAATGCACAGAGAGGACCATATGGCCAGCCCCACTGCAAGATGCAACATCCTGCACTGACCCATGGCCCTACACTGGACAGCACCAGAGACACAGTGTGGGATGTGTGACAGAGCTGACCCCACCACACTGAGGCAAAACACTAAAGGTGTGCAATAGAATGGCTAGGGGAACAGAGCAAGGAAGTCCCGAG
>NW_022111372.1:87932927-87934482 GCF_000313985.2 Echinops telfairi
CTTCATGAAGAGATCACTGAAGACAAAGTGTGGTGAGGAAAGCAGGTGGTACCTGGCTATCAACCGGAAGAGTGTCTAGGGTCTTAAAGGCTTGTTTTCAAACCAGCAGCCATCTAACTGAGGCATCAACTGAGTCCCATGGAAGAAGCGCACAAGCCTGTGTGATCCAAGATGGCAATTACAAAATTCAAATCTGATGAAGGGACAAGTATCAGAGCTTAAATTGTGAACACCCAATTTGAAGACTAAGGAAGACAGTGGAAGCCCAAAATCCATCTGCAGAGTATCTAGTCAGATTAAGCCACTGGCAGATCTCTTCTGGCCACAGGGGCAGGGGACATAAACATCTTTAATATCAGTCAGATTATTGTTAATTTAATTATGGTGGATCTAACGATGGTATATGATACTTGGTCAATTGACTTTCCTCTTGACCCAATCTGAATTTGCTCTAGGTTCAAATATTCTTGCTTGTTCCATGACAGAAATTTTTCTCTAGCTTTTTAATATTGTTGGTGTCTTTACGTTTTTGCTCTTTATTTTTATCTTTTATTAATAGTATTTCCTTTCTGTTTTATTTAGGTTTTGTTTTGTATTGCTTCTGTTAGGGTTCCCAGTTTATGAAACACAGAAGGAGTGGATGCATAGAGACAATAAGTAATGGAACAATTGTGAGGCTGGCACAGGACCGGGTCGTGCTTTGTTCTGTGTACCTGGGGCTGTTATGGGTCAGAAATGACTCCAAGGCACCCAACAACAACATGGTAAGCATCTGTTTAACTAGAGAAACAACTTCCAAACTGTTTTCAAATGTATCTATATAATTGCCTTGCCTACCAGCGATACGTGAGATAATTTTTAAAATTAACTTTGAGATTACACAAGCACTCTATGAATTCATTCTTGTTATTTGATAAAATGAAACACAACAATCGTCACATTTAAGGGCTACAGAGGCCTAGAAGATAAATAGAATAGTTGTATTGAAAAAATACAGGAATGAAAATATTCCATTTCTCATCTATCCCTCTGTAGTCCTTAATTGAGAAAACTATTCAGACAGGTCAAAGGAGCGAAGGCTGAGAGTTGGACAGAACATGCGCAGAGTCCTTGACAACATCTTGGATCTACACTTCCCAGAGCGCCTGGCTAGCCTGATGGAAGTTCCTGATAATCCAATGTATGCTCAGGAAACCCTAAAAAAGCCTCGTCTGCAAGTGGGTTGGGCAAGAAATCCCAGGCCAGTCATGTTGACTGGTCAGAGTTTGTTCCACTGAAATAAAAATTCTCTTGATGCCCAAATAACATATTGTCATTTGTTTTCCTTTTTGACCCATTTTTTATTATATTTTTAAATCATTTTATTGGGGGCACATACAACTCTTATCATAATCCATACATCCAAACATTGTGTCAAGCACACTTGTACATTTGTTGCCATCACCATTTTCAAAACATTTGCTTTCTACTTGAGCCCTTGGCATCGGCTCCTCATTTTTCTTTTCCCTCCCTCCCCCCACCGTCTCTCCCTCATGAACCCTTGATAATTTATACA
>NW_022111372.1:87936390-87937982 GCF_000313985.2 Echinops telfairi
CTGTGCATTTACCTAGTCTAGATATTTCATTTAAGGAAGACCATACAATATTTGGTTTTTGTCTGAATAATTTCACTTGGCAAAAGTTTCAAGATTCATTGTTATAACAAATATCAATAACTTCATTCCTCTGTTTGATGAGTAATTTCCCACTGTATGAACTTACCACATTTCATTTATCCATTTATTTGTAGTTGGGTTTGAGTTATTTTCACCTTTTGGCTACTTAAAATAATACTGCAATGAACGTTTGTGTCAAAATAGCTGTTTGAATCCCCACCTGTAATTCCTTTGGCTATGTCCCTAGGAGTGATATTGCCAGGTGAGATGGTAATTCCATGTATAGTCTTTCGAGGACCAACTACGCTGTTTGCACAGTGACTGCATCATCTTACTTCCCACCAGCAATGGATGAGGTTTCTAATTTCTCCAACATTATTATCCATTCTTAAAGTAACAGCCATACTAGTGGATCCTGAAGTGTTACCACATTGTGGTTTTGATCTGCATTTCATTGTATTTCATGATTATGTTTATGTCTTTTAGTATCTTTGGGGAAAAGTTCATTTATGTTCTTTACCAATTTTTAATCTGATTTGTATTGTCTTCTTCTTGAGTTTTAGGAGCTCTTCATATGACAGGGTTTCAAAATTTCATAGAAAAATGGAATTAAAAAACAATGGAATTATTCTATGAACCTTTTGAGACCTTATTGTATATTCTAGATATTAACCCTTTATCTGAGATGTCTTAATTCTCTACTGCTGGTATAACCGAAATACCACAAGTTGGTGGCGTTAATAAACAGAAATTTATTTTATCACAATTTAGAACACTTGAAGTTTGAATCTGGGCCCCGGGTGAGGGTAAAGCTTTCTCTCACTATCGGTTCCGGGAGAAGGTCCTTGTTTCTTCAGCTTGTTTCCTGGGTCCTTGGAGACCTGGCCATCCATCGTCCTCCATCTCTGCTTCTCTTGCTTACTTATTCAGTCTCTTTTAAATAAGTTAGCATTTATAACAAACATGGGAGTAGCACAGTTTAAGCTATAACATGGTTACCATATATTTCCTTCCATTCTGGAGGTACAGTTATTGTATTATTATCTCATTTAGACATATAGTTTTAATTATATATAAAAATATGAGTATGTATGTTAGCATAAAAATAAAAGCCAAGTTGTTTTCATGGTGACACATTCAGGTATTTCATGGAGAATATGTTTCTACTTTTATACATGTGGATTATGCATATGCATAGTGTTGTTTTTATTAAAACTTGGCCAGAAGGGTTTCTTACCATGGACCTCACCAACACACAGTACAAAGGTACATTTATTAAAGAACATAGGCAATCAGGTGCCCATTGCTGAACCTAAATATCTTCTCTGGTGATTAACACCATCCAGGCCACAGGAAATGCTTCTCCACGTCTCTTGCCTTCTGTCCTGCGTGGTAAAGGTGACTTTTTCCAGATGTAGTGAGGAATTGCTATGAGTTGTCTATGTCAACGCCACAGAAGAGCACTGCTTGGAGGTGTGTGGAGAATTTGAGCTGTGGAAGCAATTAGGAAAGAGAAAAGACAAATTAATTTA
>NW_022111372.1:87941139-87949502 GCF_000313985.2 Echinops telfairi
CATCTGACATACTTTGGACACAGTGTCAGGAGAGACCAGTCCCCAGAGAAGGACATCATGTTTAGTCAAGTGGAGAGGCAGCAAAAAAAAAAAAGGAAGGCCCTCAATGAGAGGGATTGACACAGTGGATAAGGAATGAGAATGATTGTGCGGCCTGGTGAACTCAACCCCTGAAAGCCCTCCAGAGCACAGCTCTGCTCTGAAACACACATGAGGCTATCAGACGCACAGAGCGGCCCTGAGTAGGAAACGATGACAATTGGCACAGGAACTCTAGTGGCATGTTGTTGTTGTTGTTGTTAGGTGCCATCCAGTCAAGTCCAACTCATAGCAACCCTACATACAACAGAACGAAATACCACCCTGTCCTGCGCCATTCACAGAATTGGAGTTATGTTTGAGCCTATTGTTATAACCACAGTGTCAATCCATCTCATTGAAGGCCTTCCATTTTTCCCCCTACTCCTCCACTTTACCAGGCATGATGTCCTTCTCCAGGGACTGGTCTCTCCAGATAAACACATCAAAAGAAAGTCTCCTCCACCCTTGCCACCAAGACAGAGGTACAGCGGGTTAAAAAAAGGGCTCCTTGCCACATGGTCAGGAGTTTGATCCTACCAGACACTCCTTAGGCGAAAGGTGAGGTTGTGTGCTCTCATAAGGGGTTATAGGTTACTATGAATGAGTCGATGGCAATGAGTTTGGGTGTGGGTGGCTTGGGGTTTGGTATCAGCTTGATTTACAATGTCAAACTATTTTAGCCAAATGGTTCTCCACTTATATTCTTGTATCAGGCCCACAAATTTAGGGGATAGGTCCTTTTGAACACATACTAATTTGAAACCAAAGAAGAGCTACTACTTATTTATTTGTAAGTGCCATTATATGCTAGCAAGCCCTCATGGCCTAGTGGTTAAGTGTTGGACAACTAACTGCAAGGTCAGCAATTTGAAACCACCAGCCTCTCTGAAAGAGAAGGACTGGGCTTCCTACTTCCATAGAGTTATGGTCTCAGAAACTCACAGAAGCAGTTTTACCCACTCCTAAAAGGCGGATATGAGTCGAGATTGGGCCTCTGTTGGGAAATAGCCCCTCTGCCCCAAGCCTTGCTGCCTGATATTCCATCGCCTGATATTCTTTTTACCTGATATTCTTTTGAGGTCTTTTCAATCTCCAAATGCAACCAATGGAAGTGCAAATGCCTCCAAGGATTATAAAAGAATAGTATTGTAAGCCAGTAATACTACACACACACCCCCACACACACACCAAAGTAGCCCATCAAACCAAATGTGAATTCTTAAGGCTAGAGTCCTAGGGCTTAGCCCAAAGAGATTCTGATCAAAACAGTTTTTGTCCTTTCTCTTTTAAATTTGTGCAACTATTTTTCTCTTCGTGCTATATTAGTTTTTATTTTTTTAAAACATTTTACTCGGGGCTCTTACAGCCCTTGTGAAAATCTATACATCAATTGTATCAAGCACATTTGTACATATGATGCCATCATTATTTTCAAGACATTTATTTTCTATTGAGCCCTTGGTGTCAGCTCCTCTCCCTACCCCGCCTTTTTTTTAAAGATGAAAATGTTTTCTCTCCAGATCTTCAAATATACATGATGCTTCAGAAGTCCATGTTTGAGGCCTCCTGGCATACTATCTAGTCTTCCTGGTTTGAAATACAGAGCCTTCAGGGCTGGGGATTCCTTGACCCTCAGCTGAGAACAAGGACCTGCAGGAAAGAGGAAAGACATGAGAAAAGATGCAGGAAATGATGAGAAAAGGGAAGAACTAGAAGTGACAGGCACCTGGATTGATCTCTGCTTCCCAATTTAGCAATGGACCTGTCCTAGTCATCTTTATTTTTCCTCTTCTTCAAAAGCCAAACTCACTGCTCTGGGGTCAATTCCAACCCACAGAGACTCCATAGAGCACAGCAGAATGGCCACTCTGGGTGTCTGAGGCTGTAAATCTTTATGAGAGCACTCAGCCTCATCTTTTTTCCACGGAACAGCTATTGGTTTCAAACAGCCGGCCTTGCAGGTAGTAGCCCAGTGCGCAACCACTGTGCCTACAGCGCTCTTTCAAGATCTACTTTTGACTGCTAGTCTCCCTGTTATTAGAAGTGTGTATCCAAAGACGGGCAATTACTTACTAGGAAAATTATAGAGGACGTGACTTCATGAAAGACTGGAGGACACTTCCAAATGTGACATTCTATGATTCTACAACTTTCTAAGTCCTTTACAGAAGTAATTTCAAGAAAAATGTATGCAGTTCAGTAAATACCTGTTCAGCACGTTTCCAAGTGCTGCTTACTAGGCTAGGTACTGCTGCACAGGACTGCCTTCTTGAAATCCCAGCTTATTTACACAGACAGGCATTAGCCATACAGGAGGAGCACAGGGGTGGTGGATGATCAGAGCATGGGCACTAAGCCTGTATCAGTGTGACTGGGACCTGGCAGGCTTTCAGGAAGAAGTGACATCTAAACAGGAATGCGGAATGAGTAGGAGTTTGCTGAGGTCCGTCTGAAAGCCCCTGTTCTTGGATTGATTTCAGCCAGTTCCAGGTCCCATCTCTGCCCTGCTACATTTTGTTCCCCTGTCCTACTTGTCAACTCAGGATGTCTGGGGCCACAAGTGATGACTTTGTAAGGATCAATGTCAACCAATGAAGTGGTGAGGGAATTCAGAGTCCTCTCATAGTGCAAGACTGTAGCAGACCAGGGAACCAGACTCCAGCTTTTGTGCAACAAAGTGACTGGATAGATCCTAAACTCACTTCACATATTAACAGTTGTTTAACCAAGAAGAAGGAGGTGTGGGGGAGGGGTGATGATTCCTGCTGCATTTGCCTCATGGGCTGAGAATACAAAGGAAAGAAAATGTTGTTAGGGGAAGAAGCAGGCTCCCCCTTGCAAGAATGTGTTTTTCAGTCCTCACACAGTAGACAGCAGGGGCAATAATGCCGCCTGCAAAACTGCCAGCTAAAAATCCCAAGCCCTTTGAAGTGGCTAATGAACACACACTTTTTAACGTACTCGGATCTCATAGCTGAGAGCTGTGCGTTGCTCCTGGGCAGAAGTTGCACTAATGTCGGGATGTTGACTGGCCACTGCATCAAATATTTATCAAGTCACAGATGGGAATCTACAAAGAGTTTGCAGGGAGGTTTCGTGTCTCCCTGTGGTTCTAGGGGAGACATGTCAGCACGGTGAAATGCCAGTCCACAAATACACACCTGGGAGCTTTGGTAGAGAATGGTGGGTGACCCGTTTTACACAGGTTAAATGCAGGGCTTCAGACACGTTCATTCCAGTGAATTTGCATTTGGACCCTAGATATAGTGAATCAGAATCCACATTTTTGCCAGATCCTCTTAATCCTTGTGTAATTCTTAAGACTCACTTAGGGATCTAGTTAAAATGTAGACTCTGATTCAGCATACAAAGAGGTTTTTTAAAATTGGTGAAAAAACTAAATGAATAGGTAATGTGGCGTTTCCCCCATGAACTTTCTAAGCCCCCTCCTAAATAGAGTGGGAAGGGCAATTCTCCATGGGGAGCAGAACCAGAATGAACCAGTTAGAAGTCCTGGCTAAATGGGGCCAATTTACAGACATGGCTTTTTCCCCTAAAGTAAAAGTAATACATTTGAGAAAATATCTTTACACAAGAGGAGAATACAGAACTCAACCATAATCTCCCTGCCCAAATGTACTGTACCCGTTGTGGTTTTGTAAAATAAAAGCCACATCTGATATTCAACGTTCGGCAGCTGGTTCACTCTTCAGTGTTTTGGCGTCTCTCCTTTAACAATACATTTTGAATTTCTTTGCATAATACTATTTTTGTACAATTAATTTTCTTTATTTACACAGTTTTCTAATGCCTTGATTTACCCAACCAATTGTTGAGTGTTGGATATTTAAGCTGTACCTATGTTCTCACTACAATTTATGCTGTTTCAGACAAATATCTGTCAAAATGAATTCTTTTTGCTCTTTAAGGAACATTCTTGCAAAAGAAGTTAAAGGTCAGAAGGTTGGCCCACCTAATATACCAATTTACACTTCCACCATCAAAGCTACGCTGGCAGGGGCTGACATGGAACGGCGTGGTCAGTGAGGTCATCAGGGGCTACATACTGGTCTGGAAGCAGGAGTTGGTTTGTCTGCATATTTGTTTCTGTAGCAGCCACCTGGAAACTTGAACGTTTTTCCTCTTTAATTTAACAGCTATCTTATTTCTCTAATCTCCCATCTTTACTGAGTTACACTGCAGAGAAAGAAGGATCTCTTCCATGGTAAACCGTGATACCGGAGTTCAACATGGATTTATGGTTTGCTGGTTTGCAACGCTAGTAACCACAAGGATAACATTAGGCCTATCTATACCTTTTCCCTCTAACAGGAGAGGGCAAGCTGTTTCCTGCAATTGAAGTTTAGCAATAGAGGTTGTGTACTACACATATAGAAGAAAAGACATTGTGGGTATGTGTGTGTGTGTGTTGGGGAAGGTCGTTAAGATAGAATACTAGCTTTAAAATATTTGTAATGAGTATACATAGAAAAAAAGATGCTGTTTTAATATATCATACATGTAAAATCCCATGATATTAATCATTCCTCATGTTGTGCAACCACTACTATCCATTTCCAAATTTTTCTATTACCCTTAGCAGAATCCCTCCAATCAATGACTCCCTGTTTTCCCCTGCCCTCCTCCCCCTCCTGGTAACCACTCATAAACTTTGAACCTTATATATTCAAGAGTTTTGTTTTTCCAAGTAAAAATATTGAATTCATGCCCATCTACTTGGATTAATGGGCCGTGGAAGAATCAGCATTTTAACACACATGCACTCGTACCCAAAGCAAAGAAGGACCGAGTTCCAGGATAAAGTACATCCTCACCTACGAATGCTGGCAGTGACTAGGCAAAGCCCTTCCTTCTCGTCACAGAGGCAGTGGACGCACTTGGATTTGGAAAGCAATCATTTTGGATAGGCACATACCTACCAAACCTGGCTTGGAAATCACCGTCTTAGAGGACCCTGTGTATTCAGGTGGCACATGATCTGACTCACTTCTCCTCCCTGGACAAAAAGTGAGAGAAACTTTGCACCAGCCCCTCCAAGAACTCCCCTACTCTTCTCTACTCACTTGGTTGTTGCCCAACTGCAGTGATCTGGCTCTCACTTTTATGGCTTGCACAGAGTCACAAATTACCTTACTTGTGTAGTGCTTATTTTAAAATCAACATTTTTTAATTTCAAAAGTAAATGTATTTTCAAACGAAACAAATAGTTCAAACACACATGAAGAGCCAATATTATTTGTCATAGATAAAGCCAAACAATGTTTGTGCCATCCAACACCCTCTGTTTCAACAGTCAAAGGTTTAGAATCTGAGCCCTGCACTTCCTTGGCAGAGAGAGAGAGAAAGACAGAGAGAGGGAGAAGTGAACGTTGTTGAGGACATATTAGCATAGACATGAGACTTTGCCTTTAAATGAACTAGGTTAGGGTGAGTTGAAATGGAAATAAGTGTCTCACTATGTGAGATCATAGATTTCGCTGCCCAGTCTCTTTGCCATTAGTAGGGATTCTCCAGTTTGGAAAAAGACCACTAAAGGGGAAAGTCCTGACTTGACTGCTTGCTGAATGTGAATCCTTGGGCAAATCACTTTGCCTCCTCTTAAAGCCTCAGTTTCTCCAGCTGTAAAATTAGATAATAATAATAATATCGATCTAAGGAGCCCTGGTGGATCTGTGGGTTAGGCACTGGATGCTAACCACAAGGCCATCGGTTCAAAGTCACCCCCAAAATGCTGCTGTCTGACAACAAAAAAGATTTAGTCTCAGAAACCCTACATTGGGTTTGCTGCGAGTCAGAATCCACTCACTGGCAGGAGGTTTGGTTTTTGGTGATATTGTGACAAATAAACCTTAAGGAGTTATGCAAATAAAGAATCTTATCATCTTTAAGATGCCATACAGTAAATGAAGGATGATCTTCACTTACTGGGTGAATTTTTTAAAAATATCTATGAGTGTCCTATCTTTTTTTCAATAGCCTAGAATTTTCACTTCACTTTAAAAAGCAAAACCCATTATTATCAAATCGATTCTGTTTCATAGTGGCCTTCTAGGATAGTGCTCCGGAGGGTGTCCCAGGCTGTAACTTTGTATAGAAGTAGACTGTCAGATCTTTCTCCCTTGGAGCAGCGGGTGGGTTCCAGCTACCAAACTTTCAATTAGCAGCCAAGCTCTTAACCACTGCATCATCAGAGTTCCATCTCACCATACCCCAAAATGAATAAGTCGATTGAAGCCTGTAAAAATGAATGGCTGGATTCCATATCATGTGGAATAGGCTCTATTAGGATGGGGTCCCACATTCTTGTGTGACAGGATCCTGATGATTCCACCAATGGCTCTCTTTCTCAGGAAGGCAGGAACTCTCCTGTCTGGCTTGCTTACTTCCATATCTGGTGTATAGCATCTGGCCCACTGCAACTGCTTAATAAATGTCAACCCATCAATGAATGAGTGAGTGAATCGATGGAAGGCTAGATGAATGACATAACATCTTTAACTAAACATTGTAGTAGACATCTGTCGCTTTTTGCTACATAGCATCAACTCCGAGGACTCAACCCAATTCCAATCTCAATTCACAAGGTTAAAGGGGAGTTGTTCTCACCTTCAGCTCAGGAAGAGATATGCAACACCTTGTGAGCAGAACAATTTATCACATCGTGCCTGGCTCAGAGACAGAAACATGGTCACATTAGAGTTGTAGAGAGTCTGCAACTGAGACAATAGTTCTTTTCCTTCCCTCCTCTCTGCCTCCCCACCCCCGAGTTGCTTTGGAAGCTGGGAGGTATTGCCGCCATTTTGGATAGCCATAGGAGAAGAGTGTGTTGGAAAGTTGCGCTAAGAGATGGAGAGCGATGTTATGGCATCATGTGTGCCCACCTTTGTACCTCTGGATTTTCCATCTCCTTGTGCAGAAGCCAATTTAGATAGATTTTTTGGTATTTAGAAGTAAAAGAATCCTCATTCAAGGGGCTTTCTTTCCACACTTCGTGTGTACCAGACCCTGTGCTGGCCACTGGTGATATAACATCTACTATGACTCTCGAAGAGCTTGAGTTTATAGGGAAAGACAGACATGCAAACGAACAGGCAAGAGTGGAATAAGAATATTCACAAAGGTCCGGACAAGCACCATGGAGCAAGGAAGCTATAGTTACATCTGCCTGGAAGTTCTCTCCTCTTCCAGCTCAGAGCAGTCAGAACGTTGATAAGCAAGATTCTGTGAGGTTAACCGTACCACATTTATTGGTACTTTGTCGATTTGGACTCAAAGCAGCCCTATATAGGGTTTCTGAGGCTGTACATCTTTAGAGGAGACAGACAGCCTCACCTTTCTCCCTCAGAGAGGCTGAGAGATTTGAGCCACCATCCTTGAAGTTAACAATCCAACATTTACTTAGCAATGCCACCAGGTCTCCTTCAAGGAACATCAATTATATTGGGTGCTAACATTTAATGGTACCTTACTGTAATTATTGGGTTCCTGAGCATTTCATTCCCTCAGCTCTTTTATACTGTAGACCCATGTATGATTAATTCCATTTTAGAGAAGGCAGAATAAATAGAGGCTGGGTGGCACAGCAGGTTACACATTGGGCAGCTAACCACAACGTTACAGTCTTAGAAACTCACTGACGCAGTTCTACTCTGTCCTATAGGGTCACTATGAGTCAGAATTGATGGCATGGCAGTGAGTTTGAGTTTTTGACCAATCTTAGCGATAGAATCTGAATGCAAATGTAGGCTGTCTTAATCCAGTGACCATGAGTCTCACAATTCAGTCACTCCCCAACATTTGTGGAGTCAGAGAGAGCCATGGTTATGTGCCAGACATTGCCCCGTAGGTGTAGAAGAGATAGCTGCATTCCAAGAGCATTATTTATTTTACATTATTTGCTATAGGATTCCTTTATGTTGTAGTCCTCTATCTTAAGTCACCTGCTGCTGCTGTACCAGAAATACCACAAAGGGGTGACTTTAAAGACAGAAATTAAAGTAGAAATCAAGGTCTCTGCATGTCAGTTCCTTCCGGAGAATATGGTCCCTTGGCTTATAGACAATGCTCAAATGACATTTGTTTTCCCCTACAGACATGCTATCTCGGTATCTAATTGGCTTTTTTTTAATAACTCAGAAGAAACTAGATTTAACACACACACTCTCCCCTGTTTAGGTATAATCTAATTAACATAGCAAAGTAAACCCTATTTCCGATCGGGATTATACCCATAGATAGCTCAATTATATTGGGGCAGGGTG
>NW_022111372.1:87950068-87952037 GCF_000313985.2 Echinops telfairi
ACTCTAATGATTTTCTTTCCAGAGGAAAAGGGTGCATCATTCAGCTTGGGTAAGAAGTGTATTATATGAATATGGACATGCAGTTCATATGCCGGCTATGAATATTCATAAGCTCTCTTAGACATCTCTCTTCAAATGTGGATGAGAGAATAAGCACTTCACTTTAAAATCAAAGAGGCATAGAATGATTTTAAATCATCATTATGCTCTTATTATAAATGAGCACATTTATATTAAATTTGGATTAGAGCTAGATACAATTCACACAATATACATAATTAGATAATGAGCTTTCGTCCCTTAACAGTATTTCTCAAAGATCTTTTTATTTTCATCTAATTTCCAGGCTTTTGAAATAGATGGGACTAGACAGTGCAACTTGTAACACATGACTGCCTCCTGTATTTTAAACCTATTTCAAATGTATCAACAACTAAGAATGGATTTCTTTTTTCTGATTTCGCCCCTTCCATGATTAATCAAGAAAACTGGGATGTCACGGCATTGTTTTATTTGTTTACAGATTATTTGTGTTGCTTACAGATGTCCTTGGAATTCCGTTTGCATTCCTTTAAAAGGCTGCTTGGAGTGGTCATTTTCTATAAGAAATAGACAAGGCTTGATCATCATAGTTACTGTTACTTGCAACACTCACGACAGTGCTTGTTGTTGTTAGGTGCCACGAAGGCGGTTCCGACTCACAGTGACTCTATGCAAGTCAGAATGAAACATCGCATGGCCCTGCACCATGCTTACCTTCATTGTTATATTTGAGTCTATGGTTGCAATTACTGGGTCAGTCCATCTCCTTGAAGGCCTTTCTCTTTTTCTTTTCTCTTTTCACATTTGTAAGGAAAATCTTTTTTTTAATTAATCATTTTATTGGGGGGCTCCTACAAATCTTACAACAATCCATTATTCAATTGTATTAAGCACACTTGTGCATATGTTGCCAACAACATTTCCAAAACATTTTTTCTACATGAGCCCTTGGTATCAGCTCTTTTTTCCTCTCCCTCACCCACCCTCCCACCCTCATGAATCCTTGATCAATTATATATTATTATTGTTAGTTCATGTCTTACACTATCTGTTGTCTCCCTTCACCCACATTTCTATTATTTGCCCCCCTCGGGGTTGGGGGTACTATATAGCCAAGCTTGTGACGGGTTCCTCTAATCCCCTCCTTCCTCTACCCCCCACCCCCCTATCCACCTGAAAGAGTTTCTTAAGACTTTCAAGTCCAAGTTTGCTTACCCCTGGGTGGGTGTAAGACCTTTGGGTAAGACCCTTGAAGTCTTACCCTGACTGACTTTGTTGGAAGGACCAATCCTGTAATCTCCTCCTTTTAACACTGCCATATGTCTTTTTTAAAAAAATAATTTTATTGGGGGCTCTTACAGCTCTTATCACAATCCATATGTATATCCATTGTGTGAAGCACATTTGTACATATGTTGCCATCATCATTTTCAAAACATTTTCTTTCCACTTGAGTCCCTGGTATCAACTCCTCACTTTTTTCCTCCCTCCCCCACCCTCCTTCCATCATGAACCCTTGAAAATTTATCTTTTTTTTTCATATCTTACACTTACCACTGCCTCCCTTCACCCACTTTTCTGTTGTCCATCCCCCTCAATCGTTGTGATCGGTTTCCCCTCTCTCCCTCCACCTTCCCCTTACCCTCCTGGTACCACTACTCTCATCATTGGTCCTGAGGGGTTGATCTGTCCTGGGTTCCCTGTGTTTACAGCTCTGATCTGTACCCATGTGCATACTCTGGTCTAGCCAGATTTGTAAGATAGAAATAGGGTCATGACGGCGGGCCGGGGGAGGTAGCCTTCATTAAGCTTCATTAAAGCCTTCATGGTGGCCTTTCTCTTTTCATTGACCTTCTACTTTACCAAGCAAATGTCCTTATTGTGGTAATCACTGTGCAATGAACATCACCTCTCATTCCAGCTGTGC
>NW_022111372.1:87957041-87961577 GCF_000313985.2 Echinops telfairi
AGGGGGAAGGGGGAGAAAGGGGGAACCTATCACAAGGTTGGATATATAGCCCACCCCAAAAGGGGAAGAATAACAGCAAATGTGGGTGAAGGGAGAAAACAATGGACAGGGTCAGATCTGAAATAATCATAACAATATATAATTGACCAAGGATTTATGAGGGTGAGAGGGTGGGGGAGGTGGGGAGAAAAAAAAAGGGCTTGGGCCAAGCGCTCAAGAGCAAAATGTTTTGGAAATGATGATCGCATCATATGTAAAAATATGCTTGATACAATTGATGTATGGAGTGTTGTAAGAGCTGTAAGTGCCCCAATAAAATGATTTTTTTAAAAAAAGATTTGATAAGTGTGTTTGCTTTTGGTTTTCTAAGTCTTTGCACATTCATTATAATAGTGTACTTTTGTCTTCTTAAGCTGCCCTTTGGAATTATTTCTTCCTTTGTCTTAGCTATTGTATGATTAAGAGCAAATCTCAGAGTTTCTTCGGACATCCACTTTGATCTTTCTTTCTTCTCAACAATCCTAGGATGCAGGTATTATTTTTCTTCCTTTATAGCTGAGGAAACTGAAGTTCAGAGAGTTCACATAAAGCCTAGGAACCCTTGCTAATGAGAAGTGGAGAGTCTAATGTCAGCACACTCCCCTCCACCATTTATTCTTTCATTGCACAAATATTTATGAACCCCTTCCATGTCCTAGAAGGATCCCTGGTGGTACTGTGGGCTAGAGCTCAGGCTGCTACCCTGACATCTTGGTGGTTCAAACTTACCAGCTGCTTCATGGGAGGAAGATGAGGGGTGAGCTCCCGTAAAGATCCGTGGTCTCAGAAACCCTGTATAGATTCACAGGGAGTTGGAACCAACTCAACGGTAGTGATAATGGATCTCCATGTCTGCGTACCGTTTTGAACGTTGAAGACACAAAGAGAAATGATACAGAAATGAGAGCCTCCTGCTCTCCGGGAGCTTCTACTCTACCCAGCTTCCCTATCAAGCCTGACCTGTAAGTCACCACAGATGTGGTAGAAGGACCATGGCTTTGGCAAGACTGGATTCCCCGCCGATTTGACTCCACTATTGAGCATTTCTTGGTTTGGACTGGAATTTTTTTCAATGCCATAGTACTGAGTCTGTATCTTAATACATGCATAATAAAGTGGCTCTTGGCCTTTATGCACCCCAAACAAAGAGGGGAACAATTGCTTCAAGTGAAAGCACTTCCATCAAATAGCCCTTTAACAGTATTCCAGCTTTGATTGTACTCAACCTGAATTTGAAATTCTCCTTCCACTTATCATTTGTTATTGTTGCTGGATGCCACTGAGTTGCTTCTAACTCAGCATGCCCCCATGTGACATAGTAGAAGGGCCCCTCATGGTCTTTGAGGCTGAACTCTATGAGAGCACCTCACTGACATTCAGAAAGGCCTGCCCTCTCGTGCTTCACGAAACATGTTTATCCTTTCCTAAGTAGTCCAGGCTCCCTCTGCTGAGTCCCTCGTCTGGAGGCTGCCACTCACTCCAGAGGTGAACTGTCATCCACCTTCCTAGCTGTGGGGGCTGACCAGCTTCCTAGGCCTTGTGTCTCCAAAAACAACACTGGAGATGAAAAGAGGGTCGCTACCATCTTGGTTCTTGCCATCAGAGCTACAGCATTTGCCTCTCGATCAGCAAAAGTCAGGGGAGATGAAAAACAAAACAAAACAAACATTAGCCCCACCCGGTTCCTCCTGGTCTGTCAGAGCTGCTTCTTCAGCCTTCAAAGCATTTGGAGCTCTCTCACAGCAGGATACTAAAACGGTTGGTTTTGGGTTTTTTGTTTCTATCCCAGACATGATAGCGGAGGTCCTCCCGAAGCAGTGGGACCTGTCTGCCTTCCGCTGGCATCTTTCATCTTCGTTTACAGCCCCTCCTTTCAGCACCTCTTCAATTATGTATGGTGTTCTGAGTGGCACATCCATGGCGGCCGCACGGCTGAGCTACGGTGGGAAGAATGTTCCTGCACTGTCAGGAGTCCCTTCCCCAGCTTTCATTCATGTTCCATTCCCCACCGCAGGCCCCATGCCGAGCACAGTGTGCCTGAAAAAGGCTTGTCTGAGGTCAGGCTGTCGAGAGAAGGAGACTAAAAGGAAGCTTCTGTGCAAGTAATTTACTGAGGGGCCACTGTCAGAAGACCCCGGAAGGGAAGAGAGGAGCAGAACAGGCAGGGGAAGGTGCCAGGTGACAGCATGGTTTAGGAACAACCTAGCTTTGGCCCAATCTTGAGGTCTCTGCAGCCTGAACTGGAACTCTGTGGATGTTCTGGCCCACAGCCAAAGGGACTGAGTTCTTAGGCTCCTCCCATCAGTCAGCCTTTCGCTGTGACTGCCCTTGGAGTGGGGCACAATCTCCTAGTCATCTCCACAGACACCTCTTGACAGCCAACAGTAGTCTTTTAGGGAAGAGTGCAAGGGTGTAAACCAGTGAACGCCAACATCTGCAGCAACTGGGAGATAGGTATTAGGGATCTAGACGGGTCACTGAGTTTCTGCTACAATGCTAAAACAGCAGCACCTAAGTTCCGTTCATGCTGGACATATCGGTTAGTAAGACTTCTTTCTTCCCTCCCTCCCATCCTTCCTTTCTTTCTTCAGCAGATATGTATTGGGAACCCAATGCCCATGACAGTTAGAATCCAATAAGCAAGTAGATGAACAACCACATACATTCATTCCATATTCTGATCATTGCTCTACAGGAAATAGAATGCAGTGGTGAAGAGCAGCAGATAAAGGAGAGTAGGACCTATGTTAGGATAGGTAGCTAAGGAAGGCTTCTCTGTGTAGACACTTTACAGCTAAGAGAAAGAAGGATCAGGGAGTGAAAATGAAAGAGAAGGGGATTCCAGAGAGAGCAAGTTCCTACAGCAGTAAGTAAAGCCAGAAACGAGGTGGGGGAGTTCAGCCGGGCTCAGGTGACTCTGAGACTTGTGGACCATGGGATGTAGCATACGTTTAATGTACCTGTAATTGGAGCCTTTGAAGGAATTTAAGGAGAGCGGCAACATGACCAGCATACACTGCTATTGGACTGAGATTTTAGTTAACCCCATTCAAGAAATTTAGCTCTTTTGCACTTCTTGATTTAATCTTAAACTACTGTTAATGTGAGCATAAATGTCAATATTCCTATCTGAGTCTCTTCTGGTTTAATCAGCTGACTTTCAAAGAAAAGACAATCTCTGGGAGTCTGAGGACCTAAAGCCCTGACAGCACAGTGGATTACACATTGGGCTACTAACTGCAAGGTCAGCAGTTCAAAATCACCAACCAATCCACCAGAGTAAAATGAGGCTTTTTGACTCCTATAAAGAATTACAGTCTCAGAAACTAGGCTCACTATGAGTCAGAATCAACTCTGTAGCAGTGAGTCTGGGGGTCTGGGGAGCTTATACTCCATCTTTGTGGTCAAGGGTGGGTCCTTGAATATCTGTGGCTCTCTGAGCTCCTTCCGGTCTCAGCAGCTAGAACAGGTGTTGTTCAGGTCTGGTTTCTTCCCTCCTACAAAAGACTGTACCTGATGAGCACACCTAGTCTACCACTAGTGGTGTTCCTCTCCTGGTATAGTGGGTTATGTGTTGGGATGCTAACCAGAAGGTCAAATCCCACCAACCAATTCACAGTAGCATGATCAGGCTTTCTGCTACCATAAAGATTTAACTAGCTCACTGCCATTGAGTCAATTCTGACTCGTGCCCTAAAAAACAGGGTATAATTGCCTTCAGAGTTGTTTCAGACACTGTAATGCTTTATGGGTATAGAAAGCCTCTTCTTTCTCCTGAGGAGGTTGGTAGTTGGAAATCTATTTATGAAAGTCAACCAATAAACATGCTATGGATCACAATGGCCCCCTCTCCTTGACTATGGGTTTATCATAAGTTGAGGGCTGACTCCTTGGTAGCTAATAACAATAATCATGCTATGGGGTCCCTGCCTGGTGCCAATGGTTAGCGTGTGGCTAACTGAAACATTGGTGGTTTGAGTTCATCCAGAGCTGCCTCAGAAGAAAGACCTGGTGATACATTGAACAAAATCAGTCGTTGAATAGTCTCACCCAGTGCACATCCAATCTCCACAAGTCAGAGTTGAGTCACCCGTTTTATCCTACATTTGCCTAGAAGGCAACCTGTGAGACCATCTCTGCCCAAAGTCCAAATTAAGAAGCAGTGCCACAGTTCCCCCTTCAATCAACCTGACAGGCGAAAGTGAACGCGCATGCTTCATCGCCTATGGCCATAGGGTTTCTCTCTTCTTCTTCCTGTGGTGTGGACTCCTTAGATTGTTTCTTCCTTCCTCCAGAAGTTAAATCGTCCTCCTTGGCTCTTACCTAAGGAAGCAGTGGCAGATTGGCAGTGTAAGACTCTCCGTGATAGGGGAAAGGAATGATCCGAAAGTTTGACGACTTTAAGTTACTGTTCCTGTTGCTAATGTTATAAAAACGTCATTCCAATGGCAGGGGCCAAGGATGGATGCAGAGGTACCCATTGGAATCGGGGTTGTC
>NW_022111372.1:87965200-87966552 GCF_000313985.2 Echinops telfairi
CTTGATGTTGACTTAACCTTTATATAAAACTCTCTCTTATACATGAGTTTCTGTGGATTTGTTTCTCTAAAGTACCCAGACTAACACACATGGCATAGTTCAGGCAACAGAATTCATTAGAAAAGTTTTCTATGGGAAAAATATTAAGTAAGAAAAGACATGTAAATAACTGATTTTTTTTTTAGGTTAGCACTCATAGTGACCCTATAGGAGAGTGGAACTGTCCCTGTTGGTTTCTGAGACTATAATTCTTTACTGAACTGCTGACCTTACGATTAGCAACCCAGCATGGAACCCACAATGCCACCAGGGCTCCAGTAGGTTGGCAGTAGAATTAGCTATCAAGGAAAGCAGGGAGGGAATTAAAAAGAGTGGATTTCCTTCCTTAGTCCAGTAACAGTAAACACATTTCAACACCCTCATTCTTGTGATAGGTGTGTGACCTTGCATGAGTTACTTAACTTCTCTCAAAAACACTGCCCTCAAGTCGATTGCAACTCATAGGGAGCCTGTAGGAAAGGGTAAACTACTCCTGTGAATTTGCAAGACTGTAACTCTTTACGGAAGTAGAAAGCCTCATCTTTCTCCCGAGGAGCATCTGGTGGTTTTGAACTGCTGAGTTAGTAGTCCAGTGCATAACGCACTATGCTACCAGGGCTAGAAGGACAAATCCAGGGAACCAGCTCCAGCATAAGGCTTTCTCCCTGTGTCAGCTCTCGATGATCTCAAAAACTCATAAAAAAAACTCAGTGAAATAATAGTGTCTACTTTATGGAGCTATATGGGACTCATTGAGATTATATATAAGGCACTTAGGATATGCACTGGCTCATAGCATGTATTTTCTGTTGTCCAACAGCCTAATTGAGCACTTATAATAGCCACGTGCCTTTATTTCACTTCCCTGAAATGCACTTCCCTGGGCTGGGTACTAATCTACATTGACATGAGGTTTCCAGGTCTGTAGTCTGCAATGGCAAAGACAATGTCAGTATCTAGTATCCACCCAGCTCTGTCCACCTATCACTTGTACAGAGGATGAGAGCTAACCCACACCTTTAAGGAACCTTGGATCTGACTGGAACAATACAATTTACATATGTGAATAAGGGACAACTCAAGGTAGCATTTGATATGCAATTCATTCAACACATAATTATTAAAATTATGTGAAATAACAACAGATATATTCCGTTCTCCCCAACTACTCTCCCAGAGAAAAATTACCACCTCCATAGCACAGGTTACACAGGCTGCTCAGAGAGGGGGAAGTAATTAACCCAGATTATATAGCTAGTAGGTGGTAGATAGCAGTTTGATCCCAAAGCCCTCACCCTTATCTAGAGTTATCA
>NW_022111372.1:87969039-87970496 GCF_000313985.2 Echinops telfairi
CCAGGATGCTCCGCAGTGGCAAGGATGACGAGACTTCACCTCACACACTATGGACTTGTTATCAGGAGAGACCAGCTTCTGGAGAAGAGCATCATGCTTGGTAAAGTGGAGGGGCAGCAAAAAGAGGAAGGTCCTTGACAAGATGGGTGGACACAGTGGCTGCAACAGTGGGCTCAGACATAAAAACAATTGGGAGGATGGTGCAGACGGGGTAGTGTTTAAGTTTGTTGTACACAGGGTTGCTCTGATTTGGAACCAACTTGGTGGCACCTAACAACAGGTCTACGGTTCAGTTACTTCATCGAGGAAATGGGGAGACTCTTATCAACTTCAGAAGGTAACTCAGAGCATTAAATGAGATCATATGTATGAGAAGCTTTGCCGGTGTCAAACACGGAGCCATGCTTAAAAATGGTAACTGCTCTATGATAGAGGTTATACCTGGGCATGAAGAATATAAGCATCCGAGTGTGCAGTATTTGAATCTTTCTTGTTTCAACCCTAAGCCCCATGGGAATTTATGCAACTATTAAAAAAAAAAAAAAGAACAGGTCATGGAATATAATCATAAAGCAATTTAATGTTTGCCCCCTCCATTCATCTGACTTTGCTCTCTAAAGCTAGTTCTGTCACTAGTTAAAAATGTAGGCAAGCCTCATAAATCCTCTTACCAACCCTCTGCCATCTAGTCAATTTTACACTCCTCGGTACCCTAATTAGGGTTTCTGAGGCTTTGTAAATCTCCACAAGAGTAGAAAGAACCTGGTTTCTGCCCTTGGGACAGCTGGTGGGTTTGAACCACTGACCTCTAGTCAGCAGTCCAGTGCTTATCCAACAGTGCCCCTTCTTGGGTAACTTTTATTCATTTTAATTCATAGAAACATCATTTCAATTAAAGAAAAACACTGTTCTCAATTTGGTACTTAGAGAGAGAGAGAGAGAGAGTGTTTGTGTGTGTTTGCGTGTGTTTGCGCCTACATGCTCAGCAAGTCAGGGAGTGGGATATGCTAGATTTCTTTTAACCCTTCACCCCCACCTTTCTGCTTCTTGCAGAGGAAGAAGTCACAGAAGCAGTAAGGTTCTCACGTGATAGTGATCAGGGCTTAGAATCAGTGTTCTCTAGACTTGGTAGAAATGTGAAGCTGATTCTCGCGGTTGAAAGGCTGTCACGGCTTCTTTGGCAGTCACCATCAGGGCAGTTTTTGCTTTCGTTTCCTTGACATGAGTGGGATCCCATGTCTTGACCCACCTCCCTATTCTGGCTGACAGCTCACAGCCTCAGCCACAGTCCACTTCTGGCTCTCCTCTTCTAAGGGAGACCCTTTTGGGGGGCGTCTAAGATCGGCCTCCCTGCTGTATCTTACACATGGCCCACATTTTTCTTTCTTTCTTTTTTAAAAATCATTTTACTGGGGGCTCGTACAACTCTTATCACAATCCATCCATCCATCCATTGT
>NW_022111372.1:87970911-87973150 GCF_000313985.2 Echinops telfairi
AGTTAACGCTGATGATGGTGGAATCATTTGGAAAAAGACAGCAATAATGGTTGCATAACCCAGTATAACCAAAGGCACCGAAATAAAATGTGGAAAGCGCTGAATCGGAGTATGTTTTGTGGTATATATTTTTCTGCAGGTAAGTAATAATAATAATTACACTAATAATGAGCACAAGGAAGAAGAAAATGTGCTAACCTTGACCGAGGTAATGACTGTACAACTTTACTTGCTATGACTGAACAATTGACTTGTATCATGTGTGGAAAAGTGCCAAGAAAAAGTTACAATCTCAGAAACCCACAGGGTCACTGTGAGTCAGCACTGACTCGAAGGCAGTTGAGTTTGAAGTTTGGTTTATGGAAACCTGCTTTCTTGGGTTTGGGATGAAATGCAGCCCATTGCCCTTCCCTTAGATCAAATACTGAACCTATCAATTCTTTCTCCAAAGAACTTCTCCTTCAAAATCCTTCTCTAAGCTCAAGCTCCTGGCTCTCTCAAGCTCTTTCATTCTCAGGGGAATGAAAGGTTACTCAGCCACCTACTTTGAAAATGATTGTATCTTGTTCCAGTGCCTTCCTTTGTAATGTGCTCTGGCCAAAATTTCCCTCTTCATGTCTTACTACACTTACAGCTCAGTGAATGAGCTCATGACTCGCTCTCTCTTGGGGTGGGTAAGAAGGTGCCCTTAAACAGCCATGATGACCCCTCAGTTCTCCTGACCTCAGCCCCGTTTCCACAGGTGACCTTGCAGCATCCCTCTCCCCGCTCCGGGTCTCAGCTTCTCCTCTCAGTGAAATGGAAATCAAAGCTGTGTTCTCGCCCTGTCTCCAGGGAGGTATTGTGAGGAATAATAAGGCAATGCCTATAAAGTGCTTTAAGTACTTCGGGGAAAGACGTTGGCTAAATCCCAAATGATAATAATAACACCGTCATCATCGTCCACATTATTATTCATGGGTTGAGAGGAGAAAGCGGTTGCTGATGGTGTCTTTGCTCTGTGGGAAGAAGAATTTCAGGCCCCAGGATGTTCTATCAATAAGTCAAAACCAATAAATACTGAGCACTGGAAGTGGAAGTTATCTAGCCATAAAGGCTGCATGTCCTAGCCCATTTGTATTGGAAATGACAGCAACCAACTCTATTTCTCATGTTTTACTTTTATAGCCAGTGCTCAAAGAAACTAGAATTGAGAGAAAATCACATTCCTTTTCTAGATATTTTTGGTATTCCCTGGGGACTTTGTTGCTCTGTTCCCCTTGCTGTTCTGTTGCACGCCCTTAGTGTTTCTCCTCGGTGTGGTGGGATCAGATCGTGGCCCACATCTTTCATGGGAAATACTCATGCATTTCTTGCTCCATTAAACTCTAGGAGAGCAGTTGTGTCACAAGCTCCCTGGCCCATCTGTCTGCCAGAGACTGCTGCAGCCCATCTGATGCTCCATAAATTCCTTAAATGCAGCTCACACCAGCACACTATACGAGGGGGCTTCAAAAAATCGTGGAAGGATTAAGTTGAAAGATAATGAACATTTTCCTCAAAAGTTTTAGCCCTTTCTTATGTCCAAAAGAGTGAAGGGCTCATTTTCAGCCCTTTAAATGGCTGTGTCAGAGCCCTGGTGGTGTAGTGGTTAAGCGTTGGGCTGTGATCTGAATGGTCGGTAGTTTGAAACCACCAGAAGCTCTGAGGGAGAAAGACTGAACTTTCTACTCCTGTCAGCAGTTACAGTCTTGGAGTCTCTGTCAGATTAAGCCTCCAGCCACAGGCGAGGGGCTCCAGCAACCCTAATCTCAGACAAAGACTATTGTAAACTGGATTACAGTGGATCCAACTAGAGTATAATATGATACCTGGCCAGTCAACCTCCCTCTTGACCCAACCTAAATTTGATCTAGGCTTAAAGATTTCTCTCTTGTTCCATGACAGAACTTTCTTCTCTGGTTTTAAAAACATTATCAGTGGTCTTTTCTCCTTTACTCTTTATTTTTGCTTTTATCTTTATATTATCATTACTTTCTTCTTTCTGCTTCAGTCTGCTTTTGTTTTGTATCGCTTCCATTAGGCGTCCGGTTTATGAAGCACAGAAGGCATGGCTGAATAGAGACAATAACCAACGCCAGGTTTATTGGGGAGGTGGTGAGGGTGCAGGAAACAGAGAAACAAACAATGAATTCAGGAGGAGGGGAGGGAGCAGTAGAACTGATTGTGACCATGGATATACAACTCTGTTTAAAAGTGA
>NW_022111372.1:87973250-87975757 GCF_000313985.2 Echinops telfairi
GAGCGGAGATAGGCAGGGAGGAGGTATTGAGGGAACCACCCTCTGAGCATAGGAAAGAGCTGCCCTCCTCTACAGCTCTGATACAAATTCATTCACTCTTTCGTTCATCAATAAGAGGGCCACACTACCAGGTACCAGAGCTCAGTTGATGAGCAAGTCAGCCCCTGCCAGAATTTCAGCTTCTGGGAAATCTTCATTTTGTTTATCCATTCATCTGTTGATGGGCATTTGGGTTGCTTCCACCTTTTGGCTGTTGTAAAAAGGGATACACCATGAACCTGAAGCTCAGAGAAATATAAAAGGTTACCATATATACTCGTGTATAAGCCAAATTTTTAGCACATTTTTAATGCAGTTTTGTGGTAAAATTAGGTGCCTTGGCTGATATTTGGGTCAGCTTATACTTGAGTATATACAGTAAGTGGTGGGCTTGGACTGAAAGCTAATCTCAGACTTAAGAGTTGAAGGCATTTCCCACCAAGACATCTGCGCATCAGCGTTTCAGCTGTGCATTTACATATACATCCCCCCACCCAACACGTGGGATCTTTTATGCACATTGTTTTGCAACCCGCCTCTTTGATTTAAGATATACCCTGGACATCCCTCCTCTGCCTTTATGTAAAAGGCCCTCGGACCAGATCTGGGGACTCTTCTTAAGATGCTGTGTCCCCTTTTCTTCTGCCATTATTCCCTAGGGCACAGTCACTCAGAGTGGCCACAGAGTATAAGAAACCGTCCCCAGCTCAAGAAAAAAAAAATCTAGATTGTTTTCACCTAAAAGGCCCACTTGCTAAGTTCGGAGATATTGACATCTTGTCATTCTCCCCGCCTCTTGTTTCAAATTTCAAGTTGAAGTTTGATGTTGAATTAAAAATGTTGCCAGGGGCTGCCTGCAGGGCCCTCAGGCTAAAACAGTGGCAGCATCTGCCAAGGGAGACCCACAGGTCCTTCTCCGGACCCTGGCAACGTACAGCTGGCATCTGAGCCCAGCAGAGGAGGAGAGAGACGTGTGTGCGTGCGTGTGAAGGGAAACTCAAGAATCACTACTAAAGGAAAAAAAAATCAACCCTGACAAGCCCATTTTATCGAAGTTTTATGACCAGATGCCCATGGGACATTTTGTGTTCATATTTTTCCACAAGGGTGAAGAGAGGGTAGAGACTTCTGGGAGAAACACCAGGCCTCGGTACATGTCTCAGGACCTGGATGAAAAATGTGAAGGGACCGAGCATGTCAGCACATTTCTTTCATGCCATTGGGCTATTCGCCGAGGGGATCAGTTGAGAAGATGGATGAAGATGCCCTTGGAAATAAGAATGCCCCCTGCAGATTAAACTCTGGATTTATCAAAGCTCACTAAGGTTAATCCCAACTCAGTGACCTTATAGAAGGGCACAGTAGATCTGCTTCTTTGGATTTCTGAGACTGGAAATCTTAAGGGAGCAAACTGCTTCCTTTTTCTCCCATGGAGCCACTGGTAGGTTTGAACCATGGACCTATTGGTTAGGCTAGAGTGGATAGCAAGTGATTTGTCTGTAGGTGTATTTCAACATAAAACTCAAACGAGTCCCAAAGAAATGTAAGCCGGAGCTGCCTTATACAGGAATGACTCTTCTCTTCCCAGTCTTCTGTATTTTGGACCCTATGATTTTGCTAGCTGCCAAGTCAGATGTACAAACCCACAAACTGTTCCATGGGATGAATCTGTCCGCTCCTGTAAAGATTTACAGTCTTACAAACCTTATGGTACAGGTCCATCCAAAAAGGGATCACTAAGAGTTGGAACTGACTCAGTTGCTGTGGGTTTGGATTTGCTATGAGTTGAAAACTACTCCCTGATAGTGGGGTTTGGGGCTTGGTGCAATGGTAAGCCCTCAGCTGCTACTGGAAAAGAAGGCGATTCTATTCGGTCATGTGGGATATCCCCGAGTCAGAACCAATTCGAAGGCACCCAAAACAACAACATTTATGATTTACTTATGCAACAGAATGGTAATAAATAAATAAATAATTCCACTCAAACGATCTTGTGTCCTGAGACAGGTCCCTTAGAAAAATCACTCTTGGATTTGGGCGACTTTTCCATAGCCTTCAAATCATGCTAAAGCCCACTCATTTTCTTCCCTGAACAGCATGGGTGGCCTTGTTCTTGTCTACAGTTATTTTTTTTTTCCTCCTTTGAAAAGAAAAAGAACATGAAAATCAAAGAACCATCAAAAAGTCTTACTGTTACTATTGTCTTTATGATATGGTGTGCTATTTGGTGTGGTATATTTTCTGAGTGTAGAAAAGAAGCAAAATCTTCAGATGGCATATGTGGTAGTTATATAATCGTTTGTCAATTTGAGAGGATTAAGAGTGAAGGGGTGGAATCTAGCTTGTCCATCAGGTCACATTTCTTTCATTCAATCTATGTGGGCATGGCCTTCTCCTAGGGATTCTGGGAACTCCTATATTCCTCCTTGGAGATGAGAGACACTCTCTCTCTGCTCACTCCCTAAGAG
>NW_022111372.1:87977071-88043797 GCF_000313985.2 Echinops telfairi
TTCATGAGGAAGTGGGAGTGGGGAGGGAGGAGGAAAAATGAGGAGCTGATATTAAGGGCTCAAGTAGATGGTAAATGTTTTGAGAATGATGATGGCAACAAATGTACAAATGTGCTCGATACAATGGGCATATGTGTATGTATGGATTGTGATAAGAATTGTACGAGCCCTCAATAAAATGATTTTTAAAAAAAGAAGAAGAAAGTGTTGCTGTTGTTAGGTGCCATTGAGTCAGTCCCAACCCACAGCGACCCTGTGCACAACAGAACAAAATACTGCATAGCCCTGCACCATCCTCACAACATTCCTATGCTTAACCCCACTGTTGCAGCCACTGTATCAATCCATCTCAATGAGGAGCTTCTTTTTTTCAATACCCCCTTATTTTACCAAGCACAGTGTATTTTTCCCAGGGAATAGTGTCTCCTGACAATATGTCCAAAGTATGTAAGACTAAGTCTCACCATCCTTGCCTCTAAGTAGCACTCTGACCAAACTTCTTTCAAGACAGACTTGTTTGTCCTTTTGGTAGTCCATGGTACTTTAAATATTTTTCGCCAGTACCACAATTCAAACACATAGATAGATTCTCCTTCGGTCTTCCTTATTCAATGTCCAACTTTCCCATGCATATGAGCCTATGCAAAATACCATGGGTTGTATCAGGTACACCTTAGTCCTCAAAGTAACATCCCTGCTTTTAAGCACTCTAAAGAAGTTTTGTCCTTCAGATTGACCCAAATGCAGCAGATTTACCCAGTATGACAAACGGACAGAAAAGTGAGGAAAGAAAGTGATAGGTATAAAGAAGTCAGAAAGAGAAAGTTTAACTGGGTAAAAAGAAAAATCCTGAACATGGGAAATACTATATCTAATGGTCGGAGGGTGAGTAGGTGAGGTTTCAGCAAAGATTTAGGGGAAGGAAAAGAGACTGCCAAGTCGATATGTGTGATAAAAGCATTCCAAGTAGAAGAGCTACAGCAAAGGCCCTCAGGTTGAGGCTTGGCACGCTTCAGCTATGCTAAGGAGACAGGAGGGTGGAGTACAGTGAGCCAGTGCAAAGTAGTAGAAGATGAGGTCAGAGAGGACACAAGAAGCTCGCATGCAGGCCGTGTGGGACACTAGAAAGACACTGTTTTTGTCCTGAGGGAGTCGTTTTGAACAGACAAGTGGCATGATCTGACTCACATGGACTAATTCCTTGCGATGAAAATGAAGAGAGCAAGAGGAGTAGCAAGAAAATCTCTCTGCGTTTGCTCTTGCAAGAGATGCTGGCAGCCTGTATCAGGGCAGCAGTCAGGACGGTGAGACGAAGAGACAGATTTGAAAAAAAAAAAAGAGTTAATAAGATTTTTGAATGGACTAGAGCAGAGAATAATTCCAAAGTTTTGGGTTTGAACAATTGTAAATATGGGATTACAATATACTAAAATAGAGAAATTGGGGGTTAGGCCTGGATTATGTGTAGCAAGAAAGATCAAAATTTGTCTTTTTTTCCCCCTGGTTGTTGTTCTTTTGGCGGTCCATGGCACTTTTTCTTCCTTGCTTATTAGTTAAGACACTTAACATATAATTAACATATTAGTTAAGACATATAACATATAATTCCATATTTCAATCATGTAATATTTAAGTTGCATTAATCTCTATTCACATGGAGCAACAGAGGCAGAAAGGGAATCAGGAGTAAGAGGAGGAAATGGAGCATCTATCAAACGGCAAATTACCTTTAATAAAGAACTGCCTCCTTTGCCATGAGACCAGAAGAGCTCCTCGGTGCCTGGCTCTCATTACTTAATGTTGTCATCAAACATCCTGGAGAAGAATCACAATCAAGTGGGGGAACATACCGAACAGAATTTCATATTCCCATGGACTCCAGAATTCTGGAACCACGGAGGGTAGATGGACCCCTAAAACTTTTACCCTGAGATAATCCTTCTTAAACTTTAAACCAAAATTATCCTCCAAAATATTCTTTAAACCAAGCGGTAGTTGAGTTTAGCTAGTAAAGAATATCTTCCTCGAACCTGGTACTCTTTAAGATCTCATGGAACCAAAGCCCACGGAAGCAGCAATCAAGAAATCAAATGACATATTGCATTGGGCAGATGTGCTGCACAAGACCTCCTAAAAGTGTTGAAGAGCGAGGATTTCACTTTAAGGACTAAAGTGTGTCTGACTCAAGCCCTGGTATTTTCAGGTGGCTCATATGCATATGAAAGCTGAGCAATGAATAAGGAAGACCACAGAAAATTGATGCATTTGAATATGGTCGTGGTGAAGAATATTAAAAGTACCATGGACTGCCAGAAAAATGACAGATGTCTGGGAAGAAGTACAACCAGCTGTTCCTTAGAAGTGACTATGATAAGACTTTATCTTACATACTTTAGACATATAATGCGGTGAGATTGGCCCCTGAAACTGGTCTTTTCGCATGCTTAGTGAAGAGTCAGTAAAAAAGTGAAGGCCCTTAAGGAGATGGATAAATACAGTGGCTGCAAAATGGGCTCAAACATATCAGCAATTGTGATGATGGCATAGGACGAGGCAGTGTTTCTTTCCGTTGTGTCTCATTTGCTATGCATGGGAGCCAAACAATGGGAGCAAAACAGTAACATGAAAGATTGGATAGGAAACGAAGTCAGCAGAGAGTTTATATCAATGGGGAGGAACAATTTGGAAAAGGAAGATGAGAACGATGAAGCACTTTGAAGAATGCAATCGATGTCACTGAATTTTACAAGTAGAACTTGTTGAACTGAAGTATACTCTACTGTGTATTCAAGGAGGCTTCAAAAAGATCATGGGAAAAAACTCCATTATCCTTCAGTTCCATTTTCCACAAACTTTTAAAATTCACTTCATATAATTTTAATTCAAGAAATAAAATAAGTCTTTTTAATTACATCAGTGTTGGACATATGAAGTTTCTACTAGATATCTCAATAGAGATGTTGAGTCAGCAGTTGGCTCTGCAAGACTTAAATTCAAGCGAGAGATAAAGGCTGTAAACATAAATGTGTAAATTAACAGCATTTAGATAGATTTTGATGAGATCACAGTAGAGTTACATGTGGATGAAGAAGACATCCAAGGACTGAGCCATGCTCCTAATTGTTATGCTTGAGACCATTGTTGCAGTGATTGTGCCAATCCACCTCACAGAGGCACTTGCGCTTTTGCATTGCCCCTCTACGTTACTGTGGCAGTTACATAATCTCCTGCCAACTTGAGCAAAGGGGTGTAGTCTAGCCTGTCAATCAAGTCATAGCCAATGATGCCTCTGCCTGGGCATTGCCTCCTCCTGAGGATTCTGGGTCTCTCTCTGCTTCACATTCTGTGGACAAGTCACATGAAGCTATGCTGATGGCAGCCAGAGCCCTGGAGCCAGAGGAGCCACATGGAGAGCCACACCAGTGCTGACGTGCTTCCACAAAATTTTTCACCCCCTGGCCTGTGATCTTCCTGTTTTCAGCATCATTGCATGTGCTGTGTGAGCCTATAGAAGAATTTATGGACATCGGACATATAGGCTAATATTGGACATATGGGCTAAAATTGAACTTGTGGATTTGATCTGGACTAGGCCAGGATGTTTTCTTAATATGCAATCACTCTTAGATATAAAACCCTCTCTTACATACATATGAGGGTCTCTGGATTTGTTTTTCTAGTCAACCCAGACTAACACATTTACCAAGCATGATGTCCTTTTCCAGGGACTGATTTCTCTTGACAATGTGTCCAAAGTACATGAGATGAAGTCTTACCATCCTTTCTTCTAAAGAGCATTCTGACTACTCTCCCAAGACAGATCTCTTTGTTCTTCCAGCAGCATGGTATATTCAATATCCTTCCTTAACACCATAGTTCAAATGCATCCATTCTTCTATGGTCTTCCTTATTCAAAGTTCAACTGTCACATGCATATGAAGTCATTGAAGATACTATGGCTTGAGTCAGGTGCACCTTAGTCCACAAAATGACATCCTTGCCCTTCAACATTTTGAAGAAATTTTGTGCAGATTTACCAAATCTATCATCTTCTAATCATTATTGTGACTTTCTCAGAATGCTTTCTATCTTTGTGGACATTCATGGACAATGAATGCTCCAATCATTGTCTTCAGTCACTGAGGTATCATGAAAATTCACGTGGTCAAAACTCATCAGTTGAGTCATGGAAAGTGACTCTACCTTAAGCAGGAAAAGGAACGTATCAGAAGGCTGCCAAAGAGCTCACACGTACAAAGACCCGAAGGCAAAGCACCAGATTTCAGAAAAGGCAGACCAAGGCAGCTTTGGGCCCCTGTGAGACAGGAAAGGATAAGAATTCATCTTGAAAGTCGCACCCCTGAGTGTGCTTGAGCTCCCACCGCTATTCCATCTGAGAGCCGCAATTGGGCCTACTTGGGTCACAGAGCATAGCTTTGGCCAGAAGAGACAGATTTATATATTGACAGTCCCATCAAGAGGGGAAATAAATGTTCCCCAAGAAAAACTATGATGCCAATAGGGAAATAGAAGTGGGGCATTCTCAAAGCCTCTAGAAATTTCGAGTACATAGTTCCATGGAGGGATCTTAAAGTTGATCCTTGAATAATTATAATTCAAATCAAGATTCCCTGTAGTGTGGCTTCCCTCATCATCAAGAATCCTTGGGTGAAATAAATGGTTAACTTCCTCTGATGCCACCTGAAAGGTTGGTGGTTTGAGTCCACCCAGCAGCAACTAGGAAGAAAAGCCTGGCAATTTACTTTAAAAACAGCAGCCGTCTAAAATCCCTTGGAGCACAGGTCTACTCTGACATACATGGGGTCACTGTAAGTAGGGATCAACTCTATAGCCAGTTGTTTAGGTTTGGGTTCTTTTCATTATCCATCTTCCTGGGCTTAAACATATAGAGATTATTCTTCATGCACGGCAACAGAACACATTGTTGCTATCTCCCCTGCCTATCTTCTTCCTCCAAATTAGTTCTAAATCCCAAAATTCACCCTAGGACATTGATGGAAGGAGCATCTGAGCTTCTCAGCTCCTTTACCTAGTTGATCTGATTAGCGGAAGTTTGTTTTGAGCCTAGATGATTCCATTTGGCTGATTCCCCAGACAGAGGAACTGGAGAACTATCAAAGACCTATTTTTCTTTGTGCTGGGTACGTGCAGCAGGCTGAGCATCCTAATGTCTTTGTAGCTAAATAACCTCACACATTACATTGGTATCCAGACTACAATGGTTCTTCAAGCATCCCAGTCTCATTTAACTGTGTGCAAAATGAAATGTCAATATCTCTTTTTAACTAAGCCATGGAGAATTGGCTGCTGAGCAAAACGATTATAGATAAATCTGAGTCTTCTTAAACAGGCCTCTCTAAGTTTGTTAGTCCAGTGTATTCCTGCAAATATATTCACAAATAATTGGAAGGTTTTTCTTAGATTAATGAATAGCTATCTTCCCGTTGGCTTATACGTTCAGAATGGCTTTATTATTGCCTAAGTTTCCATGAGAAAAGACTGACGGTGTCAAAGATTGCAATTTACTTGGAACCACATGGGCACCATGGAGGCAACAGTCAAGAAATCAAATGATAGGTTGCATTGGGAAACTCTGCTGCAAAAGACCTCTAAGGTCTGAGGGGCCGGCCCCAGTCCCAACTACATGGACCCCACCCTCCCGGCAGAAGAATTCACTTCAGAGGATAGCACTGAAGCTCCAGCTCAGGGAGAGGGACTGTCTCAGGGAGAGGGACAAGAGCAAATGAAGGGGGAGGAAGTGAGAGTGGAGCACATCCTGGCCCACCAAGCCCTGAGGACCATATTCCTGCTCAGAGCAGGCAATGCACAGAGAGGACCATAGGGTCAGCCCCACTATGCGACACGACGTCCCTCACTGACCCATAGCAATATGGGGGACAACACTGGAGACATAGTGCGAGAATTGCATCCAATCTGACCCCATCACATAGGGGTGAAACACTAAGGGTGTGCAACAGAACAGCAAGGGGAACAGAGCAACGAAGTCCCCAGGGAATACCAAAAGTAGACTGTGGGGCGAGGGTGTGGCGCCCCAACAGACTTGACTGGAAAACACTCCTAAAGAGCAACAGACTTTGAACTATTTATAGGTTTTTCTTCTTTTTGTCATTGTTGTTTTGTTTTATTGTTTTGTTTTGCTCTGTCTTGCTTTTTGTGCATATTATTATCTCTGCAGGTCTATCTAGATAAGATAGGTTGGATAAACAAGCTGGAGGAAAAAACAACAGGACCGATGGTTCTGAGGGACCATGGGAGAGGAGGAGGCAGGGGAAAGGAAGTGGGTGTTAACAAACCCAGGGACAAGCGAACAACACGTGATCTAAAATCAATGGCAAGAAGGGTGTAGTGGGCCTGATAGGGCTTGATCAAGGGCAATATAACCGAGAGGAATTACTGAAACCCAAATGAAGGCTGAACATGATAGTAGGATAAGAGGAAAGTAAAAGGAAATAGAGGAAAGCACTAGGAGGCAAAGGGCATTAATAGAGATTGAAATACAGGCATGTGTATATGCAAATATATTTATATATGATGATGGGGAAATAGAGCTATGTACATATGTTTATAGGTTTAGTATTAAGGTAGCAGATGGACATTGGGCCTCTACTCAAGTACTCCCTCAATGCAAGAACACTTTGTTCTATTAATCTGGCATTCCATGATGCTCTCCTTCCCTACACAATCACTGAAGACAAAGTGGGTGCATAAGCAAATGTGGTGAAGAAAGTTGATGGTGCCCATTGCCAAAAGATATAGCGTCTGGGGTTTTAAAGGCTTGAAGATAAACAAGCAGCCATCTAGCTGAGAAGCAACAAAACTCCCATGGAAGAAGCACAATAGCCGGTGTGATCACAAGATGTCGATAGGATCAGGTATCAGGCATCAAAGAACAAAAATCATATCATTGTGAATGAGGGGGAGTACAAAGTGGAGACTCAAAGTCCATCTGTACATCCCCTTATGGAAGGGTCTCGGGGAGGAGATGAGCCAGTCAGAGTGCAGTGTACCAAAGATGAAACATACAACTTTCCTCTAATTCTTTCATGCTTCCTCTCCCATCGCCCCCACCATCTATCATGATCCTAATTCTACCTTACAAATCATCTAGGCCAGAGGATGTACACTGGTACATATAAGAGCTGGAAACACAGAGAATCCAGAACAGCAGGATCAATAATGAGAGTAGCGATACCTGGAGGGTGAGGGAAAGGTGGGGGAGAAAAGGGGAATCCAACACAATGATCTACATATAACCTCCTCCCTGGGGGATGGATAACAGAAAAGTTGGTGTAGGGAGATATGACAAAGTTGGTGAAGGTAAGACATGACAAAATAATAATAATTTCGAAATTATCAAGGGTTCATGAGGGAGAGAGGGTGAGGGAGGGAAGGGGGGAAAATGAGGAGCTGATACCAAGGACTCAAGTAGAAAGAAAATGTTTTGAAAATGATGATGGCAACAAATGCACAAATGTGCTTGACACAATGGATGGATGGATTGTGATAAGAGTTGTACGAGCCCCCAGTAAAATAATTTTTTTAAAAAACAGACCTCTTTATAATATTAAAGATGTCACTTTGAAGACTAAGGTGCACCTGATCCAAGTTACTTGCTTCCCCAGAATGGTATTTTCAATCACCTCACATGCATGCAAAAACTTCAAGACTAAACAAGAGTTGATGCCTTTGAGTTATGGGCCTGGAGAGAATTGCCTCACCAGGGACCCCTAGAAGAACAAGCAACTCTGTCTTGGAAGAAGTACAACCAGAATACTCTTTAGACGGGAGAATGGCAAGACTTTGACTCCTGTACTTTGGACATGTTGTCAGGAGAGACCAGTCCCTGAAGAAAGACAGTAGGAAAAAAGGAAGACCCTCAACAAGATTGAAACAGGGCCTTCAACCATGGGTTCAAATACGAGAGAGATTGTGAACAAAGTCCAGGATAAGGCAGAGTTTTGTTATCTTGTACATAAGCTTGCTATGAGTCACAACTGACTCCGCAGCACGTAACAGCGGGCACTAGTGATTAGCAGCCAGAACAATGGTGGCAGTAGAATGCTCTTTTGACATAGCCAGACCTATGGGCATATTACGGTATGTCATCTGAGACCCACTTTTTACATTTATAAAACAGGAATTGTCCTCGGTTTTATGTGAACTGTGCTCATAAAGTGTTTGCCATACTGCTTAGCACAAAGCAAGCACCCAGCAACTTTTAGCAATTTTTAATACTTTTAGTTCATCTTTAAATATCTGTGTTCTCGGCAGTATAGCACTGATAAAAAAACAACTTTCCTCTAGTTCTTAAATGCTTCCTCCCCACCCCACCCTCCACTATCATGATTCCAATTCTACCTTACAAATCCTGCTAGACCGGAGGATGTACACTGGTACAAATAAGAGCTAGAAACACAGGAAATTGAGAACAGATAAACTCCTCAGATAATCATGAGAGTAGCCATACCAGGAGGGTAAGGGGCAGATGGGGTAAAAAGGGGGAACTGATCACAAGGGTCTACATGAAACCCCCTCTCTGGGGGATGGACAACAGAAAAGTGGGTGAAGGAAGACCTCAGACAGTGTAAGATGTGACAAAGTAATAATTTCTAAATTATCAAGTGTTGGGGGGGGAGGGGAGAAAATGAGGAGCTGATATTAAGGGCTCAAGTAGAAAGAAAATGTTTTGAGAATGATGATGGCAACAAACGTACAAATGTGCTTGACATGATGGATGGATATATGGATTGTGATAAGAGTTATATGAGCCCCAATAAAATGATTTTTTAATGTATATATATGTAACAAAATCCTTGCCAATTTGACAAGTTTCACATGTGAAATTCAGTGACCTCAGTTCCATCACTATGTCATAAAACCACACTCACTATCCCCCAAATGATACCTCCACCTTAAACGAAAGCTTAGTGTCCCCCGTTGCCAGTCCACCCCCACCCCCTGCCCCCACACCTCTGTAAGAAACTCTGGTGGCATAGGGATTCAAACCCTTTAGCAGCTCCCAGGGGCGGAGGGGTGGGGGGTGGGAATGATCTTGTAAAGTCTTAGAAACCCAGAGGAGTAGTACTACTCTGCCCCATAGGTTCACTAAGACTCAGAATATACACAGTGGCTGTGAGGTGTGTGTTGGGGGGAGGGAGGTAGTGCCCCCTGTGCAATAATGATTTCACCTCTCTCCCCATTCTGGTAACTACAAATAAACTTTGATCTCTGTACATTTGCCTATTCAAGATACCTCATATCAGTGGGATCATAAAACATTTGTCTTTTTGTGACTGATTTATTTCACTAAGTAGAAAATTACTGCTATCACTCAGCCATAAAGAAAAATAAAAGTTTCGATACATATATGAACCTTGAAAACAATTCATTTTAAAATAATCTCTTTATTGTAAACACTCTATTTATTGTAGAAGATAGTTTAAAGGAATGAAGAAGAAATAAAATATCACTCCTAAACCCACCACTGAAGGAGGACTGATGGCAAAGTGGGTGGCCCATGGAGCTGGTGACCCAGCATTCAGCAGTTCAAAACCACCAGCCACACTCGGGAGAACGGTGAAGCTGTAAATTCCATAAAGAGATCTGCAGAAACCCAGGGCAGTTCTGCTCTGTCTTACAGGCTCACTATGGGTCAGAATCAACTCCACAGAGTGAGTTTTTAATCCCATCACTGAGAGTGAAACATTCTCTACATAGTTTGATGTTACCATACGCATTTGGGCGTGATTGGGTTTTTTGCCTCTTTTTTCTTTTTGCTACTTATTTCTTCAAAGCACTAAGAGAAGTGTTAACAAAACCCTGTTTGCATAGGTAACTTTTGCCCCATGTTTTATATTACGCTATCTTTGCAAATCATCGTATTCACCCCTTAAAGTGCAATCACCAGTGATATTTTAAAATGTTCACAAAGTGGCACAACTATCAACAATCATTCCTGAGCATTTCATCACCTCAAAAGAAAACCCCACACCCGTTAGCAGTCACTGCCATCCTCCTCTCCCATCAGGCCCTGGCAACCACTAGTTCTACTTCAGTCCCTATCGATTTGCCTGTTCTAGACATTGCATATACATGGAATCATATAATACATGGTCATTTATGTCTAGTTTCATTCACTTGGCCTAATGCTTCTAAGGCCTATCCGTGTTGAAATATATACTAGTTTTGGATTCCAGAATCATTCATTTGGTGTGGTGAAATAAACATGGTAACATTTGCTTGGTTGGCCCACATTTTGTTTATGAACATTTGGGCTGTTTTCACTTTTTGCCACTTGTGAATCTTGCGCCTTTGGAAAACTGTGCACATGTTTTCCTGTGGGCATATGCAGCGAATCCTTTGTGAAATCTTTTGGAAAGTAAACACTTTTCAAAAATATCTCGTTAATTTCTGAATGCAATTTAAACATATATTTAAATATTTCCACAGCAATTCCACAATGCAGCTTAGACATAGAATTAAATATTTCAATCACAGAGAATAATATAATAAAATACAATAAAATACAAATTTAATACATCAATATTTTAGCATACTTGTGGTAGATCCAAATATTACCATCAATGTGCCCTTTGTTTTGGGGGGGGTTGTGTGTGTTTTTATCATTTTATTGGGGGTTCTTACAAGTCTGATGACAGTCCATTATTCAATTGTATTAAGCACACTTGTACATATGTTGCCGTCAACATTTCCAAAACATTTTCTTTCTACTTGAGCCCTTGGTATCAGCTCTTCTTTTATCCTCTCCCTCTCTCATCCTCCCACCCGCATGAATCCTTGATTGGTGTCTTACACTGTCAGTGGTCTCCCTCCACCCACATTTCTGTTATCCATCCCCCTGGGGGATGGGTTATGTATTCCACCTTGTTATGGGTTCCCCCTTTTTCCCCTTCTCCCCCCCCCCATCATCCCCCTACCCTCATGATCTCACTATTCCCACTACTGTTCCTGTGGGTTTTATCTGTCCTGAATTCTATGTGTCAAGAGCTCTTATCTGCACCAATGTGTGTACTTCAGTCCAGTTGGATTTGTAAGGTAGGATCTGGGTGATGGTAGTGGGGGAGGAAGCATTCAGGAGGTAGAGGAATGATGTTTAGTCGCTGCTATACTGCATCCTGGCTGAATGTCCCTTCCTCATAGCCCTTCCGTGGGGGATGTCCAATTGTCTGCGGGTGGGTTTTGGGTCTCTCCTCCAACCCCCCTCATTCATATCAATATAACTGTTTGTTTTGGATCTTTAATACCTGATACCTGATCCCATCGACATTTCATGTTTACACAGGCTGGTGTGCTTCTTCCATGTGGGCTTATTTGCTTCCCTGCTAGATGGCTGCTTGTTTAACTTCAAGCCTTTAAGACTCCACATGCTACATCTTTTGATAGCCAGGCACCATCAGCTTTCTTCACCACATTTACTTATGCACCCATTTTGTCTTCGGTGATCATGTCAGGAAGGTATCAAACAGTGCCAGGTTATTAGAACAGTGTTCTTGTGTTTAGGGAGGCTTTGAGTACAGGCCCAACATCTATCTGCTATCTTAATACTTAACATTGTGCATTGTCCTCTGTCCCTTTCATTATAAATTAACATATTTACATATCTACATACCTATAGCTCTACCTTTATAAATAGCTTTTGCTTCCTACTTCTTTCTTCTATTTCCTTTTACCTTCCTCCTGCCTCAGTACCATGTTCACCGGCCACTCGGCTCTCAGTGATTCCTCTTGGATATAGTGCAATATATCCTTTGAAATCTTCCTTTGACACACCTTGTTTCAGCCACACTCTAAAAAAATTGGCTCTTCTAAATGAGTATTCTTAAACAATACTCTAGTTTTGAGATCGCACAACTCAGGTGCAGCTATTCAATCTGTTGGACAGAACCCCATAATAAATCTACCTATGCTCCTATTACTGTAACTTCATGAAAGTTCGGTGAAAACTTACCTATAAAAGTATGTGGAAAGAAAATATTAGTAAAAGGAAATTTTTTTTCTCCTTCTAATACCTAAAACTGTTGATCCAGTGGGAAAGAGGCATTAGATGGACTCCTTACTTGAAGTCTAAGTGGAAAATCCATATAAGAATGAGTGGCGGGAAATTCAAAATGGCATTAATAGTACAGCAAAGGAATTAGAATGGCCTAATTGTTATAGATTCTCAAGAGTAAGAGAAGAGCAAAAACTCAATTATAGAATTCTGCACAACAGAGTATCTAGATGAGCCGGCATTATCTATGGCAACAACATGGTTAAATTAAAAAGATGTAATTGTTTTGAGGATACGTGTATAGCTAAGGCTATTTTAAATGTGCATGTGTAAAATACGTATAATGTTAGGATAAGGGGAGACGGGGGATGTGACTAGCTGAAAAAAAGAATGAATTTGGAAGTAGTTGGAAAGAGTGAAAGAAAAATTAGAATCGACTCCACAGCAGTGTGTTTGGTCTTTTGTTGAGTGGTACAATGGTTTAAGCATCAGGCTGCTAATGGTAAGAGATTAGATTCAGATCCCGCAGGCGCTCTCAGGGAGAGAGATGAGGCTGTCTACTCCCATAAAGATATACACTCTCAGCAACCCTATGGATCCATTCGATCTTGCCCTAAAGGCTCACTGTAATCAGAGTAGACCACAACAGTAGAAAGGGTTTGTTTAGTTGGTTGGTTTGGAAAAAGCTGAAAGCTTCCTACTTACTAACAGGCACCTACTCCGTTATGTTTACATACATTATTACAGCAAATCATCCCAACATTCTCACGTGGTAGACACATGTATCATCTCTGTTTCACGAATGTGGACACTGAGACACAGAGCAATTAAATAGGTTTCAAAGATCTCATCAACAGTGAGTCCCAGCTCCAAAACCTGTGGAAACCTCCAACCCTCCAAAACCTTAACATCTACAGCAAGGCGTGCTTGCTATAGGTCCTATCATCACTGCCAGAGAATGGAGCCGTTCCAACCCTTTGCTAAGCCGCTTCTCTAGAAAGATGAGATGCTCACTCGAACCGCAAATATTACATTTGGCTTCTCAGGCAGCAAAGCTCTTCCATGGCGCTTGAAGAGGAGGGCAAATGGCAGCATTTAGCTTTTGTGACTGAACTGTGGGGGCCTTGGGACCCTTCCACCCACTTGAAACACGGTCGCCCATCTGACGTTAATAGAAAAAGACCATTAAAAAGCTTTATGCTATTCTGTTCTCCTGGTTCTGGTCCCTCTCTGCCTTTGTTGCTGCTGGCATTTTATAAATTATGGATGTGCCTAGGTGCTGCTGTTCCCCCGTTTCCTCTGTAGTGCCGCTCCCTCCCCACGCCGGCATCGCATCTTTCCTCTGAGCAAAGGACGGTGCGGCCCAGACCCCACATCAGTGTAATTAGCGCACCGCACACAGCTCGGGTGTCAGGACTGGTTCCACTCACTGCCAGCTCTCTGCCAGCCCCTGTCATTCACGCGAACGCCAGCCAGGCAGCGGCAAGGCCAACGCGCCGGCCTGGGCAGCTGGGAGGGGACGCTCAAGGTGGAAACCTGGGCTCCCCAGCTGCCAGCTTGGGTCTGGGAACACTCCGGGGTTTGGCAGCTGCCTCCCACAATGTCTGTTCACAAAGTCAGACAATGTGGAAGGGAGGGGCATCCGTATTTGCCCCTTGACTATTTACAGAAGGGGCAGATGGAAGGTAGGTGGAGAATACCTCACAAACCCTGTAATCCTAGAGCTGGAAGGATTTGTTGAAACCGCCCAGACCTGCCTGTTCTGAAGTGGCCTCCATTGGCATGTGTACAGTTGTCTACAGGAGTATTTGGGGGGGAAGGGGGGGGCGGAGTACATTAAAGACTAGTTTTCATTTTAAGACATTTGTTAAATCTTGGGACCAATTTGGTTGTAACTGTTTTAGGACCGTAAATTATCTTCTGATTTGATTTCAGGGGAAGGGGGGTTGGTTTTCAGTAATGGAAAGCATTTTGAATGAAATAACCATCTTTCCCCCTAAGGAAATATGGACCTTTCTACAATCATGGAACACATGTATGGTTAGTGGAGGAGGCCTGTTCCTGCAGATGTACAGTTACACAGGCTCCCCCCAGATAGCTCAGAACCCACTGCCAGTGAGTCGATGCTGGCTCACAGAGACCTAGCTCACAGTAGAATGGCGCCTGTGACTGCAACTACAGGTGCCCAAAACAGAAAATGTAGGTGGGCACTATATAACCTAAAGGTCATGAGAGACTTTCTGGAAAATTCAATTATGCACCCACTTGAATGAAAGAGTTGCTCTGGTCTATTAATAAGATATGGAGGGTGACCCCAAGGTACTCGGTATGCCATTTGTCAGTGACAGATGGCATGAAGGAAGGAGACGTGTATATAGATTTAAGGTCCCTGGAGGGTTCTACCTAAACTCTTTCCCAGTGGTTCAGAAACACTCTAAGAGACCTGTTAATACTCTGTGTCTACGGTTAATATTAATTTAGACAGTGGGTTTGTTTAAAATCCATACTACTTCCAGGGAGAATGCAACAGTGCTTGCCTCTCTCTGGGACAAAGAACCCCCACATGTCTCCCATCGATACCTCACCCTGGAAACTCCTTGCAGGACACAGACCCAATGGCTACCCCAGAAGAGAGCAGAGATAGAGAAACTCTAAGGAGTTCTTGAGTCTCCTCCATTAAGGGTCTAGCTGACCAACTCCAAGTTCAGGAGCCTCACTAGCTCAGAGACAGTTCATCTAATTTTGGGGCCTCTCTGATGGTGTCAGGGACCTTCTACAAATCAAGCACAACTCACTAGGCCTCTGTGGGTCTTAGTTCAACAGCTTGTGGCAACAGAAACTAAGTTTCCCTCTGCCTTTATGTAAGTTTCTAGCTATCATTATTCTTTGAGGACTTACTATGTGTGGTAGGTACTAATTCACATCTAGATCTAATTTAATGCACACAAAAACAACATACGGGAGGTATCTATTTTTTTTTTTTAGCTGCCATCAAGTTGGCTCCTACTATGGCAACCCCATATGCAACAAATCAAGTCCTGTCATCCTGCAGTGTATAAAAGGAGCCCTCTGAGAAGCAGGAGGAGAGATCTCATTACCAGCAAGAGCCAGAGTAAAGGAAATTCTCTGGGCCCAGGATCCCGCAGAGTGAACCTCCAGGACCCAGGTGACTGTGACAGAGGAGCCGCAGCATACCCTGGGGCCACAGAACAGTTGATGGACTTCCCAGCCACAGAACAAGGAAAGCTCAGTGGTTTGTGCAGAAGGCTGGTTTGTGGAGTGGAATGTCTCTGGACACTTAATTGGGGAGGTGGGACTTCCTGACCCACAGAAGTAGAACTGAGTGCCTTTGGGCTGAGACGGTCCGGGGTGGGTGCCTGAGGGCACTTAATTCAAAGACCTTAAACTGAATGCCTTCAGGTTGAGGCTTATTAGAAAAGTGATATGCCCTCTGGGCATTTATTAACAGACTTGACAGAACTTTGTAACACGTCCTGATAAACAACTCAACCCTGAGCGTTTCTCGCCTGCATGACAGCTTGTTAATTTCCTTAATAAACCTTTTTATCATGAATTTTATCCGTGAGTTCTGCACAGCCGTTGCAATGGATATTAGAAACTATAGAGGTAAACTACAGAACCCGAAATAAGTCAGCATACAACATCCTTGAGAAACACCACAATTTAAATGTATCGGATTTTCTTGCAAGCAAGGATGGCTTCATCTCACATACTTCAGACATGTTATCAGGAGAAACCACTCCCTGGAAAAGGACAACATGCTTGGCAAAGTAAAGGGCCATCGAAAAAGAGGAAGAGCCTCAACAAGGTGGGTGGACACAGTGGCTGCAATGTGGCCTGGAACAGAACAGCAACTGTGAGGATGGTGCAAGTGGGCCGTGCTTCATTCAGCTGAATATAGATCGGGTCAGTGCGAGTCCAAACGGCTTCGCCAGCACCTAACAACAGGGTGTCTTCAGTCTTCCTTATTCACTACATGTCTTCAAAAGAAGGTGAGTCAAATGGAAATATCATGGCTTGGGTCGGGTACATCTTAGTCATCAAAGTGCCATCTTTGCTTTTTAACATTTTTAAAAAGTCTTTTGCAGCCGATTTGCCGAATGCAATATGAATACATCGTCTGATTTCTTGACTGCTAATTCCATGGGCATTGTGGCAGTTACGTAATCTCCTGTCAACTTGGAAAGGGGTGGAGTCCAGCCTGTCAATCAGGTCATAGCCAAGGAGGCCTCTGTGTGGGCATGGCCTTCTCCTGAGGATTCTGGGAACTCCTGTCTTCCTTCCCAGAGGTGTGAGAATCTCTCTGCTTCATCTTCCTGCTGACAAGCCACAAGCTATGCCAGAGCATTGGAGCTGGAGGAGCCATGTGGAGACCCATGTCAGCACTGAGATGCTTCCACCACCACTGGATCCACAAGATTTTTCACCCACTGGCCTGTGATCTTCCTATATTCGGTGTTATTGCATGTGTTGCGTGAGTCTAAAGAGGAATTTATAGAGTGGTTATCAGACATATGGGCTAATATCAGACTTATGAACTTGACCTGGACTGGGCTGGGGTGTTTTCTTAATGTACAATTGCTCTTTGATATGAGTGTCTCTGGGTTTGTTTCTCTAGTCAACCCGGCCTAACACAGGCGCTGACTGTTGTTCCAAGAAGAATGAAATCCTTGACAGCTTCCATTACTCTGCCATTTACATGATGTTAATTGATGCCATCATAGGGATTTTCATTTTTTGTATGTTCAAGTGCAATCCACAGCAGAGGCTGTACCTTTTACCATCATTAGTAGGTGCTTCAAATCATCTTCACTATGGACAAGCAACGTTCTGTCATTTTTATAACTTGAGTTGTTAATGAATCTTACTCCACACTTCTTTATATAGTCCAGCTTCTCAGATGATTTATTTAGGATATAGATTGAATAAGGAAGGTTAAAGAATACAACCCTAGGGCACATCTTTCCTTATATTCATGATTGCCCCTTGATTCATGTATAGGTTCCAAATGAGCACAATTAAGTCTTTTTGAATTTCCTTTTGTCTCAATTTTATTCATATTTGTTATGGTCCACAGTCAAACTCTCTTGCACAGATGAGGAAACACTTTTTTAAAAAATTATTCTCTTGTTTTTAACTAAAACCCAATTGACAACAACAATCAATACCCCTCATTCCACATTCTCTTCTGAATCCGGTTTGAAATTATGTCAAGACCCTGTTTGTGTTAGGCTGGGTCAACTAGCTCAGTGCAACTCAAGTCATTAAGTCCGATAGTAGTCCAGAAGGCCCTCTTCAGACTCACGCAGTCACATGCAATGATGCAGAATGCAGGAAGATCACAGGCTGTTGATTGCAAAGTTGTGTGGATCCAAGTTCGGTGGAAACCTGGCAGGGCTCCAGCAGCACTCGGGGTTGCCAACAAACAGGAAGGTGAAAGCAAAGAGAGGGGGAGGTTCCCAGACCTCTCCTTATAAGAAGGCCACACCCCTAAGGAGGGACCATCAGGCTGTGACCTGATTAACAGGTTGGATATCACCCCTACACTTTTATATATCTTCAAGTTGACATAAAATTATGTAACTATCACCCTGTTCATATATGTTTGTGGCCATTTAAAAATTATCTTCAGCAAAAATTTTCTACCATGTACTACTAATAATATTTTAGATCACTTTTGTGTTGGATTTGATTGCCTTTCTTTGGAATGGGCAGAAATGTGGATCTCTTTGAGTCAATTGGCTCGGTAGCTGTCTTCCAAGTCTCTGATGTAGATAAGCAAGTGCACCCGCCTCACATCTGTTTGCTGAAGCATCTCAACTAGGTTTCCAGCAATTCCTGGAGCCTTGTTCTTTTCCAGGGTCTTCAGGGCAGTTTGCACTTCTTCCTTCAGTATCAGTGGCTCTGGGTCACATACTGTATCCTGAAATGGTTGCACAGCAACCAATTGTTTTTGATACGGTGGCCGTGAATCTCTTCCAACTTCTCCTGGTGCTCTCCTCATCATTTTTGTTTTGGCCCATAGCATTCTTCGGTTTTGTGACTCAAAGTTGGGATTTTCTCTTCTGTGTTCATCTCTTTTGGTTGGTTAACTCCAAGTTTTGTAAAGCAATGTATTTCATTATAATACTTTGTCTTCTTGAAATGCCCATTTTGCTCTTTTCTTTCTTGCCTGCCCTTTTACATGACCTTTTTCGTTATGTATGTCTAAATGTCCTTGATGTCATCTCACAACTATTCTGATCTTCCATTACTACCGGATCAGTGCATCAAATCTATTCTAAACTCAGGGGATATTCACGGTCATAGTGTGATGCTCTTGGACTTGCGCTGATTTTCTTCAGCTTCCACTTGAACTTACACACGAGCAATTGATGTTCCAAAGTTAGTAGTATTCTCATTTTAAATACAATCTGACTAAGGCTACACATCTAGTAAACATCAAAATGGGAATCCAACCAAATTATTTTTTCTGGTTCTATATTCCATGTTTGCCAACATAATGCCACACAGCCTCTCATCACTTCCCCTCAAGAGGCCTGCAGAGATCTAAAGGAATCACTCATCCTCCCCCCTGCCTCCCGGAAGCTTCTTAATTATAGGCTATGCATCCTCAGTCCATTTAACACAAAACAAATGGCCACTTCCTCATCACTCCTGGCCAACACTTGTGGCTCTCCTGTGCATACCCTCCAGTTGGTCTCGGCCCCCATTTCAAGGATAATAGCCTCAACCCAGGCCAGCATTCCTGCCTGCATGGTGTTATTGTTAGCTGCTGTGAAACTGGCCCTGACTCGTGGTGACACCATGTATGATGACGGAAATACTGCCCAGTCCTGCAAAATCATGATGTTTAGTTGCAGATTAGACTGATTTTGAAAGGTAGATTACTAGGTACTTCTTCTTAGTTCAGAATACAGGAACCCTTTTATGCCCCTCAGTCCGTGCAAAGATTGTGGTCTGAGATTGAGTGGAATGTCCATTGGTTTATGTTTTATGTTACTGGTCAACTCAAAACCACACCCCTTTTTGCATAAAATTTCCTTTTGTTAAGCCGATTTTCAATCTCATGCCCTTGCAATTGTTTGTCTGAAACTATGTATAAATTTTTAATTGGCCTTTCTCACTATTTAAATTCCATCCTTAAATTTGGTTCATCATTCCAGCCTCTTGAGATCTCTCAGAACTTGTTTCTCACTGAATGTATTTTCACTAACTCTGTTCTGTTCCCTAGTGTAATTAGCCTGCTTTCCAAGATTCTGGGTTGTTGATAAACACTACATAGCAGAAGTGAGGTCCAAAACAAAAAACAGACCCAACTCACTGCCTTTGAGTCCATTCCAACCCATCGCAATCCTAGATGACAGGATAGAACTGCTCCCTACGGGTTTCTGGCACTCCAAATCTTTATGGGAACGCACAGCCTCAACTTTATCCCTCAGAGCAGCTGGTGAGTTTGAATTAACAACCTTGCAGTTAGCGGTCCAACACTTAACCCATTGTACAATCAGTGTTCCATAGAGACCCTTTACATTGAGATGTGCTTGGATATTACAGGAACTTTGTGTGCCTTCCATGCTCCTGTCCCCTGTTCTCAGTGCAGTCAGCCTCTCATGTCCAGCATCCCCCCCAATGTCTCTCTCCTCTTCTGCCTCAAAATTTCTCCATGGCTTTGAACAGCAGCCTGGAAGTTGGGGAGGGGTAGTGTTGCCAAGAGCAAACCTCAATTGATGGGAGATAGGAATCAGCAGACAAACACCCAGTTTCCTACATCTGAGTGGGACAATTCAGCTGAGGCATGAATGCGCATAGCTTCTCATAGAGTCCCGGAAGGCTAAACCCGAATTGTCATTGTAACCAGTTGAGCAATCCCCGTGTATTCATTAGCCTTTCTTTATTCTGTTTTGCTTTTCCCATCTTCCTAACTGGCTTCCTGGGGCCATCTCCAAAGAAAACGCTGCACCCAACTTCATGTCTCAGACTTTGCTTTCAGGGAAACCTAGAAGTTAAGATAGATTATTTCTGATTTAATTTCAGGATATATTCTTTTCTTTTTTTTTTTTAATTTCAGGATATATTCTTAAGGTGTGTTCCTTTTTAAAACATTTTTGTTTCAATTGAATATTTTAAAGTATTATACAAAAAATTGGAAATTGGGTAAATGTGGACGAATCTAGTAAGTTAATAAAATTACTAGCTGACATTTTTATATACTGTATGTCTCCTTAGAATTTTTCAAGGCATGATGTAATAACCAGGGACTTATATTCAATGTACCAGTTTATAGCCTACAATTTCAACTTACATTTCCTTACTCTGTTATTTGCTTTCCCCTTATTCTTCTAATGTTATCAAATAGCCCTAAAACCAGTGCTTTCCATAGCATTGTTTAATAATTATCTCTCAGTTGGTTGCTTTCCCTTGAGGTTCCTGTCTTCTGGAGACAAAGTTATGGTGTGGTTCTTTTTTTCCTTCGAGGCATTAGCTCAATGGCCAGACACATTAGTGCTCATCAAGGTTCATTACATGAATGAGTAAACACGCCACAGTTTACTCTGGCACTTCTGCACAGTGACCAGCAACTTGTTGCCAAATTTTCAAGATGGTCATCCACTTTATGGTGAGCATGTGGAATTCAGAATATCTTAGACTTCCTATCACTCCTTCCCTCTGTGTGTCTATGTTTCTTTTATGCACCTAACAAATCTTAGCAATGCAGTTTATGTGAAAAGTGGTTGAGTGTGCAACTCAGGACATGTTGCTTACTCCATTGGCGGCTTATCTCCGGGGACCATTCAACCTAAATAAACCAACCAGGTGAGTAACCTTAAACTTTCCCATCCTTATTGGAAATTTCCATTAAGGTTATTCCAGGCTAAATAGTAATTCAGGGGTTCCTAAAGTGGACACATTTATATTTCCTTCCACCACTCACAGACCCAAGAGTGTCTAATTAATTTGCCTACTAACATCACCTAGCAGATACATGACTTAGACATTTCAAAATACCACAGCCATTTTCAGATGGCTTCTAAACACTATAAAACTCAACAGTAATCCAAGAGAGTTGAGTCAATTCTGATTCACAGTGACCTGATAGGACATAGTAGCATCACTACACATGTTTTCCAATACTGTAAATCTTATAGATGCAGATGACCACCTCTTTCTGCAATGGATCAGCTGGTGGCTTTAAACCACGGACCTTTTGATTAGCAGCCAAGTGCATAGCCATTGTGCCACGAGGGCTCTTCTACAAACCATGCCAGTAAATTAAATAAAAGCTCAAGATGAGTAACAATGGATCAAATCTATTTGTTCCTTCTGATGTGCCAGAGAGATTCACAGACGTCATTATGTACGTAGCTTTCACAGCACTTTGAAATAGCTACTACTATAATCCCTATTCAATAAAGAAATAAATGGAATTCAACAAGGTTAAGTTACTTTTCTATGGTTACACAAAATAAGGAATAAACATAACTTCATTTTATAGAAGAAAAATAATTTTTACCAAGAATTAAATATTAACTGTCAGGACTAATTCTACACCCAGGTAAGAAAGCGACCTAACAGTATAATTTCAGAGATATAAAAATATTGTCTTGACTCCAAATTTTACCCATTGCACTGTCCTGCCATGGATTCAGGGATTGCATCAGCAGTTTAACTTTTTAAGCTGATAGACGTCCTACAGATAGACTTCATGAAAGAGAAACAGAGAATCTGGTAGCCATACTACATATATATTTTTCCAGCAGTTTTATTGACACATAATTTACATATCACACAATGGAATAGTTCAATCATTCAACCATATCAAGAGGAGCTGTACAATCACCACCACATTTATCTTAGAGCCTTTCCCCCATGGCCACCCCTGTGTGTACAACATATATTGAGATGTGCACCTGCTGACAAGCCAACCAAACTTAAAAACCAAAAAATGAAACTCACTGCCTAAGTTAGGTTGTTGAATTAGCTTACCCAGTGATTCTCAACTCTGTCTGCATATTATAATTATTATTCCTGGAGAACATTTAAAAAAATACTGTTGCTTCAGCTGCTGATTCTACTTATGTACAGCCAAATACTTCATGGGGTTTGTTTTCTTGGTTTGGAAGCTTGGGGTCATGGTTTCATGAGACATCCCAGGTAACTGACATAATACAGTTTTTAGTGCTTTTGTTCTTCCTCCTACTTTATTGAACAATGAATGCCTTAGTCTAAAAGCTTGCACATATCCATCCAATGTACAACAATTTGTTTCTATTTTTCAGAAGAAAGAGAGTCAGGAGGAGGAAGTGTAATGTGTGGTTAGTTGTCTCCAAAAACACCTGCCTCTTCTGCTATGAGTTGAGAAGAGATGCATGGTGCCCAGCAACCCCTATTGACCATTTTGATCAAAGATTCTATAAAAGAGCACAACTTAATTGAATGAGAATCTACATTAGAAAGGGGGTGGGCAATAAAATGTAAAATTCCCAGGTAAAAACTAAGAGGGAAAGAGAGAGAGAGAATCTCATCATGGCCCCCTAAGCCCCAGAGACAACATCCCTGCTCAGAGTAGCCAATGCACAGAGAGGACCATAGGGCCAGCCCCTCCAGGAGCCACGATGTTCCCTCACTGACCCATAATGCTACAGGGGACAGCACTGGAGACACTGCAGAATGTGTGCCTGGTCTGCCCCACCCACAGCAGGGTAAACCACGAAGGGACTGCAACAGAGCAGCCAGGGGAACAAAGTAACCAAGTTCCCGGTGAATCCTGAAAATAGACAGAATTCTGACTCGGGGGACCAGGCTTGACACCTCATCAGACTCAATTGGACAACACTCAAAAGGGTCAGCAGACAGACCTGAAACTATCCATCTTTTTTTTCTTTTGCCCTATGTCTATCTATATGAGATAGGCAGGGCAAACAATCCCAAGGAGACAACAATGAGACCAACAGTCCCTGGTGGACATGGGACAGGATGGTGGGGTGGGGAGGGGGCAAGCAGGGAGTCAACAAACTCAGAGATGAGGGAACAATAAGTGTGGTAGTTATATAATTGTTTGTCAATTTGAGAGGATTAAGAGTGAAGGGGTGGAGTCTAGCCTGTCCATCAGGTGATAGCCAATGAGGCTTCTGTGTGGGCATGGCCTTCTCCTGAGGATTCTGGGAACTCCAGTATTCTTGCTTGAGATACGCTCTGAGAGAGTCCCTGAGAGACACTCTACTGACAAGACACATGATACTATACTTATAGACCCGGTGCCCTGGGAACTGGAGAAGCCACCACACATCCCTGCCAGCGCTGAGATGCTTACACCACTGGATCCACAAGACTTCCCACCCACTGACCTGTAATCTTCCTGCATTGGGCATCATTGCATGTGTTTCCTGAGTCTGAAGAGGACTTTATAGATTGGTATCAGACATGTGGGCTAATAGAGGCCAATGTACATATATTTATATGTTAAAGTATGAAGAGAGCAGACAGACTTTAGGCCTTTACTCAAAGCCTCCATAAACATAAGAACACTGTTCTAATAACCTGGCACTCTTTGATACTCACCTTCCTGACATGATCACTGAAGACAAAATGGGTGCATAAGCAAATGTGGTGAAGAAAGTGGATGGTGCCCAGCTATCAAAATATGTAACATGTGGGGTCTTAAAGGCTTGAAGTTAAACAAGCAGCCATCTAGCAGGGAAGCAAACAAGCCCACATGGAAGAAGCCTGGGGGATCATGAAGTGTTGACGGGATCCAGTATCAGGTATCAAAAGACCCAAAACAAACAATTATATTGATGTGAATGAGTGGGGTGGAGTGGAGACTGAAAGCCCATGTGTAGACAATTGGACATCCCCCATAGAAGGGTTACCAGGAAGGGACAATTCAACCAGGATGCAGTGTAGCAGTGACAAAACATATATCATTCCTCTAGTTCCTGAATGCTTCCCACCCCCCACCCACTACTATGACCCAGTTCTACCTTACAAATCCGGCTAGATTGGAGTACATACAGTGGTACAGATAAGAACTCTCAACACATGGAATTCAGGACAGATAAACCCCTCAAGTACAGTAGTGGGAGTAGCAAGATCATGAGGGTAAGGCAATGGTGGGGGCAGTGGGGGGGAGAAAGGGGAAGCCCATCACAAGGTGGGATAAATGGCCAACCCCCCAGGGGGACAAATAATAGAAATGTGGGTGAAGGGGGACAATGGACAGTGTAAGACAGGAAATAACAACAATAATATATAATTGATCAAGGATTCACGAAGGTGGGAGGGGAGGAGAGTGAGGGGAAAAAAGAGGAACTGATACCAAGGGCTCAAGTTTTGGAAATGTTTTGGAAATGTTGATGACAACATATGTACACGTGTGCTTAATATAATTGAATGATGGACTATCATAAGCTTTGTAAGAGCCCCCAATAAAATGATTAAGGAAAAAAAAGTGTTTTTAATTCTCATAGACTCCAGACTTTCTGGATTATCATGACTGGAGGAACACCTGAAAATATTGCCCTAAATGAATCTTTAAACCTTAAACCAAAAATACTCCTGGAAGGCTTCTTTAAGTCGAGCAATAGTTTAGCATAACTAGTAAGAAATCTCTGCCTTTAAAATCCTTGCTCTTAGTCTGGCTAGACCAGAGGATGTACACTGGTACAGATAGGAACTGGAAACACAGGGAATCCAGGGCGGATGATCCTTTCAGGACCAGTGGTGTGAGTGGTGATACTGGGAGGGTAGAGGGAGAGTGGGTTGGAAAGAGGGAACCAATTACAAGGAACTATATGTGACCTCCTCCCTGGGGGACGGACAACAGAAAAGTGGGTGAAGGGAGACGTCCGACAGGGCAAGATATGACAAAATAATAATTTATAAATTATCAAGGGCTCATGAAGGAGGGGCTAGCGGGGAGGGAGGGGGAAAATGAGGACCTAATGCTGGGGGCTTAAGTGGAGAGGAAATGTTTTGAGAATGATGAGGGCAATGAATGTACAAATGTGCTTTACACAATTGATGTATGTATGGATTGTGATAAGAGTTGTATGGGCCCCTAATGAAGCGATTAAAAAAAATCCTTGCTCTTTTACAAAAAACTACCTCTGTAGGATCATGTTAACAACACCTACTCAAAACATTAGAGAAGAGATTTATGGGGCAAAGTATTCATGCTAATGGAGGAATACGTTCGGAAAAGAAGAGAACAATGGTTGTACAGCATGTGATCCATGTCAGTGAATTGTACCAGTAAAAACTGTTGAAAATGGACATTTCTGTAACAGCAGCAAAATTAATTCTTCGTAAAATATTATTGTTTAGATCTCACCCTCCTCCCCCAAGAGTCTGATTGAATTGGCCTGAGTGAAGAGTCAGGCAGGTTTAAAACTCGAGCTAACCAGCCACAAAACAAATAAATAACTCATTGTCATCAAGTCCATGCTGATCCATAGTGACCTTCTGTGGATTTCTGAGACTGCAACTGTTTTTTTTTAAATAAATCATTTTATTGGGGGCTCTTACAGCTCTTATAACAATCCATATAACAATCGTATCAAGCACACTTGTACATATGTTGCCATCATCCTGTACAAAACATTTTCCTTCAACTTGAGCACTTGGTATAAGCTTCTCTTTTTCCCTCCCTCCCCCACCCTGGGGAACCCTTGATAAATTATATATTATTATTTAAACTGTTGAGGGGAGTAGAAAGCGTAGACCATGTGGATCACAGTGCAGTGTGTAACCACTACACCACCAGGGCTCCTTTACAACAAGACCTTGGAGAAAAAGGAAGCACAAACCAGGTAAGGCTTTTTGAGAATGCCTATTATGACCCTAAGTGAAAAGGCAGCTCCCGGTTCGAAATGTAAGCGGAAAAACATTGAAGGTTGAGTTAGTTAATTGTGCCAATCTGGCCGATAATCACATGTGGGGCTAATTGAAAGGCGGAGGGATAAATGGGTGGTGAGCCTCACCTTTCTAGCGCTCGGGTCTCTTGCTTTGTGATGGTCGCACCAGGGTGCAGCTGCCTTAGCAATTCCCTGCTTCAGCTTGCAAGATTGACTTCCTACAAGACATCCCCAAGGAGAAGCCACATGGACCTACCCCGATGCAGCCCTGGGTGCTGGAGCAGCCCTGTGGAGACCCCTGCTAGTGCTGAGATGCTTACACATTCACTGACTCAGCTTTCCTCCTGCAGTCGGTATCATTGTGTTTGTTTTGTGAGGTGGAGGACTTTGTGGACTGGTGTTGGATTAATGGGTTAATATTGGATTTGTGGGCTTGGGCAGCATTAGGTTGGGATGTTTTCGTGATGTACACTTTCTTTACATAAAACTCTCTTATACATGAGTTGCTGTGGATTTGTTTCTCTAAAGTACCTAGACTAACACAAAGGTAAATTTTCTTTATGTTCTGTGTGATTGTTTGCCTTCGCGCAATCTGTTCTTTCCTAACAGTTTTATTGGCATAGACGGTAGTTAAAGAGATTCTCTGAGACACTGGCACATAGACGAGAAGAGTTTTACAAGCACCTGTACCATGTCCGCAGGTAGGAACAAAGCCATAAAGGACAATAATCCAAATAGACTGTGCCCCCACCCTCAAAGGAAAGTCGTCCTGACACGAAGAAGTGGAGATTTTTAAAAGATGAAGCATGGCGTACTACCATAGTAGTAGAAATACTTGATTTGATTGCCCATTTTTAGTAGGTAGTGTTCACTGTACTTCGATGTCTTATTCAATCCACAAATTGCCTCTATGAGCAATCACTATTATTAGTTTCTGGGCTAGATATAGTCTATTTATTCTCTGCACTAACTGCCATCTCTTTGAAGTGCTTTCCTGTTTTTTCAGAGGGTGGAAAGCTAATTACTCCTCCAGAGCCCTCTGCAGCTAGGTTTCTAGATGGTGATAAGTGCCATTAATTAGATGCTTTGGGTAAGATTTTGAAGGTAGATGGTGGTGGTGAAGAACAATTCTCTGATATGTTTGCTATTTTCACCTGGCAGTTGTACTAATAGTGACAGCTGATTTCAGCGGTCCAGTGTCCAGACAATTGCAGTGGCAATGGCCACTTCTGGATCCCTAGATATGAGTCAAAATGGTAGAATCTTGATGTCAGCAGCAGCAAGTGGCCGTTTCTTCACCATCCTAATTGGGCCAAGAGCAACACCTCTCTCCTGGTGTGAATGTTCTGTTGTGCTCTAGATGTTTCTGCATGGTACACCTAGAACCCATGCCTCTAGCCTTCCCAACAATTTTAATACTAGGAGTTAAAAGTTAACTAAGCACTTTTAACTCCTAGCATTACATTCCCTGTGCATCAAAATTCAGATTGTGATTTCTGAACGACCTTTAAAAAAAATAAATAAGCATTGTCTTAGAGCATATAAGTAAATATCCAAAGTTATACAGCCAGTAAGAAGTTGATCCAGATTCTATACTTCATTAGGTGAAAAGTGCTCCCCAATTTGGAACTAGAATGAAGAATTACAGACTATATTTCAAATAGACTAGACAAAGTGAAGTCCTGCAAAGCCAAGTTCACATGCACTCCCTTCCCTCTTTTAAACCTATGAGTTGCACTTGTGATTGCGGTAAGTGCTTAACTTAATTGGTTTGCATCCATGCCGGGACCTCTGGGATGCCACTTACATAACTCATCCACAGGAGTCTGTCTTGCCAATAATAGTTGCGGAAGGCTCTCACTCAATAGCCACATTAAACACAGAGCTCTGTTCTTGGTAACTAGCTACCTTCTGATCCTAAATCCTGGGGGGTCTGAGGAGCTAACGGCAAAAATAATAATAGTAGCTGAAAAGTACCGAGTATTTACCATGTGCCAGGCACGGTTCCACTACTTTGCAATTTCCTGGTGTGATCTTCACAACAACCCTATGTGGGAAGGATTATAACCTATGTACTAAAGATTACAAAACTAAAACACACCGAGATAGAGAAACATGCCAAGGTCATACAGCCAAAGAATTGTAAGGCCTAGATAACCAGTTACGTAGACTCTTATTTATAATGCTCTATTCCTTCCCAATCACACTCAGGACAATTTCTCATTTTCTGTAGCTGAGTGGAATTCTCTAGTATGGTAAGATATAAATATTAGTTATCATTGAGTTGACTCCTACTCAAGGGACACCCTCCCCCCCCACACACACACACCCTACCCTTTCACACACACACACACATGTCAGAGTAAAACTGTGCTCATAGGGTTTTTGAAAGTAGGTTGTCAGGCTTTACTTTCAAAGTGCTTCTAGGTGGATTTGAACTTCCAACCTTTCAGTTAGCAGACAAAATCAGTAACCCCTTGCATGACCCAGGGACTCCTAGATATAAGTAAACCAACAAGAAATTGTGAATGGTGCGTTCCTTTAGATCAGCCCTCCTGAAACTGCATCCCTCTGCTTCATTTCTCTCTGTAGAGCATCCTCCTCCAGGTGTCATTGATCTGGTGTTTCCAGTTGCTGAGAGCAAGTCAGAGCAGGATCTGATCAACTTCACTGCAACAGTTCCTGGCAGCTACATTCGTTCCTTTCTTCTTCTTGGTATTATGTTGCAATCACCTCCTACATAATATTGGGTCTTCCCTCTCTGGGTGGGCATTCAGGGTCATGCTATGTATAGTCAGGGCAAAAATGTGTGGGCACTGAGAAAGCAAAGATGATGCTAAAAAATGGTTAGACCTGAGCTGATACCAAGGGCTCAAGTAGAAATAAAATGTTTTGAAACGATAATGGTAACATATGTCAAATGTGTTTGATACGATGAAAAATTTGTTTAAATACTAATAATTTTAAAAATGGTTAGACCCCACCTTCGGCCATCTCATGAAAATTTAAAATCAAAGTAAACATGAGGCTCTCTCATTAGACAGCCCTCTTTTCCTGACCAGGATTTCCACTCAACTCCCATTTCTCGTAGAAACACATCTCCATGGAGGCGAGCATTTTTTTAAAATTCTGCACGACAGAGAGCCAGACTAAGATGTTCTGTCGAAATTACAAAACACTATACTTTCAAATAGCTGTTGAATTATTTAGTGACTTTACACTGTCCAAATGCTGGGCTCTTTGGGTAGACAATGTCTTAGTTTTCCTCCTATCTCTTTTGTTATGACAGTCAGTAAGTGGAGAGATATTGCTCTTCTTAATTATTTATAAAATAATAATCTACATTAAGGATCAAGTTCCTCTGACAGGTTTGGGGTTTCAAATCAGGTAGTCAAGAGAAGGAGAAGTTCAATTATTCTTCCGGTTCAGTTAAGTGATTGGTATGCCTAAACTAAACTTCTCCATATTTGCTTTTTTCTCATCTTCTCCTTTCCAATACTTTTTCTTTATCTTATATTGGTTTCTTGAACTATAAACTGTATTTGCCATCACTTCTGCCTGGTATTGGGAGTCCTTGGATGGATCAGATGGTTAAGTGCTTGACTATTAACTGAAAGATTGATGGTTTGAGCCCAGCCTGGGGTGCCTGATGATCTGCTCCCAAAGGGTCACAGCCTTTAAAACCCTATGGAGCAGTTCTACGGTGCGCACCTGGAATCATTTGTGTTGGAATCAACTTTACAACCGCCACTGGCACTTGGTAACCATTAGCCGATTCAGCATCTCAAGAAAACATGTTTTCGAAGTGTTCTGCAGTGTGTTCAAAGCTATAGAGAGATGCTTGTCGGGTGCCCTTGAGTCAATTCCAACCATAGCAACCCGACTTTCAACAGGCCAGAACGCGGCCCGGCCTGGGCCACCCTCACAATGGTTCTTAGGTTGGAGCTCCTCGTTCCAGCCACTGTCTCACTCAAGTTCCTCAGGGCCTTCCTGGTTTTCGCTGCCCCTCCACTTTTCCCAACATGATGTCCTTCTCTGGGGCCTGGTCTCTCTTGATAACATGTCCAAAAGTGCATGAGACAAAGTCTTGCCATCCTTGGTTCTAAGGAGCATTCTGGTCGCACTTCTTCCAAGACAGCTTTCTTTGTTCTTTAGGCAGTTCACGGAACGTTAACTATATTTTGCCAGCACCATAGTTCAAATGCATTGATTTTTCTTCGGTCTTCCTAATTCAGTGTCCAACTTTCACATGCTTAGGAGACAATTGAAAATACCATGGCATGGGTCAGGCATACCAAAAAAAATCCTGTACAGAGATAGTTGGCAATATTTATCAAAATAAAAATGTGCATCTTCTTTAACCTGGCAATTACATATCCTATGAGAAAGATGAGCATAAACCAAACTCCTGTAAAGCTTCTTAGCCAAGGAAGAGTTCTAATCTGTTCTATAGGGTCTATAAGAGTTGGAATCGACTTGATGGCACTGGGTTTGGGTTTGGGAAGTGGGGTAACATCTAAAGAGCATAAAGTAGGATTTTAAAAAGAAACAAAAGCTCCCTGCCATCAAGTAAATGCGGACTTACAGTGACTGTATAGGACAGGGTAGTCCTGCCCCTGTTTGAGGTTTCAAGACCATAACTGCTTATGAGAGAAAGCCCTGTTCTCTGCCTCAGTAGCTTTGGGTGGTTTTGAACTGCTGACCCTGTGAATCGAGCCCATTGAGAAACCACTACTGCACCAGGGCTCCTATAAAGCTGGACTGGATACTGTGTTATTGTTGTTGTTTTAAATCATTTTATTGGGGGCTCATACAACTCTTATCACAATCCACACATACATCCATTGTATCAAGCACAGTTGTACATTTGTTGCCATCATCATTCTCAAAACATTTGCTTTCTACTTGAGCCCTTGGTATCAGCTCCTCATTTTTCCCTTCCCTCCGTTCCCCCCTTCCCTATGAACCCTTGATAATTTATAAATTATTATCATTTTGTCATATCTTACATTGTCCGATGTCTCCCTTCACCCACTTTTCTGTTGTCCATCCCTCAGGGAGGAGATTATATGTAGATCCTTGTAATTGGTTTCCCCTCCTACCCCACCTTCCCTCCACCCTCCTGGTATCGCCACTCTCACCGCTGGTCCTGAAGGGAACATCTGTCCTGAGTTCCCTGTGTTTCCAGTTCCTATCTGTGCCAGTGTACATCCTCTGGTCTAGCCGGATTTGTAGGGGAGAACTAGGATCATGATAGTGGGGAGGGGGGAGCATTTAGGAACTAGAAGAAAACTTTCTACTATGTTTCATCATTGCTACACTGCACCCTGTCTGGCTCGTCTCCTCCCCGCAACCCTTCTGTAAGGGTATGTCCAGTTGCTTACAGGTGGACTTTGGGTCCCACTCTGCACTCTCCCTCATTCACAATGATATGATCTTTTGTTCTTTGATGCCTGATACCTGATCCTATCAACATCTCATGATCACACAGGCTGGTGTGCTTCTTCCATGTGGGCCTTGTTGTTTCTTAGCCAGATGGCCGCTTGTTTACCCTCAAGCCGTTAAGACCCCAGACTCTATATCTTTTGATAGCCGGGCACCATCAGCTTTCTTCACCACTTTCGCCTTTGCGCCCGCTTTGTCTTCAGCGATCCTGTCGGGGCAGTGAGCATCTCAGAGTGCTGGATTATTAGAACAAAGTGTTCTTGCATTGAGGGAGTACTTGAGTAAGGGTCCAATGTCCATCTGCTTTCTTAATACTAAACCTATAAATATATGTACATAGATCTATTTCCCCTTTGTCATATATATATTTACATATGTATATGCCTGTATTTAGATCTCTATAAATGCCCTTTGCCTCCTAGTTCTTTCCTCTATTTCTTTGTACTTTCCTCTTGTCCCACTATCATGTTCAGCCTTCATTTGGGTTTCAGAAATTCCTCTCGGCTACATTGACCTTGATCCAGCCCTGCCAGACCTCCTACACCCTCCTTTCCATCGATTTTTAATCGATCACTTATTGTTCCCTTGTCCCTGGGTTTGTTAACACCACTTCCTTTCCCCCACCTCCACCTCTCCCATGTCCCCCAGAACTGTCATCCTGTTGTTCTCTCTTCCAGCTTGTTGATCCCGCCTATCCCATCCAGATAGACATGCAGTGACAATATGCACAAACACTAGACAGAGCACAACGAAGCAACAATAGCTACAACAACAAAAACCCTATAAATAGTTCAAGGTCTATTTGTTGACCTTTACAAGTGTTTTCCAGGCCACGCCCTGGCCCTACCATCTATTTTTGGTATTTCCTGGGAATTTCGTTGCTCTGCTCCCCTTGCTGCTCTGTTGCACACCCCCAATGTCTCACTCCAGAGTGGTGGGCTCAGGGAGGGCACAATTCCCGCTATACGTCTCCAGTGCTATTCCCCATGGTGCTATGAGTCAGTGAGGAATGTTGTGTCTCGTGGTGGGGCTGGCCCTATGGTCCTCTCTGTGCATTGGCTGCTCTGAGCAGAAATATTGTCCTCAGGGCTTGGTGGGCCAGGATGTGCTTCATTCTTTTTTCCCTCCCCCCTCGTTGGTTCCTGTGTGCTCTGATCAGGAGCTTCTCTTTGAGCTGTAGCTTCAGTGCTGTCCTCTGAAGTGAATTCTTCAGGGGTCAGGGGTGGGAGGGGGGGAGTCCACTTAGCTGGTAATGGGGCCAGCCCCTCAGGCTTCTCTATTGGTTCCCTGCTTCATGTCAGTGTGTTGTGTTCTTGTCTTGGAGCACAGGGTTGAAGCCTGGTCCCTCTTTCCCTGTGGAGATATAAACAACACCCTCTCCTTGGGTGGGTTAGTGCCCTTTTCCCCCGGCTACCTATGTCTTTTTTTTACCCTCCTTTTTAGTTGGCTACCATATGTATCCCTGACTTTAGTCTGGCCCCTGCCATATTATCTGGACCTCACCCCAGGTACGTTATGTATACAGTAGCTTCTTCCCTATGCCCTTTTTGGATTTTTTGAGCTTACTTCAGGGGACTCATGTTGTACTTGTCCTTTTGTGATTGACTTACTTCACTTAGCATAATTTCCTCCAGTTCTCCCCATGCAGCGATGTGCTTCATGTGCTCATCACTGCTTTTTAGGGATGCGTAATACTCCATTGTATGTACGTACCACCGTTTTTTAATCCATTTGTCTGTTGATGGAAATTTAGGTTGCTTACAATTCCTTGCAATTGTGAACTGCGCCGTGATGAACATTGGGGCACAGATATCTAGCCATGGTTTGTTTCTTGTCTCTTCTGGCTATATACCCAGTAGGGGGATTGCTGGATCGTATGATAGCTCAATTGCCAACTGCTTTAGATATGGCCAAATCGATTTCCATAATAACTGTATATACCTACAGGTCCACCAGCAGTGGACAAAAGTTCCTATCTCCCCACAGCCCCTCCAACACTTGTTACTTTCTGATTTCTTGAATTGGGCTATCTTTGAGGGTATTAGGTGGCAACTCATTGTTGTTTTAATTTGCATTTCTCATATGGCTAGATATCTCATATCTTTATTGGTCATTTGGATTTCTGCCCTTGAGAAGCTTCTAGAAGCTCAGGTCCTTTGCCCACCTACTCAGTGGACAATTGGGCTTTTTCTTCTTGTAAGTTAGCAGAGTACTGTAGATTTTAGTAATAAGGCTTTTGTCTGATGTGTCATTGCTAAAGATGTTTTCCCATTCGGTGGACTCTCTTATTACTCTCTTGAGGAATTCTTTCAATGTACACAGGTGTTTTATCTTTGGTATATCCCACTGGTCGATTTGTGCCTCCTCTGTGTTTGTGTCCTTCCTGATTTCCGATAGCCTATGTATTCCTTGTGCCTAGGTTTTCAGGTTTGTCCCAATTCCCTCATTAATGGCCCTAATAGTTTGGGGTTTTACCTCTAGGTCTGTGATCCACCTGGAGTTTATTCTTCTGCATGGAGTGAGGTAAGGGTCTTGCTTCATTTTTCTGCAGATAAAGTCTCATACACATGACACTTCTGAGTTTCCTGTTTACCTTTGCAAAGTCCTTTTATTCTCATCCCTTCCTCAAAATGAAATTTACAACGGGCTTGTGTGTGTTCTAGTCTCTCTGGAGCAGCCATGCCCCCCATTCCTCTGTGCACAGCTCATTGTAATGTTCATGTGGATTCTTTGTGGCAGTTACTGGAGCATGCAACCACTTCTCCAGAAAGAGAGAGCCCTAATAAGCTCTACATGTTCCTCTGTTGCAGGGCTCCTGCCTTTTTCATCTCTGTTTTTCCGACAGAGCTGAGCATGACACTTGCATGTCCTCCATGCAAATATTAATGGAGCACTTAGAATATTCACCGAGGATGCAGAGCGGAGTGACACCTGAAGTATAAGCAGGTAAATGAGCATGACATTTGTGATAAGCACTACAAAAACCTCATACACAGGGGGCTAGGGGAGAAGAGGAGAAGGACTGACTCACATCTAGGAAGGGCAAGGAATAACACAGAGGAGAAGACCTTGGCCTTGAACAAGGAATCGAGGATGAACTAGAATCTTACTAGACAGAGGGAGCAGCATGTGAAAAGAACAGGGCAGTGTGGGGAAGCCGTGATGTGTCTGAATGATTGGAGGAGCAGAGAGTTCAGGCAGACTGAGGAATGAGTGGAGGGGGAAAGATAGGTAACAGCTGCTGAAGGAAGTGTGGGGGGCATCCTGGGATTGACTGGCAATGTTGGCCAAGAGTGGGGAGAAATAGGTACTCTCCCATTACTGGTGTGCTCAGAGTATAACATTAAGGAGAGTAAGTTGGCAATAATGATGAAAGTCAAGAAGCACATCCTCTGTGACCTGTCAATTATACATCTCATAACTTATCCCATAGATATATTGTGACACCACGTACACACAAGACTATTCATATCAGCATTGCTTGTAAAAGCAAAGGACTGAGGTATAGGGAGGTGGTAAAACTAAACTCCAACAATAAGTGACTGGTGAATACATTATGTACACAGGATGAAATACTATGTCCAATTCTGCTCTGCACTCATAGGATACTCAGTGGCCAGAATATAGATACAATATATAACATAATATATTGTCATATTAATTAAATAATATAATAAAATACCAAAATCATAATAAATAAATGATAATATTATCAAGTATATATTTATATACACATCTTCCGACTAATGAGGATCCTGTGTATGAAGAGTAGAACCATGTTCCAGAGGATTTTCAAGGCTGTGATTGATTGATTGCCAGGGCTATCTGCCGAGGTGCCTCTGGGTGGCTTCAAACTGACAATTTTTTAAATGAATAGTTGCTTGATCAACCATTTGCACTACCTAGGGACTCCATTAAACACACATGCACACACTACACAAGGGGGCTTCAAAAAAAATCTGTGGAGCATTTTCATTATCTTTCGATTCCATTTTTCCACATTTTTAAGCCTCCTTATATTTATGTATAAGAAAACAAATATGGTTGCAATTTAATAGAACTGCTTTCTGACCTGTCCATTACATATCTAGAAATCTTGTAAAGATACACGAGAAATTAATAAGAGCCCTGGTTGGCTGACACAAAGAATAACCAAAACCAAACCCATCATCGAGTTGACTTTGACCCCACTTTACACCTTTTCAGTCTGGAGCCATATGACTGTGTTGGGTAGTCAGATAAATTGCAATTAAAATGAATACAACAGGAACAAATAGCAACATGTGAGAATCAGATGTGTTAAAGGAAGGTGGGGACAGTGAGGAGCAAAAGTCTCAGGTAAGAGCAGAGGCGGGCACACTAGTAAGAAGCTCTTGCAAGGGTTAAGCCCTGAGGTGATAAAGTCCTAAACTCAGCACAGTGAGTGTGGAAGAGGGCATAGACTTCAGATATGTCTTGGAGGTAAATTTACATACTTTTTGTGAGCAATTAACTATATACCAGATATTGTTTGTACATGAAGCCACACAATCCCTCCAACTAGCATAAGGAAGAGTGTCTGGCTAATGCACACGGTTAAATGTTCAGCAGCAAACCAACATGTTGGTGGTTCGAATCCACTCAGAGGTGCATTGGAAGAAAAGCCTGGTGATCTGCTTAAAAAAAAAAAAATCAGTCACTGAAAACCCTGTGGAATACTGTTCTACTCTGACACACAGGGGGCTCCCATGAGTCACAGTAGATGGCAACTAGTTTGGCCTTTTCTGTTTTACCACTTGAAGAGATTTTATTGGCCCTATTTTTTTTTTTAATGATAAAACAAACTAAAACTCAGCAAGGTTCCGTGACAGCACAAGGAAAATGTCCAAAGACAAAGCAAGTAAATAAATGGGGAGAGGGGGACAACAGTTGCTATCAAGTTCATACTGACTCACAGTGACCCTAGGGACAGAATAGAACAGCTTCATCGAATTTCTGAGGTTGAAAGGCTTTAGAGAATCATACTCATCTTTCTCCTGCTGGACAGCTGGGGAATTCCCAGCCACAGACCTTTCTGCAGCTGAGTGCTTCACCTCTGGATCACGAGGGCTCCTTAGCAAGGATCACCGAGAGGAGGAAATCGTCAAAGTAGGATTTGATTCCCTACCCTGTGCTACACTGCTCATGGAGCCCTGAAAGGAGGGCTTAGATCTGGAGGCAATTTCCTGTCGGCAAAGAGAGAAGTGAGAAACCTCAGAGACAAAGAATAGACAGCTTTGGACAGCTCTGAAAAATCCCTGGAGATCCTGAGGCTGGATGGCTAGGAAAAGAACGAGGGTATGAGCCCTAGTCTGGGGGCTGGAAGTCAGGACAAGAGTTGGGCGGAGGTTGGGAAGTAGCAGATGGTTCCATGGTCATAAGACTGACTCTAAAATATTGGGAGAAACCCAGACTCCCCAAAGGCCTACTGAAGCCAGAGGCTCTATAAGACTCAGCCCCCTTAGTCCCCTCTCTATGGACTCAGCTCACTGACTCCTGGGACCTGCTGGGCCAAATTGTGTCTCTCCCTCCCCAACAGGAAATGCTAGAAGGGGGTTCCCGGGGGTGCCGTTTAGCTGGAACGGGCTCCATATTTTCCCCTTCCATCTCCCTGCGGTATCAAGTGTGTGGCTATTGATTTCCTCCCTGCATTTGTTTTTGTTATCCATTATTTATGGGATCATTTTTCCATCCTTCGTGCATGAAGGCAAATTTTGTGTAAAAATCAATTGAGTGAGCGCCTCCGATGGCTTGTTGCATTCTCTTGGCTTTCATCTCCAAGGCATCTGCTCTCAGGAGATGCAGAGAAAGATATGAGGGAGCATACCCCAATGGGAATGGAGAGGTGGGGATGGAGCAGGGCTCTGAAAGCTGCCTTAAGAGGCCTTGCCCTCTGGAGCACTTTTGGCCCCTGAAACATTCACACAGGTTGCTTGAAAGTCTAGGCAGAAACTGATGTTTTTTACGTTGATCCAACCCCTACTTCCCTCCCCATTTGCTGGCTGCAGTTAAAGAAGTGGGGAAGAGGCACTAGTGGGTAAGGATCTGCTAGCTGCAGATCCTCTTTCAGTTCAACTAAATTTGCTCCAGTGTAGAAACCTCCTTCACTCTCTCGGGGGCCTTCTCTCTAGTGGCTTAACCTGAAGGCTCTGGTGAAGTCACCCCAAATGCTTAGAAACGGGGAGTACAGTGTAAGGCAGGACTGACATTTAATAGGACTGCTCTATGTCCGGCCCTGAGGTTAGTACATCATATATACAAGGAGGAGCAGAGATGGACTTGCTGTGGATGCTCATCCACCGTTATCAGCATCTGCAGGATGGTCTCTGTGCCCAAGCATGTTACCTGGTCCTCTTCAACATGGTTCTCCTTAACACCTCTGCCTGGGGTTCATGGCATTTGCATACTTGGTGACCTCTAGGGATGGGAAGTGGTGGGAGACCTGATTGGGGCCCATTGCTACGTGTGTCTACTGCCAAGAGCCTGATCCTCAGCCTCTTAATGATTGTTATTTTATTCATTCTCTTTGCCATTGGCACTGTGATGAGCTTAAAAGCTGCTTCACAGATGACACACCATCAAGGATACTAGTCACTGCCACTGGCTGTGCCCTGAGCTCTTGACTCCTTCCCAGCTAGAACTGCACCATAGCTGTTAACCCTCCACCCTCTGTTATATCAGCCTACGCTGTGATGAACAAAAGCCACCTTCTCTCCATCCCTGTTCTACCCACTCAGCAGAGTCCCCTCACACCTATATATCTCACACTCCAGTGCCACCTAATTTGCAGAGCTTCCTTAAGGGGCCCAAGGGCATGTCCAAAGGCTTCTAATGGCCAGCACTAACCTGAGATTGTCTTTATTCAGCATCTTAGTCTCCTTACATTCAAAAGAAGACACTGAATAAGACTGAATATCACAAATTGGTATCTGAGAGCTAAATCTAGCCATCATATGTGTTTACATCCCTTTTTTAATTAGTGATTTTTGACTACATAATATTTTGAATTTCTATTCAAAAAAGAGATACGAAGTATCACATTATATAAATATGCACTGTCAATTTCTCTTGAAAAATAAAAAGATTTGCTCACATCACAGTGTGCTTGTGTTCCCACATTTCAGTCACTGGCAGAAGAACATCTACCCTCCTTAAGCTTATATGTTCTCTGGCTGACCACAATCACCTGTACCACTTTCTATTGCCCTATTTATGGATCAACTTTACTCATTTACATGATTTTCTGAAATTTTTGGTTGCTCTGGGTTTGTTTGTTTGTTTGTTTGTTTGTTTCCAAAATTAGGTATTAAAGCCTATGGCATCTTCTTCCATAGGAACCTTATACTTGGCTGTGTTGGACCAGCTCTTCTCCTATAGACTTTGTAACTCCCATCCAATGGCTAGACAGAAGCATGTAAATAAGGTGTGGAGGACTCTAACTCTGGGATTAGTCCATTTTGCCCTTCTGCTCGCTATAACATGAGCCAACCCAGAATCAGAAACAGAGAATCCCACGAACCACAGAAGGAGGAGTTATGTTCATATGGGATCCTTTCAGAGAGTCATGGAGACAATAAAGACCATAAAGAAAGAGCCTGGCAAAAGCAGAAATCATACCCAGTGGGCCAAATGAGCAAAACGGAGTGTTTGGGGACAGGTACGATCTTGCAGTGGGAATGCCCTTTGGATACTCATCAATGCTAAACGAGCTCTGTAACACCTGCCCAAACCGAGCAGAAGTCAAAGAGCCACTTGACTGAGACTGAGAACAAGAGAGAGACGTGCCTGCCAACATGGCTGAGAAGAAGTGCTGTGGACAAAAGGACTGCAGCCTTCTAATGTTTTCTGATCCTGACTTGTAACCTGTTAACTTCCTTAATAAATTCCATCATCATAAGGATTATCTGAGTTCTGCATGGCCATTGAAATGGATGATCAAACCCAACAGAGTGATGTAAGAGGGATGGTTGGTGATAGAATAAGGTGAAGAAAGACGAAGGCTGGAGACATGTCTGACCAGAATCATCCTTGGGCAAATATGGAGTTGGATTCTCCTTCCCCCTTGTGTCAGAGGAAGCCAAATTTGGCCCCATGCCTCATTGGTCTAAAAAGAAATGGTGCTTAGGTTCTGAGAGGCTCACAGACCCCTTTGAGAATTTGGCAAAAGCTTATAAGGGTCAATAGAAAGATATCATATTTTACATGCCTTTTCAAGGGGTACAGGTACTCTGGCTACTAAAGCTTATTCTGGGTTTTCAAAAAAATCCTCAACTCTTTGTTCAGAAGTCCTGCTCTAGAGGAAATAGAACATGTGCTCCCTTCTCTCATAAAGCTTAACCTTAAGACAGTAAGAGATATTTAAGGCATACGGTCAAAATGCTCCTTAGATACAAAGATGGTGAGAGTTCATCTCACATATTTTGAACATGTTATCGAGAGGCCAGTCTCTAGAGAAAGACATCATGTTTGGTAAAGTGGAGGGACAGAGAACAAGAGGAAGGCCCTCAATGAGATGGATTGACAAATGCCTGCTTCAGTGGACGCAAACAAATGAACGATTGTGAGAAAGATACAGACCAGTTAGGATTTCATTCTGTCGTGCTATGAGTCAGAACCAACTCAATCTCACCTAATAACAAGGCATACCTACAGGTATTAAGAGAACGAGAGAGAAAACAACTACCAAAAGGAAGGAAGACACTAGAAACAGGAAACTAGAACTCCACGGCAGATGCCCTAACAGGCTGGTAAAGTGGTAATACCATGACCTCTGGAAGAGGGGGTTAAGGTAACACTACAAATGAGATGATTGGTTAAGAGTCTACTTACGATGTTTGTTAGGCTCCAAATTGCCACTCAAACTCTGCATGAGGAGGCAACTGTCTCTACCCAAACCTTGTTAAACACTGGTGGTTTATGCACCAAAAAGGGTTTTTTTAGGTCATTTGTGACTCCCATCATACTTGAGAATAAGATATGATGTTGAAAACAGACTATTAAAGGTTTACAATGGAAAAAAAAAGTTTGTACTGTAAATATTGAAACCACATTCTTCTCCCTGACTCAGCACCTTGAACAGAAACAATAGGAAATACAACCCCAAGCAGAAGGTGGAAAAATCTACTTAACCAGGCCAAAAAACAAGAAAGAATTACTATCATCAGGGAATCCCTAAACTGCGCAGCCAGATTACCCTAAATTGAAAACCAAAATAAACAAGAAGCACAGGGAGCCCTGGTGGCACAAGCGGCTATGCACTCAGCTGCTGACCAGAAAGCTGGTGGTTCAAACCCACCTGGCAGCTCCAAGAAGAAAGACCAGGTAATCTGTTCCTAGAAAGATTAAAATAAGAAAACAAAGCAAACCCACTGTCCTCAAGTTAATTCTGCCTCATACCAACCCTACAGGATAGAGTAGAACTTCCCCTATAGGTTTCCAAAGCTAAACATTTTTACCAACGCAGACTACCACATCTTTCTCCAACCCAGCAGCTGGAGGGTTAAAATCACTGGCACTTCAGCTAGCAGATGAATGTGTAATGATTGTGCTGCCAAGGCTCCCCTCCATAAAGAATACAACCTGAAAAACCCTACGGTGCAATGCTACTCTGTCACATGGAACCTCCATAATTGAAAAGACAAACCCTAACAGCCTCAGCTCATGTACCCAGTGCTTCCATTCAACACCCCACCCCCACTAACTATATCATATCTAATATGACAGAGGTCAAAGAAGACACATTGCAGATGATAAAAGCACATTGCTGAAAGCAGACGGGGGAAAGAAGACTTTTTATTTTTAATTAGCAATATTCTCAGAGTTATAATTTGAGATATTGTGGACGCCTTCCTGAAACAAAAAGACTGCTTGTAGTTTGATTTAAGGAATAAAATGCTGTTGGAGCTTTCTTTAAAAAGTAATGGAGAAATGAAAACCTTCACTGGAGAATTGGAAGATAGAAATGAGGAAATCATTTTTAAAAGGTTGGTAAATAAAATAAAGAAAACCAAATCATGAATCCATATGATCCAATATCCAAACAGGTAGTCCAGAAACACAAATCAGAAAAAAAGAGAGAAAGAGGAGGCAGGTGCACACTGATACTTGTTATAATATGATACTGTACTTGGTCAGTTGACCTCTCTCTTGACCCAACCTAAAGTTGCTCTATGCTCAAATATTTCTCGGCTCCGTGGTGATCAGTAAATTCATTGATTATGAGACTGAGTTGGAAATTCGGAAAAATGAATTAACTCCTGTAGCAATCCAGAGTTCACCCTAGTCCGGGGAGGTGACCTCCCTGCACCCCCACCTCTGCCCCAGTAGCCACACTCCGGGCCCCTAAGCTCTGCCAGAAGTTCTCCTGCAACTCTCACCGCTATGAGCAGCCCCCGTCTCACCGTGCGGTGCTCCGCCACCACACCTGGTACTCTCCCACCACTAGCCCGCAGCCCCAATTGCCACAACCAGACCTTGTCTACAGTTCACCCAAGGCAAGCTCCACAATGAATGGCCCCACACACACCGCCAGCCTGTGGCTGTACCCGCCATGTTTGGAACTCACCTCCACCCCTGTTGCCTACATGTAACTTAGGCACCTGCGCCAATGTTGCCTATATGTAACTTAGGCACCTGCGCCAATGTTTCAACTACAGCCCATGCCACTGCAGCCAGAACTCCAGCCATCCATGTGGGGCTCCAACAGCCATGAGCGGAACACTTCAATAATTACATGGAGTCCAACCTCGACCCTTTAGCCTGCGGCCAGATCCCTCCACAGCAAGTGACTGTGGCTCTTACAGTCACAATCAAAACACATCTGCTGTCCTCTGCAGATTGTCCCACAGGGCAGACCTGGACACCGTGGCCTTCTGGTAAGTCTGTCCCAGACTACTGGCTTCTCTGCCAGGCCACCTGTGGCCCTGTAGCTTCTGCCCCTGGTGGCCTACACATGGTAAGCTGTGACTGCAGAGCTTCTCCACCACCCTACCCCTGGGGCTTTCAACACTGGGGCTTTCCTGCGACACCCCACGGCTCTGCAGAATTTGTGCTGGGCAGTGAAACACAGTATCTCTGTGAACCCGCAGCTTCTAGCCCAGACTTGTGGACCCGTGGCAGTGCAACCCAGCCCAGGAGTGCCCCGGCCGGTCCAGATCAGACACAGAGGGGACTGGGCAACCGACAATAGCACGTGTCACATTGTCCCCTTACTGGAGCAGACTAACAGAAGACATTTCTGGGGTCACATGGTAGGGAGGCAGTGTGGTCTGAAAACTCCCCCCCACCCTCAAATGGAGCAAACCAAGAAGGGAGCATACCAGACAGCAGCTGGAGCAAGGCAGAGCTACGAAGCCCCTGAGGAGCCCCCAAGGGGCATTCCAGGCCTGTGGGGCAGTTCCTGGACAGTCATGAAGGCCAGGAACAGACCTGGGATTTTTGTATATTTCTTCTTCTTTTTTTAATTTTTTTCTTATTTATTGATTATTACTTTTTTTAAAATCAGTTTGGGATATGTCATAGTCGGTGTGCCTATCTATATAGGATAGGCATGGGAGGCATGCCCAAGGAGAGAGCAGCGGACTTGGGGGGCAGGCTTGGCACTGCATCATACCCAATAGGAAAACACTCATGCGGGTCCGCAGAAAAACCTGGAACTATCCATAGGCTATTTTTTGTTTGGTTTTCTTTGTATTTTTCAAGTATAGCTATATAAGATAGGCAGGATAAAGAATCCAGAGGAGAAAATAATGGGACTTACAGTTCCAGCGGGGCAGGGGAGAGGAGGATGTAGGGGAAGGGGTGGAGAGAACCAACAAACCCAGGGACCTGGGAATAACAAGAGATCTAAAATGGCAAGGAGGTCATAAAATGCCTGATGTGGTTCGATCAAGTACAATGTAGCTGAGAGGAAGTACAGAAAGCTGAACAAAGGTTGAACATTATAGTGGGACAGGAGGAAAGTAAAAGAAACTAGAGGAAAGAACTAGGAGGCAAACGACATTTATAGAGGTATAAAAATAGGCATGTATATATGTAAATATATTAATGTATAATAATAGGGATTTAGGTCTCTGTACATATATTTATAGGTTAAGTATTAATGTAGCAGTTGGACATTGGGCCTCTACTCAAGTCCTCCCTCAATGCAAGAACGCTTTGTTTTAATAACTTGGCATTCTGTGATGCTCACCTTCTCGACATAATCACTGAAGACAAAATAGGTGCATAAGCAAGTGTGGTGAAGAAAGTTGATGATGCCCAGCTATTACAAGATACAGTGTCTGGGGTCTTAAAGGCTTGAAGTTAAACAAGTGGCCATCAAGCAGGGAAGCAACAAAGCCCACATGAAAGAACACTAATCCGTGTGATCGCAAGGCGTCAAGGGGATCAGGTATCAGACATCAGAAGACCCCAAACAACCATTTCGATGCAAATGAGGGGGGTAGGAGTGGAGACCCAAAGCCTACCTGTAAACAATTGTACATCCCCTCACAGAAGGGTCACAAGGAAGGGGTGAGCCAGCCAGGGTGCAGTATAGCACCAATGAAACACACAACTTTCCTCTAGTTCTTTAGTGCTTCCTCCCCAGAGTTTTGAAAGCTATTTCCTGCCTCTTTTTTTCAGAAGTTGTTCAGATTATTTCATCCCTAAAAACATAAATCCATGTTCTTTTACAGGAGTAATCATGGTACCTGGAAAGAGTATGAGTGTACGTCTGAAGGCAGACAGTTCAGTTTAACTCCTCTCACTGAGGAGTTATGACTGCTAGCAACCCTATAGGAGAGAGTAAAAGAGCCTTTATGGGCTTCCAAGACTGTACATCTTACAGGAGTAGAAAGCCTCATCTTTGTCTCACTGGTGGTTTCGAACTGCTGACCATGCAGTTAACAGCCTAACTCATAACCATGATACCACCACTTATCAGGTGTGTGACTGAGTTATTCAGTGCTGCTATAATAAAAATACCACAAGAAACTAGCTTTAATCAACAGCTTTTTGTTTTATTTTTTTAATTTAGGAGACAAGAAATCCACATTCAGGGTTCTGGCTCTAGGGAAAGACTACCTGGAATGGAATAAGGTCCTTTTTTTCTCCAGCGTCTAGTCTTTGGCTCCTTTGCTTCACATGACACAGAAACTTCTCTCTCTTTTCCTCATGTCCACTTGCTCACATGCTCTCTTAATCTCTTTTAAAGCATACCATACACTAATGATGCCAATTAACACATTAAAGAAAATCCATTCCCAAATGGGATTATAACTACAGGTTGCTGTTGTTAGGTGACATCTAGTGGATTCTGACCCAAAGCAACCATATGCACAGAACAAAACACTGCCTGGTCCTAAGCCATCCTCACAATGGTTCCTGTGCCTGCGCCCATTGGTTCAGCCACTGTGTCAGTCCATCTCATTTAGGGCCTTCCTTTCTTGCTGCCCCTCTACTTTACCAACCATGATGTCCTCCTCCAGGGACTGGTCTTTCCTGACAACATGTCCAAAGCACATAAAATGAAATCTTGCCATCCTTGCTTCTAAAGAGCACTCTGGCCGTACTTCTTCCAAGACTACAGGTATAGGAATTATGATTGACAACACTTTTGGGGGGAGACATAACTCAATCCATTAGTTATTTGGACAAGTTGCTTATGCTTCCTAGTGTCTCATTTTTAATATGTGGATTATAATATATGCTTCATGTATTTAACACTTTGTATGGGAACAGCACTTTGAATATAGAAGTATTCCATACCTTAAAACTCCTTCTTTCCCTTTCACCTTTGAAAAGAGTCTGTAGTGGTCAGAGTAATAAGCAAGAAAAACTCACTTGCTGACTCAACAAATATTTGTTAAATACCTACTGTTTGTCTACGGCCATACCACCCTGAACCCGCCCGATCTCATCTGATCTCAAGCTAAGCAGGGTCGGGCCTGGTTAGTACTTGGATGGGAGACTGCCTGGGAATACCAGGGTGCTGTAGGCTTTTAAAAAAATAAATAAATAATTTAAAAAAATTAAATGCCTACTGTTCTAAGTAGCCCTGGTGGCATAGTGGTTACACACGGAGCTGCTGACTACAAGGTCAGCAGTTCAAAACCACCAGCCACTCCTCAAGAGAAAGATGAGGTTTTCTACTCCCATAAGAAGTTATAGTCTTAGAAACCCATAGAGGCAGTTCTATTCTGTCCTATAGGGTTGTTAAGAGTCAGAACCAACTCAAGAGCAGTGTGTGTGTGTGTGTGTGTGTGTGTGTGTGTGTGTGTGTGTTTAAAGTGATCTATAGAGATGTTGCTTATTTTAATGTATTTCCTACATATTTAATAAATTTTTATTAAACCCGCCACCATTGAGCCAATTCTGACTTATATACACATGATGTAGGGCTTCTGAGACTGTAAATATCTGTGGGAACAGACAGAATCATCTTTCTCTTGAGGAATGAAAGGTGGTTTGACCACTAACCTGGCAGTTAGCAACCCAACACCTAATCCACAGCAATCTATACGTTGCTATTAGGTCTTCTTTTACCCTCTCTGTGTGATAAAGAGATAGCACTAGAATTTACTTTCAACTTAAGTTATTCGTACTTCGAGCTCAGTATGGCATGCAGGATGGTGGTTGTAGCCAAAGGTTGGGGGTGTGCATCAATTTACTTCATGTTAAGTAAATATAGTAGTGTGATGTGGCAATGAGTGTGTGGGGATGTGTTTTGCAAAACAGTTGGGCATATGGTATAGAAAGAGTGTAGAATTGATACCACTTGAAGTGGGTGAATGGAAAGTATGAGACTCATCTTTCTAAAACCGATCCAGTCATCAGAATCATCTGGGAAATTGTGAAAAATGTAAATTTTTGCATCATGCATTTCCGCTAGGGATTCCTAAGGACTCTTCCAGCTCATGGTCTAGGATCCCACATGTCTGACAGCTACAGTGTAGAGCATTTGAGTCAATATTAAGTCTTTGCGATGGGAAACCCAATTATAAGTCAAGAGGCATGGCCCCTCCCTCTGAATGACCTAACAGAATTCTTAGCAGAGATGGGGCAACACTGAATAAAGCCATGAACAATAGTATCATGTTGCTGTTGTCAGCTGATGTCGAGCGGGCTCTAGTTCACGGTGACCCCATGGATGTTTTGTATAGGGTTTTGCAAGGCTGTGACTGTTCAGCAGCAGATCACCAGGACTGCTTCTGGGTGAGTTCAAACTACAAACTTTTCAGCTAATGGTTGAGTGCACAGGTGAAACAACCAAGAAGTAAAAAAGGAGAGAACACACAAGAAAACTAAGAAGTTGGGGACAGAAAATCTGAAGAGAATCCATTGTCATGTAACCTCGTACAGAAATTTAGGTTGCTTTTGTTATGCTAATGATTTGTGCCAGAGTAGGATGTGTTCTTTCAACCATTTCAGGAGGTAGCATAGGATCAAGAACCCAATGGTACTGAAGGAAAGAGTTCAAGCTTCACTGAAGACATTAGCAAAAAGCAAGGCTCCAGGAATTGATGGAAAACCAACGGAAATGTTTCACCAAGCTGATGAAACAATGGTAGCACTGGCTCATCTATGCCACGAAATTTGGACAACAGCTACTTGGCCAACTGACTGGAAGAGACTCATATTGCACTCATTCATAAGAAAGTAGACCCACCCAAGTGTTCAAACTATAAAGCAATGCCATTGATATCACATGTGAATACAATTTTGCTGAAGATCATCCAACAACAGTTGTAGCAGTACAGTGACAGGGAACTGCCAGAGGTTCAGGCCAGATCCAGAAGATGACATAGAACATGGACGGTCATGGTTCACGTAAGGTGGATCTTGATTGAAAGCAGAAAATACCACAAAGATACTTACTTTTGTTTTATTGACTATGCAAGGGCATTTGACTGGGTGGACCATAACAAACTATGAAGAACCTTGGGAAGAATGGGAATTCCAGAACACTCCATTGTGCTCATGCAGAACGTGTACACGGATCAGTAGGTAGTTGTGCAAATGGAACAAGGGAATACAACATGCTTTAAAATCAAGAAAGGTGGGCATTATGGTTGTATCCTCTCACTCTACTGATTCAATCTGTAAGCTCAGAAAATCATCAGAGAAGTTGGCTTACATGAAGAAGAATTCAGTATCAGGGTGGCGCAAATTTACTTGCTAGAAGTGAGATCGCTGTGAAGTACTTGTTGATGAAGATCAAAGATTGCAGCCTTCAATGTAGATCACAACTCAATATAAAGAAAACCAAAATCCTCACAATTGGACCAATAGGTAATATCATGGTAAATGAAAAAAAGACTGAAGTTGTCAAGGTTTTCATTTTACATGGATCCACAATCAATGTTCGTGGAAGCAGCAGTCAAGAGATAAGTTACACATTGTATTGGGGAAATCTGCGGCACAAGACCTCTTTTAAACTGTTGAAAAGAATGTTACTTTGAGGACTAAGGTGTACCTGATCCAAGCCATGGTATTTTCAGTCACCCCACATGCATTCGAAAGATGAACACTGAATAAGGAAGACCAGAGAAGAACTTAGGCATTTGAATTATTGTGCTGGCAAAGAATATTCAAAGTATCAAGAAATGCCAAAAGAACAAAAAAATTTATCTTAGAAGAAGTACAGCCGGAATGCTCCTTAGAGGCAAGGATGGCAAAACTTCATCTTATGTACTTTGGACATGTTATCAGGAGAGATCAGTCCCTGGAGAAGAACATTGTGTTTGGTAAAGTGGAAGGGCAGCAAAAAGAGAAAGGCCCTCAAGGACATGGGTGGACACAGTGGCTACAAAAACAAGCTTAAGCATAAGGACAATTGTGAGGATGCAACAGTGTTTCGTTATTTTGTATGTAGGGCCACTATGAGTCGGAACCAATTTAACAACACCTAATCCACACCACAAAAACAGGGTGGTCCGAAACCTAGTTCCTTCTGAGAGGTGTCATAAGGAGACACAGATACATGTAGGAAGAGATGCCAGATGATAACAAAGGCAGATGCGCTGATAAGCATCAAAGCAAAATGAGGAGTCACTTGAACTCACCTAAATGAATTGCCATGGCTGAGAGAACCCGATCTGGACTTTTATCCTCCAGAACTGTGAGAATATAAATTTCCCTTCTTAAAAGTCATGCTCTTGTGGTATGTTTGTTTCCTAGACGAGCTCTAGTGTCTTAGTTATCTAGTTCTGCTGTAACAGAAATACAAGCAGAAATTTATTTTCCACAGTTTAGGAGGATCGAAATCCCAATCAATTCAAGGCGCTAGTGAGGTTATTGGGTAGTCACTGGACTGCTAAAGGCAGGTCAGTGGTTCAAATCCACCAGTTGTTCCTGGGGGAAAAGTTCAGGCTACCTGCTCCCCCCAAAATTTGTTGTTGTTAGGTGCTATAGAGTTGACTTAGACCATAATAACCCTATGCACAACAGAACGAAACACTGCACCGCCCTGCACCATCCTCCCAATTGTTTTTATGTTTGAGCCTACTGTTGCAGCCACTGTGTCCACCCATCTTGTCAAGGGCCTTCCTCTTTTGCTCCACCCACTACTTGACCAGACATGATGTCCTTATCAGGAGGGACTGGTCTCTCCTGATAATGTGCCCAAAGTATTTAAGAAGAGGTCTTCCCTATATAAAAAAAATGATAAGTTATCAAGGGTTCATGGGGGGGCGGGGGGAATGAGCTGATACCAAGGGCTCAAGTAGAAAGAAAATGTTTTAAAAATTATGATGACAACATATGTACAAATGTGCATGTTGACATGATGGATGGATGGATGGATGGATGGATGGATGGATGGATGGATGGTGATAAGATCTGTAAGAGCCCCCAATATAATGATTTTTTAAAAACAAATAGAAGAAGTCTTCCCATTCTTGCCTCTAAGACGTACTCTGGCCTTACTTTTTCCAATACAGATCTGTTTGCCCTGCTAGCAGTCCATGGAGCTTTCCATTGTCTTCATCAGCACCACAACTCAAATGCATCTGTTCTTTCGTGCTCTTCCTTATTCATTGTCCAACTTCCACATGCATGTGATGCAATGGAGAATACAATGGTTTGGGTCAGGCACACTTTAGTCCTTACTCTTCAATACACCAAAGAGGTCTCCTGCAGCAGATTTACCAAACGCAACACATCTTTTGGTCTCTTGACTACTGCTTCCATGAGCACTGATTGTGGATCCAAGCAAGCAAAAAATCTATGACAACTTCAATCTTTTCCCCCATTCATCATGATGTTGCCTATTGATCTAGTTGTGAGGATTTTGGCCTTTCATGTACATGGGCACAGATAAGAGCTCTTGACACACAGAATCCAAGACAGAAAAACCCATCAGGACCAATAAGGAGAGTAGCATTACCATGAGGGTTGGGGGAAGGTGAGGGGAGAGAAGGGGAACCAATTACAATGATCGACATATATCACTCCCGTGGGGAGAACAACAGAAATGTGGGTGAAGGGAGACAGCGGATGGTGTAAGATATGAAAATAATAGTAATTTATAATTTATCAAGGGGTCCCGCGGGTGGTGGGGAGAGGAAAAAAAAGGGGAGTTGATAACAAGGGCTCAAGTAGAAAAAAATACTTTGAAAATGATGATGGCAACATATGTACAAACAGGCTTGATACAATTCATGTATGGATTGTTATGAGACTGTAAGAGCCCATAAAATGATTTTTTTTTTAATGGTTGCATCCCACCCTAATACTCTTACAACTAAACTGACTGATCACATCGGATCACAGCCTGATGAATGATTACATCCTTGCATAACCACCTAACTGCATCATTACATAACTATGACGCCATTAAGAATCATGGCCCAGTCAAGTTGATGTATATTAAGTGGGGGGCAGGGGACAGGGCAATTCCATTTAGGACAGCTAGGTAACCAAGGCATCACTTTATCTAAGTAAGCACTCAGACCCTTAATTCAATCTAGCCCAAAAGTTGTCCATAGCTGCAAGTCTTAACCCAAATCCGAAAGACAGAGAAATAAAGGTCTGAGAGCAAAGAAAAAGAGGCTTGGCCACCAGTGTTCTTTAGCCACAGCAAGACTAGGCTCTCACGCTGAATGCTACCTGCCCAGCTCACAATCCAAGTCTATCTACTCTCCACTAGCCTGAACCTCACTCGACCAGGGTTGGCTGCACAACAACTACTTAGTCATACGAAACATTTTCATTTCACTCCCTGGTTCCCACACTCACGTTGTCTCTCATTTTTAAACTTACAAAGCAATCATAGTTTTGAGGAAGATAACGGAAGAAGACTTGTATCAGCCATATGGTTTCAGAAACCCCAGCACTGGGGACCCAGGAGACATCACATTTCTTCCAATTCTACTTTGATTGCACCACTATCCTTTCAAACCATGGTAGAAAAATAAGTTGAAACAATGTTCAAATTAGAATATGACAATCCCTCTATCATATAATGTCAGAGTGAGCCGCCTCAGAGATTAGCTGGCCCATCACTCTCATCGCTGTGTGAGGAAACAGAGAGAGCCAAGCAGGGCAGTCCTCAGCTCAAAACCTCAACTCTAGTTTTTGGCAGAACTAGCTTAAAAGAAGTCTTACACAGTTTGGACATGTTGCTGGTAGAGGCCAGGCCCTGGAGAAGGGGATCATGCTTGGTAAAGTAGAGGGGCAGGGGAAAAGAGGAAGCCCTTCACACGATGAACTGATCGTGGCTGCAACAATAGGCATAAGAACAATTGTGAGGATGGCACAGAATGAGCAGTGTTTGGATCTGTTGTGTATAGAGCGGCTATGGGTCAGGTCAGAACTTAACAGCTAAAATATATATATATATATTTAAAGCAGTTATATTTTTCCTCCTAATGTGCTGTTTTTTTCTTTACACCACCATATCTCTTGAGACACTAACTCTAATCTGAATCTCGCCCTCCCCCCTCCCCACCCGAGCCATTTGGAATCTTTATTGGCAATTGGCTCATACTGTAATTAACACTTTATTTTTGTTTTTAGTAAAACTCTTCCCAGTTTGCCAAACTGTCTTCAGTGCTTATGGATATTTGCCAATAAATTTGGATGGTTACATAGATCACTTAGTCAAGAGAGTCCTAACTGGGACCCATGAAATTATGGGCTGACGAACAAAGGCCAAACATAATAGTGGGACAAGAAAGTAAAAGGAAATAGAGGAAAGAACTAAGAAGCAAAGGGCATTTATAGAGGTCTAAATACAGGCATGCACATGTGTAAGTATATTTATATATAACGATAGGAAAATAGATCTATGTACACATATTTATATGCTAATTATCAAGATAGCAGACAGACATTGGGCCTCTACTCAAGTACTCCCTCAACACAAGAGCACTTTGTTCTAAATAACCTGACATTCCATGATGCTCACCTTCCAGACATAGTCACTGAAGACAAAATAAGTAAATAAGCAAATGTGGTGACGAAAGCTGATGGTGCCCAGCTATCAAAAGATACAGTGTTTGGGGTCTTAAAGGCTTGAAGATAAACAAGCAGCCATCTAGCTGAGAAGCAACAAAGCCCACATGGAAGAAGCACACCAGCCTGTGTGGTCATGAGGTGTCGAATCAGGTATCAAGCATCAGAGACCCAGAACAAAAAAATCATATCATTGTGAATGAGGGGGAGTGCAGAGTGGAGACCCAAAGTCCATCTGTAGGCAATGGGACATCCCCTTACAGAAAGGTCACAAGGAAGAGAGGAGCCAGTCAGGGTGCAGTACAGCACTGATGAAACATACAACTTTACTCTAGTTCTTTAATACTTCCTCCCCACCACTATCATGATCCCAATTTTACCTTACAAATCCGGCTAGACCAGGCATGTACATGGGTACAGATAAGAGCTGGAAACACAGGGAGTCCAGGACAGATAAACCCCTCACAAATAATGAGAGTAGCAATACCAGGAGGGGAAGGGGAAGGTAGGGGGAGAAAGGGGAACCAATCACAATGATCTAATATAACCCCCTCCCAGGGGAATGGACAACAGAAAAGTGGGTGAAAGGAGACATCCAACAGTATAAGACATGAAAAAAATAATAATTTATAAATGATCAAGGGTTCATTAGGGAGGAAAGGCGGAGGGGGGGGGATGAGGAGCTGATACCAAGGGCTCCAATAAAAGAAACTGTCTTGAAAATGATGATGGCAACAAATGTACAAATGTGCTTGACAAATTGGATGAATGGATGGATGGATGGATGTGCTAAGAGCTGTATGAGCCCCCAATAAAATGATATAAAAAAAGAAATTATGGGTTGAATACACACTGTTGAACTTCAAGACGTTAGCAAAACTTTTGAGTGGGCTTTTAAGTACCTTCTTCTAGGTTAGGAAAAGAGTGTGCCTCTGATTCTCAAGAGAGTTCACGAATCATCATCAAGCCTGGACCCCTAAGTGGTTCCATGTCCTCAAGTTACAGTTGGGGAAAGAAACTATGACCCAGATCAGTGAACAGAGACTCCGTGGTCATGTGGAGCACAGTCAAGTTTCCAGGTTTTTTCCTCACTGCACCAAGAGATCTGTGTTCTGTATTCTGAGCAGGGGTGATTCCCTCTCTCCCAGTTAACCCTCTTCCGACTGATGCTTTTCACAGCAAGAGGAATTCACTGAGGGAGTACGCAGGACTCAATACAAATCAATCTCCACACCCGGAGCACTGGCTCCTTGTCCATCTCCCAACAGTAAATCAGTCTCAGGACCTTGGACTTCTGTCAGAGAGAACACTTACATTCTGAAGCTCTCAGCTCCCTCACATGTGTGAGCTCAGCTCAAATGTCGGCAAAACGTGAGGCTCAATCCTCAAACCTAGGAAAATGATTACACAAAGTCATCAGTGGTGCCCCCCTGGAAGAGTCACTGCTATGGACACCAGAGAAAAATTCACCTTCCTGGAGGAGGTAAAAGAGACAAGGTAGAATTTTTTTTTAATGGAATCTAATGCAATCAAGTGCTGCATGAACTGAAATTCTAATAGATAAAAGGGACTCTTTTACAGGTCTAATGTCTAGTTCTATTACAATAACAAATAGGCTACCTTACATTTTATTTAGGAAGTAGAACCTAAGACTAATCAGCCTATTTTTAAAAACACACTTGACCTTTGTAAGGAGGTGGATTTTATTCATTAGTATTTGTGTCTCCAAATTAAGTTTTGGTCCCAACAAATCACAGAATGTTCAGCAGCCTACCCATTTCATTTTATGAAATTATTGATTTTATGGAAAACTTCCTACAATTCTTGATGTGGGAAAAATAATTCAAAATTATTACACATGCATCCTGAGTCTTCGGATAATGCGCAGCAAGAAATTGCAGCATAATGACTAAGAGTGACAAATCGAACAAGTGTAACCAATAAACCATCTGTAGAACACTTGAAGAAATGCAAAAGATGGTTTGCCTTGCACCAAGCTGGATAAATTGGGTTGTGGATGGGAAAAAAACCTTCTCACTGCAGATATTTTAATTCATGTGAATCTGAATCCTCTAGTATTTAATAAAAATATTAGCAAGCTTCTAATTTTGAAAAGAGAATAAATAGTTTGGTTATGTGTAGTTAAGAAGGAGCAGTTAAAACGTGGTGGTGGCAGAGAGTTGAGCTGGTCCAAATTGTTTAATTCAACTTCTATGTGCGTGAATTCTTTCGATAAGATACACAACTCATTTTTTTAGAAATAAACTAAAGTCACCTCCATCTAACTCACTTTCTCATATTTGTAAGATCCAGCCCCCAAAGTGGCAGAGCACAGGTCCACAAAGCAATGTGCTGTATCTCAGGCCAGAGCTTTCCTTAACAAGGGCAGGCTTTACCAGTGACTGGTGTCTCAATGTCTTCTGGTTGTTGCTATTGTTGTTGTTATCATTAGAGACATTTTTAGAATATTTGAACAAAATTGACCTCTCTCATTCCAAGCCTCTGTGCTAATAATTGTACCCTTTTTTATTCATTCAATTACAAGCAAATTGACAGGAGACATTTATATGAGGCAGCTTAAACCTCAGCTAATGGAGTGCCTAATGACTAATTGATCAGATCCCAAGCCAGAGAGCAGCTCTGAGTGGCCTAAAGGAATTTATGCAATTAGTTTAGGTTTGGTAGAAATTGAGTGCATATGAAAGTAAGCTTTTTATGGCCTTGATTTATGAGGGCTGGACATTAACTATGTGTGCCAAGAGGTGAGCTGCCCTAGCAAAGTGAGGGGCACTGGGGGGCTCAGACTGGTGGGGATGTTGGGGTCTGAAGCTGCACTGGAGTGCACATTGGCGGGGAGTGGCGCGTGGGAGGTGATGGGTCGAGGCTGAGAGAGTTGGGAGTCCGCATGAAGTTTGACAGAAGCGCCTACACCAGAGTAGGGAAACCTTTTTCTGCCAAGGACTATTATGATATTTATAACATTCCTGGGCCATACGAAATCGTCAACTTCAAAATTAGCCTGTTCTATTCGGTCAGACCTTTAATTACCTCACCCTTTAATGTGATGGCTGAAAGTGCTGCTCTTCTAGCGAGGCGAGAGCTGTCGGCTGGGACTGCTGATTCCACAGCCTGCAGGAGCCCGGGGCGCCCGGGACGTTCCCCACCCCTGCCCTTGGGCTTAAGTCTGGAGGTGCTTCCTCCTTTGGTAATTAAAAGTGAAAACAAGATGTGTAAAATGAAAATGTTTTACAAAGTAAAACGTGTATAAAGAGTGCCCACAACATTCGAGGTTTTCCCAGGGTGCGTACCTGGATTTGGCTGTTTACACACTGCAGGTTCAGGACCAGTTTGTCTCCTGAGGCCCTGGGGGCGGGTGCCGGACTGGGGTGGGGGTTGAACTGGGGTTTGAGTAGCTCCCCCCAACCCCCGCAGCCCACCCGCAGTAGGCAGGAAGCGGCGGGTGGGGAGGACTCTCTGGAGGCCTCAGCTTCACTGCCCCCGGCCCTCTCTCCGAAACCGCTGCGGCCGCCGCCCGGGAGACTCCCCAGGCCCAGACGAGGCGGGGGGAAGCCCCTCCGGCGGCGCCGGGAAGCGGCCGGCGGACCCTGACCTCGGGCGGGAGCCCGGGGGACGCGGCGGGGGCGGAAGCGCCGCCCAGGGGCAGAGGGAAGCCTGACGTGCTCGGAAAAGTGCGATCGAAGGGGCCTAAGTCGCCCGCCGGGGTCCTGGCCGACTGGGTCTGTGCGCCCGGAGGGGCACCACAGAAGGGGACGAGGCGGGGAGGGGCTCCCCGAGCTCCGGACTCAGCGGCCGCGGGGCTGGCCGGAAGCTCGGAGCGCTTTCAGCCGGGAGAGCGCGGGAAGCGACCGACCGACCGAGCAGAGGCTGAGCTGCGGGGGCGGCGCCAGGCGGAGAGGGCGGGGCCGGGCGGAGGGGGCGGGGCCGTGGCGCTAGGGCTGGCGGAGAACCTCCTCCCCAACGGCCGTGCAAGCCCGACCCGCACCTCCCTCCACAAGTGCGCATCTGCTCGGCGCCCCTGTCCCGGCGGCACCCCATTACCCCGCGCCCCATCAAGTTGGGTCCCACCGTGGGAAGAGTGAAGAAACTGTGATCTTGCCAGATCCCCTCCACGAACTAGTTGCGTTCACGACTTGGCCTGGGCTCTTGCTCATCTGTAAAGTGGGTTAAAACCCATCTCTAGTCGTATGGCCACTTACGGGTTAGGAAAGTGATGCTAAGAAGTGTTTGAAACTACCTGGCAGACTAAATCTCCCTGCCATCGAGTCCATGAGGACACACAGCGGCCCTGTAGGACAGGGGAGAACTACCCCTGTGAGTAACTGCTTACGGAGTAGAAAGCCCGGTCTTTCTACCACGGAGCAGCGGGGAGCCCTCAAGTAAGGGTTAGAGACCATTCATGGTTCCAACCAATATTAGTGGGCCATTCATGCTCGGGGGTCCCCCTGCAGGGTTCAGACAAGCTAAGGGCGAATGGGGCAGACTGCTCGGATCGCCTTTACCACTAAATAAATAAACAGGTGCTATCAACTATCAACTAACAGGTGCTATAAAAACTAAGAAAGAAATAAAACGAACTGATGTGATAGCGGGACTGGAGAGTGGACGGTTTTAGGTAGAAGGAACCAGCTAAGCCCCTCCCTCTCTCTGGGCCTCAGTCTCTCGGATTTTGTTTTGCTTTGTTTTAAGGAGTGTTTTTCAGGTACTTTCCTATGCCTCCTCGGCTCACTGGAGCCCCGTTCCTGGAGAGAGTTCAGTGCGAATGTTCGCAAATGCTTGGTGGTCGCCCACATTCCACCGTGTTCCAGGAGCCACTGGCTGGAGCCAAGGTTCCTAGCAGAACGATGATTGGCACCAAGAACTCCAGGAGAGCGAAATCTTTCTTTCTTTTGCGTTTGCTACTGACACACTGCTGCTTCACTGAAGACCAGATCCTGGATCACAGCGCGGGGGCGGGGCTGGGCGGGGTGAAAGAAGGGCAGGGGGTGTGGACCCCACCTAATATCAAGCCCTGAACGCACCTCAACAAACTCTCTTACGTTTAAAATGAATTAGTGTAGGAATGATGATTATGTGTCAGCCCTGGGCTTCCATGATTTCATTAAAACATCAAAAGGACGCCTGGCGTCTTTCCCCCGTTTTACAGATGAGGACAGTAAAGTTCAGAACACGAAGAAAGAAGCGGAACAGGTATGCCACTAGTCACAGCTGTTTTCGTCTCAGCACTAAAGAAAAAGATCCCAGGCACAAAGGCAGGGCAAGAGAGGGCCACCCTGATCTGCCCCTAGGACTCCTGTTCGGGGCCAAAGTGAAGATCGCGAGTGAGCTGCACCCATGATTACAGCAGGGTTCGGCACAGTCTCCTCTGATCAGGAAGGGAACTGTCTGAATAGAAGCTTGACATCCGGACCACCACCGTGACTTGTCCATCCATACTCAGAGGGAGGCTTGTCTGTCCCCACAGTCCCCAGATTCCAGAAATGCTTGCTTTCTTTTTTCCAAAATAATCACCCAATTCATTCATTTTCATCAACATATATGTCTGCCATTCTGGACAAAGACCCTGAGCTAGGCATTGGTTACGTATGACGCAGTGAACAAAACTATCTTAGCACAGGGGAAGTTTTGAACTAAGGGACCCAGAGCTTGGGGCTGCCAGGCATCAGCCCTGCTGACTAGCCTGTGTTCTCCCTCATGTACAGTCAGGCCCATGTTCTAACTAAACTGAAATCTTCCCCACAGGAGTACAAAGAACTCCGAATATTGGTTGGCCTCACTTTCTCCTGGTACCGTTTAAAAGAAACTTCCACTGGCACGATTGGGGGACTTTGCGGGGCGACCCGCACCAAGTGTTTTAAACATCCACCTTCGATTACTCTTCAGAGTAATTTGTGTGAGGTTTTACAGCCATCTGCAGAGGCTTGCGGAGGTGAAATGATCCGCCCAAGGTCACAGAGTCAGGAAAGGGTCCAGTGGGGAAACATAGAAGGCCTGTGTGAATGCCAAACCTACTGGCGCCCACCCCCACCCCCAGAGGTCTGCACCTCCGCTGGTAAGTGGCAGAGGGTAACTGCACCAGCCTGGGAAAACCACATCTCCCGTGGCTTCCTGAGAGAGCCCACGGAGAGAGGTGGCGGCGCCGGCCCGGCGCGCTCCGAGGGTAGGAGAGAGTGGAGGGAAGCTCCCGTCTGCGGGTGGAAACGGATTAAAATACTCTGGCGCGCGCAGTCCCCGGGCGCCTGACGGAGAGGAGAGGCAGAGACCCAGCGCGGACTTGGCACGAATCGAGCTCTCCATGCTGCTCCTCTCACCTTCTCCAAAGTCTCCCAAACTTTTCAGATTAATAATAATAAACATTTTGACTGTTTTAAACCTAAATAAGTAAAAGTAAAGATCCTTTAAAATAGAAGTGAACGTCAGGTTCTTTCCCGCGCAGGAGAAGCTGAAGGTTCTTACCTGCAGGAAACCTTGCAAGAAATCTTGCAACCTGAAAGGGCTCTTTCCACTGGAGCGCTGCGCTGCGCTTCTGCGCGGGACGCTCAGGGCCTCCTCTTCTCTAACCCAGCTGAGCTCTGGCCCTGCGTTTTATACCACTATAGGCAATTAATATTGCATCAGCCGTATTTTAAATTTTCAAAACCCACAATATAATGTAATGGCATAAGGGCATTCATTATTAAAGGACACCCGATGGAGAGGAAGGTGGGGGAATCACTGGGGCTTTTGCGCAGGCGGGGGCTAGAGGCTGAGGTCTGGGTGGAAAGCCTGGGGGCGAACCTTAGGTTTGTTTTTTGTGACGGGAGATGGGGAGGGGGTGGACGCGGAGCAGAAGGACCCCCTAATCGGATCTGGGGGACGGAGTTCTAAAGACCGGAGCTCTTTGAAGAAGCAAACGCAGAGGAAATATGCAGACACTCCGGGACTTGAAACATTAATATTTAAATTGTGTTAGGTGTTTCTGCGGTTCACAAATAAAAAGGTTCTCACCGCCTTTTTTAGGGGGGGTGGATGCAAAAGAAGGTCACAGAGTCTGTTGGGCACCTACACAGAGTCTGTTGGGCACCTACTCTGCGCTGGTCGCTAACCCAGACACCTTAGTCCCCCAGACTAACTGGGAAGCCCACAGAAGTGAAGAAACTGGGTGGCCACTCACAAGCCTTTCGGGAGACCCGCGAGGGGTCCCGCTTCAAACTGTCCCAGCGAACAGTTGTCTCCCTCTTCTGCCCTCACCATGCTCCAGTCTTATAAAGTTGGCTAAACCAATGATTTGTTCGTTGTCTATTAAGCGACAAGCCTGGTATCAGACGCCTTATAAATGATCTTACTTGTTTCTCACAATAAACCTGTTGGTATTAATATCTTCATTCGGCAGATGAGCAATCAAGACCTGGCGAAGTTAAAAAAATAAATTTTTTTAAATTGCCTCAGCATCTTTTAGCCAGTGAGTGGAGGCGGCTGAAAGCTCCAACCCCCTTCGGTGGAGCTTCAAAGACAGCCCGAGCAGAGCCGAGCAAGGAGAAGTAAGTACCTTGAAACCTCGAGGTACAGAGAAGGGAACAGGGGGCTCCTCCCGGAGATGGGGCCAGGGTGCAGGGGCAAGGGCAAGAAGAGATGCAGGACCCTGGTTGCTGGAAAAGATAGTCCAGCGCGTCTGAGCTCTCCCTTCTAAATCTTGTCAAAGGCTAGTACTCCTTAGCCTCCAGGGAAGAAGCCACTGCAATTCGGGTTGAAAAATAAAGCCTTTATTTTTGAAGTTAACTCAAGAGGTAAAGAGAGAGGAAACTTAATATTTTATTGGTATCTATTCAGAAAACGAAACAAAAAAAAGTCACACGGCCACACGCAAACTACATGAAACAGTGAAAGATTAAAATGAGATGGGGCCACAGGGAGGGTGGGGGAGCGGAAAGGGTACAGGCCAGAGGCCTCATCCAGCCCCAAACTGTAAGTCAGCCTCCACTTAAGAGGGGTGGGAAGATGTCGAGTTAAATAAATACTACTAATTAATGGTACTAACAAGAACAATAAAAAAAGCACAGTGAGATTAGAAGGGCTTGCATATGATTCAGAGAAGTTACAGTCGCTTTTGAGCAAGCCCCTACCCTGCTCTGGAGTCTAGCTGGAGTTTGAGAGTTTTCATGCGCCCTGGAACAAGGTGCCTGCTCTCCAGCAGTCAGTAATTACACTTCCATCAGCAGAAGCCCAAGGAGGTTGGCCAAAGCAAGTTCCCAGTTCTCTTTGCAAATGTCAGTGACAGCATTTCCAGTCGGTTTACTGGGCCTGCTTTTTCTGGAACCCACTTTACCACGGAGAACCTCTCAGGAGCCTACAACTCTCTGCGCCCTTTCCCTGAATTTAATCCATGCTACTTTCTGAAAATTTATAGCAAACCAAAGGATGAGATGAGCAGAATTTAGGTGGAAAAGAGGGAGCATAAGGCGATCCTTTGGAAACATACATGTATTTCATATACTCTAAATAAATTTCCAGTACGTGTCTGTACCCCAGTTATTAGATATCCTAGTCTTTGTAGTAATTATCACTTCCTTCCCATCCCTTCATCCCTTGCCTAATGAGGCTCAGCAAAAGTGGCGCCTTCATTCCTGCACCAAGCAATCCTGCCAATTTATTACCCCCAACGCTCGGGCTCCTGTCCTGAAGCAGCATGGTTCTGCGCCAGGGCTAATTTCAGCACCACGAACAGCGCAAATCCCTTCAAGCCAACCTTCATGGGTTTTTTTTCCCCAGGCGCGGAAACTTTTTTGGTGGGAAGAGAAAGAAAGGGGGAGAGAGAGCGAGGAGTCCAGGAAGCATTCAGGCAGGATAAAGGGGAAAGTTCGTGGCTTGGAGGGAGAGAGCATGACCTGCCAGCAAATGCCCCATACCATGCCTTTCCCCTGGGGAGTGGGGGGCGCCCCCACGGTTCTCCCAGCCACTACCGCGGCTCCCCGCTGCAGTCAATGGACAGCCGAGTACTTCATCCGTTTCTGTTTCTGTCTCTGGTTGCAGAACCAGACCCTCACCACGTTCTTTTTAAGGTCCAGTTTCTCGGCGATCGCCGCGATCTTCTCAGATGAAGGCCGCGGCTGGATGGCGAAGTAGGCCTCCAACGAACGCTTCTCGGGCGCCGCGATGGACGTGCGTTTGCGCTTCCGCTCACTGCCGTTGAAGAGCTCCGGCTTGCTGTTCTTCTCGCGGTAGGCGGCCTCGGCCTCCTCTAGCCAGGCCTGCAGCACCGGCTTGAGCGCGATCATATTGTTGTGCGAGAGCGTGAGGGACTCGAACCTGCAGATGGTGCTCTGGCTGAGCGAGCCCACGCCGGGGATCTTGAGGTTGGCCAGCGCCGCGCCCACGTCCGCTTGGGTCACCCCCAGCTTGATGCGCCGCTGCTTGAAGCGCTCGGCGAAGGCCTCGAGCTCGCGCGGGTCCGACTCCACGTCACTGAGACAGGCGGGCATGGCGCTGTGCGGCGCCACGGCATGCGGGTGACCCATGCCCATGGCCTGGTGCAGGTGGCCCATGGCACCCAGGTGGTGCGGGTGGATCTGCGCGGGCATCACCGAGTGCTCGGGGGCGCCCAGGCCGCTGACGCTCAGCGTGGGCGAGATGTGCTCCAGCAGGTCGCTCTCGAGCCCCTGGTGCACGGCGTGGTGCGGGTGCGAGGTGAGCGCGGCCGGGTGGGAGATGGGCACGGCGGAGGAGGTGGACGTGCAGGGCACGCTGCTCATGGTATGGTAGGTGGCGTCGGGCTTGAACGGATGACTCTTGCCGTGGGAGACGATGTCCACGGCCGCCAGTGCCTCGGCGCGTGCCAGCAGGCTCTCATCAAAGCTTCCAAATATATTCCCCTGCAGCTGCAAGCAAGAAGGCGCACAGCACGGTCAGTGGGGAATACTGTCAACTCAGGATGAAAACACATTTTCCAGCAACTGAGACGCCGCTCCTCAAAGCCCAGGTCATAAAAATTAATACGGAGGCAGCGGCTCGGCTGGAACAGACGTGTGGATCAGAGACATGAATGAGAGCGCGCGCGTGGGGAGAGAGCGCGGGGGAGACGAGGAGAGGGCTTCAGACAGCGGCGATTGTGCTGGGCGACATGAAAAAAACATGAAGCGCGGGCCTGTCAAACAATGTGCCTTGGAGCGGTAATTATGCTCCACTACGTACCTGCGGGGCTGGGAGACAGACGCGGCGCATGGCCTCGGAGCCGGAGTGCAGGCTGGAGAATTTGGGCTCTTGCAGCCCCGGGTGCATGCCGAAAGGCTGCTTGGCGTTCATGGCCATCATCTTCGCGCGTCTGGCAGGGAGGCAGCGGGGGACATGGATCGGGCTGGTCTCGCTGGCTCGCCGGGCTCCAAGTGAGCGCCGCTCAGCGTCCGCGCTCCCCTCTCCCTCTCGCTCGCTGCCTCCTCTCTCCCCCACCTGCTCCTTCACTCATCTTACAAGCTGCTTGCCAGGAAGGGCCCGGGCACGCGCACGCGTGCTCACGCGCCCGGGACTCGCAGGGGCGGCCCGGGAGGCGAGGCGACGCGAGGCAGCAACTCGCAGCGCGCCTCTCGTCCCCAGCCGCTGCAGCCCCGCCGCATTTATACCCCCGCCGGCCCGGCCGCTCCGCGCCCGCCCCGCCCCGCCCGCCTGGCTCCAGCCCGCCCGACCTTCCGGATTCTTCCTTCTTCTTGGTGGAAGTCCCAACCCACTCCGCCCCGTCCCAACTCTCACTGCCCGATCGAAAGGCAGTCGGGGCAGAGCCGGGGCAGGAAGCTAACCCTACTCCACCTCCCCACCCGTCCACAACACCCCCCCACCCCCCCAACACACACACTTCTCGTCGGCCCGGCTGCCGCCAAACTGGCCATTTCCAGGGCGCGCCTGGCCTCCCGCCCGAGCCGTCCACCAGTGCCCGGCCCCCACGGCGCAGAGAGGAGGCGCCTCGGAGCTCCCAGACCGGCCCTGGGGAGGGAGCGGGGCTGCCAGAATGGGTCCCAGGTGACCTCCCCCAGCAGCCGCGTGCAGAGGGGGAGGCGGAATCGGTACAGGAGGCCAGTGGTTTCCTCCCCACGCTGGCCTGCCTGGCCTTCTCTTGAGAAAGACAGCTTGGCTCTCTCCCGCTCCGCCTAACCCGTCAGTATGTAGAAGCTTAGGAGTAGTTTTCAGATTCGTGGCAGTTCAAGGCAGCCAGCTGCTGCGTCTTGGAAGCCGGTCAGGGCCCTTCTCCTGGGCCACCAACGCTCACAAGCTCTATGGCCTATCATAGGAGCTGCTATGGTGGTACTCCTAATATGTGCTAGGAGCATAGGGAGTTAGCTCCCGGGATGCTCAAACCAATCCTCTGGGTAGGAATTGTTATCCGGTCCTTCCAAGGAAGACATGGAAGGCCAGAGGGGTTAAACGGTTTGCCAAAGATCACACAGCTGGCTGGTTAGGAGCAGATCCATTCACCCCTTGTTTGTCCATTCATTCAACAAGCAGTTACTAGCGGCCCACTATGCTTGGGCCCTAGATCAGATTCCTCATGCTCCCCTTTGACATATTTGGCTATTTCCTGCCTGAGGGGGGTTAGTGCTGTTGTACCTCTTCCCTTCTCCAACCCTCTCTCCTTTTACCCCAGCTTGTAAACATCGTGAATAATGGATAGGGGATCCTGGGACTGCTTCCTTCAGGCACGCGGCCCTCCGGGTTCTGAGAGAAGCTCCCAGCGCCCAGCTGAGTCCACAGCTGAGTCCACATGCCCACAGCCACCACCTCTGACTGCTGAGCGACCCCTGGGCTCAGAGACATCACCCTACCTGCCTCGGGAACTAGTGGAGCTTTAACAGTTGTGTGCTATTACCCAAGTAAAGAGGTGGAATTACCTCTTGACTTTCTAAGAATAGGGCCAGGGTCCCCAGTCCTTGGGGTTTCCCATCTGAGTTGGCCTGCTCCAGAGAAAGCTCCCAGCCCAGGTGAGGGAGGCCAAGTCCAGTGATCTCCCTCTGAACGTAGCAGGAGTAATTGCCTGATTTGGGACAAGCCACTAAAACTCAATTGCATGACTGTTAGTCTCCTTGGGCTCTGTTGAAAATACTTAGAACTAGGAGCATAAGGAAAGTATCCAACAGCCACCCTGTTGTCCAGTAAATCTCTGCCTTTTTCTGACAGCAGGCATGGACTGGTCCCGTTATCTTTGTATGGCAGTTTCCTTGTCTGTCAAATGGAAACAAGTATGGTTTCTCCCGTGGATAATTGTCAGGGATGCATTTGGTACAATGGTACGATGGCTGGCACACTGAAATCGTGAAATAATGGCTAGTTCCTCTTTTTCCTCCCTTTACCTAAAGAGAAAGCATTTGGGAGCACAGACAGCCTGGAGGTAGGATTGTCTGCAAGTGCAAACCATGGTTCTCTGCTCCTTTTCAGGCATTCGATGCCTGTTTTGTGTCAGAATCCATACCAAAGGTTGGGGCACAGATCAGAACCATCAGATGACTTATTACTGCCCTCAAGGAGTCACCAGTCTACAATTCACACCAATTGACCGTAAACTCGCAATGCTATTGGAAGGAATCTATTAGATTCGTGACAAGACTCAAAGTAAGGGTGGCATACTCACTGCCACCAAGTCAATGCTGACTCATAGTGACCCCTGTGGGTTTCTGAGACTATAACTGTTTATGGGAGTAGAAAGCCCAGTCTTGCTCCCTCAGAGCTGTTGGAGGTTTCAAACTGCCAACTATGTGGATCGCAGCCCAATGCTTAACCACTACACCACCAGGGCTCCACACAGGTGGCCTGACTCCTGGGGAAAATATGTATGCACACAGACATACATACACATATACATATGCATATGCATACACACACACACACACACAATTCTCCTCATAAGCCTCAGGGGGCTGAGCTTCTATCTGGGCTCTGACTCTAAGTCTATATGACCCAATCTGAGCCTCAATTTACTCACCAGATGATGACAGTTGAACCAGATGGCTGTGAAATGCTTTCAATGAATTTTTGTCTTTACTGTCAAATGATAGAAGCTCAAAGGGGAAGAAGGAAGGAAAGTGAGAATGCTGGGTCCTCCAGGAGGAAGACTTGACTGTCTCTGTGGTACTTTGAGACCCACACTCACTCCATTACACTCCATTCACCGGTGAAGATAAGTCTCCAGTCACTGGGATGAAATGGTCCATCTACACCAGCAGTTTTCACCAGGGTCGCCTAATACATCCTGCTTATCAGATATTTACATTATGACTCATAACAGTAACAAATTTACAGTTATGAAGTAGCAACAAGAATAATATCATGGTTGGGGGTCACCACAACATGAGGAACTGTATTAAAGGGTCAAGACATTAGGAAGGCTGAGAACCACTGATCTACACCCATCTTCCTTCTATTTGTTTAATTCAGGGATCTGGGAGATACCGGCTGGCATTGAGTTTAGGAGCGGGTCAGAGGCAGAAAAAAGCTAATGGGCCCCTTAGGCCTGCAAAGGCATTGTACACCTCACCTACTCCAGAATTTTCCAGCAGTAAAGCCACATGACAAAAAGTGCTGTCACATCTAGCACTCTGTGTTTACTGACCTTTCCCCATCTGCCCCCCCAAGAAGTTCTGGAGCAAGACACTTCCTCTTGGGCAGCAGCCTTTTGTAGAGAAGGCCTGAAGAGAAGGGATTGGGAAAAACAGAAGGAAAAAAGGCCACACTGGAATCAAGTAAAAGCTCAGCCTTCAGAGAAAACAGTTGATAACATCCTTTTAAGGGTTTCCTAAGTGAAATTTTGTCAGGGGCCAGTCTACTAAACTAAAGTATTAACAGATGTATAAAAGGGCTTGGGGCTATACTAAATTGGAGAGGACATGTCTTAGCAAAAGACACTAAATTACAATTAAAACACACACTTGAACTACTCAAAACCTATCAGAAGGTAGAAATAAGGACCACCTGAACATTTGTGCAAGTCCTGCTGAAGCGGGCAATTTCTTCATTCTAGACATTTCTAAATACCGGCTGATGGTTGCATCTTGTGGTAGGTTCTGTAGGTATAGAAGACAGTGATTGCTCCACCAGCTCAGAGGCGAATAGAGTCAGGGAAGAATTGCCCCCTATGTAACTAAAAAGTCAGGACCAAGGCCTATGTCCTCCAAAAGGATTAGCACCGTAGCAGAGAGGGCTGAGGCATTTCCTTGGGTATCGACTTTGTATGTGTAGGACTCTTGGCTGCCCCTGAAAATACAGCTTTCCAGGTCACATGCAGAAATACTGACTCAAAAAAACTAAGACATGCTTCAGTAGACACCCATAGTTTGAATGCAGGTGATCTGGGACCTTCACCTTGGAAAATGTGCTTTAGGATTCTTTTTCCAAATCCCTGCCTAAATAAGTATGAAAGTTTCACCAACACCCTGAATTTTCCTTCTCTGAGTTCCCAAAATCTTTTGCCTCTTCCTCTATTATCTCTTGATAAGACCATGATATTTTACAGTCTTGCCTCCCTGAAGGATCCTGAGACTCCTCCAGGGTTCAGGTGAGTTTTACCTCTTCCTGGGTCAACAGTGCCTGCGCCTCCAGTGTAGGCCTGGCACCAGGTAGGGGAGTAATGCAATTTGTCTCGAATAACTGATGTCCACCTTAGGACTCTGGGCAAGCAATGTGAGTAATGAGAAGCATTATGTATGGAATAACTCCTGTTGGTATAGAGCAATGGTTCTCAACCTGTGGGTCACGACCCCTTTGGGGGTGATCCACCCTTTCACAGGGGTCACCTAATATGTCCTGCACATCAGATATTTACATTATGATTCATAACAGTAGCAAACTTACAGTTATGAAGTAGCAACGAAAATAATTTTATGGTTGGGGGGGTCACCACAACATGAGGAACTGTATTAAAGGGTC
>NW_022111372.1:88044789-88061772 GCF_000313985.2 Echinops telfairi
TGCTGCCGTGCGCGTGCCGCCCGATGCCGCCGCGGCTGCACAACCAGGGCCCTGGGGGATCTCGGGGATCCCCTCCTCGTCAGACCCGATTTCAGCCAACACGTGGTTATTGGGCACCTGCTCCCCCTGCCCTGTAGGGTCGCTGTGAGTCCGAGTGGACTCGAAGGCAGTGGGGGTTGGGCTTTGTCGTTGTTTGATTACTGTGGGACAAAGGGGGGCAAGAACATTGGTTTTCATTGGGCGACTGAAACTCACGCAGCAGAGGTGTAGCACGCGTGCCAATCGTCTTCAGCAGCAAAGAACTCCCCGCGGCAGTTCTGCTTTGTAACCCATGAGGGGGGGTCGCCAGGAGTGAGTGGGAATCAACTTTTTTTGCGAGTATTTTGGTTTGGGGTTTTGTGACAGCCCCTGTGATGGGAGACAGGAATTCAGCGGCAAAGAGGACAGCTGGGCCTTGTGGGGCCCACGCTTCAGCAGGAGATGGGGAATCAAAAAGACAGCCTCAGGCCGTGGTACCTGCAAACGAAACCTGAGCCACCCACAGAAATGAAGGAGTGGCCTTGGAGCCAGGACTAAAGAGTAATGTGGAAGAGAGCGAGCCACAAAGGCACACACCCCATGAGGTCAGAGCAGGCCTGGACATCAGAGACAGATCCAGGAAGGCTAGGGTGTCAGGAATGTAGTAAAATGTAGGAGGTTAAGACAGAGGGGGAGGAGGTTGGCCAGAAGCAAGAGCTAATTCCTGGAGGGTGGGCCTAGTGCTTTATTCTTCGGAGACTGGGATGCCACCAGAAAGTTTTTAGAAGTATAGTGGTAGAATTTAAGAGCTAAGTAAAACACACACACACACACACACACACACACACACACACACACACAAAGGCGGGAGACTTTTTATAGTGATTTACGTAAAGGTTTACCGAGCAAATCATCCACTTTATTATTTTTTAAATCACTTTTGGGGGGACTAATCACCCATTTTATAATCAGCAATTCATACACATTTTGTTTCAACTCGTCCATTGCAAACCCCCTCCCCCAATCTACCCTCACTTATCCCACTTCCTCCCTGTGTTTACTGATTCCAAATCACCTTTCTTAACCCTCTGAACTTTGCCCTTGGTGGAGGCTGCCCTGTGGATCATAAATGGTTGACCATTCTTGAGGTTCATCTAGAACCTGAAGTGTAATCCAAGGTCACTGTCTTGGAGGGTCCCATCAGTCACTGTCTGACTAGTGAGCCTGGTCGCTTTTGTGATTTGGGGTTTTGTTCCACATTTTTCTGCCCCCTGTCGAGCCAGGATCTTGTAACGGGATTCTTTTCAGAGTAGTTGATAATGGTGCCTGGGTACCAGTTAGTTCTTCTGGTTGTGGAGGCTGATGTCTGCCTGGCCCATGAGTCCATTGTCTAAAGGTTTCCATAAGTCTCATTTCTGCCATACAGGGAGGGAGAAGCCAGTAGTGGCACCTTCAATGTACTTCTCAAACTTCTAAGACCCCTGTGGCTGTTGAGTTCTACTTTTAAAGGATCCTTCTAGTAGCTGGGCAGGATTGGGGCTTAGAAAGCCTGATTCGGGAGGATCAAAGTTTTCACCTTGAGGTGTCATTGCCCAGGGGACTCTTCTGAATCACTTCCAGCAGTTAGCTCTTGGCTTTCTCCTATTCTTCCCCCCTCACCTACAACCCTCACCTCACACACAGGGCAAATCTTGCTGTATCTTCATCTGCATCTTGTAACTGTAGACTTTAGAATATCTGTATCTTCAGCAGGGCTACCTCCATGCTCCTCCGCAAGGGTGTAGAGTCAATAAACATAGTCCTCTTCTTCGAAGATAGAAGCTGGGGTCGGTCTGCATTCTTCTTCTCTAATTGTCCCAAAGGCATTTTAGTGTTCAAGTTGTAAAGTCAACCCCAGGCGAATGTCATCTCATCCACAATCAAAGAATTAGGCCATCCAGGTTTTTCCCAGTCTGGTTCTGTAGAGGTAACAAAGGGCACACAGGTAACATAGAGCACACGCACACACAAACCGGCCAGCTCTCCCTTGAGCCCAGTGAGCTGAAGAAACTCAAACACACTGCCATTAAGTTCATTCCAACCCATTGTGACCCTCTAAGGATAGATTAGAGCTGATCCTTGGGTTCTTGGAACTATAATTTTTTACAGGAGGAAAAAGCCTCGTTTTTCTCCAACGAAGAACTGCTGACCTTGTGTCTAACAGCCCAAAGCACAACTCGCCAGAGCTCCTGAATCCACCGAGTACAGGCGGCCAGAATTCAAACATGAATATGTGACTACTTGCTCCGGGATCATGGACAAGACACTCAGAGGGCCGGGATCATCAGTAATGTCTGTTCTAGGAACACGGTTGGCAAAAGAAAGGAGCATAATGAGAAACCTTTCCTCATCACTACAAGAGGGTAGGATAAGAGGATAGACAATTTCCCCCGGGCCTTTTCAGCAAAGTGCTACATATGAACCTTGGAAAAAGAGAGGATGTCAAATCTATCACCATAAATGGAAGCCAAGTTCTGATGGTTCTATGGGGTCTTTTGCAAACAGAATGGGGGAGTCTCTTTCTTGGGGAGTGTGCTCATTAAATGCTGAGATCCTTCTCCATGAAGAACACATGCTAGGTCTGAGGATACAACAATGAACAAGGTCCATACAGTTCTTGCCTCAAGAAGCTTAGAGTCTGCTCTTGTCTTATTCAGCATTCACAATAAATTCCTAGAAATAAGCAAAACCCCACCTATTCTTTATAAAGGATCCCTGGTGGCATAATGGTCATGTGTTGGGCTGTGATCCATAAGGTTAGCAGTTTGAAGCCACCAATCGCTCCTCAGGAGAAAGATGGGACTTTCTACTCCTGTAAAGAGTTGTAGTCTCTGAAACTCATGGGGGCAGTTCTACACTGGGTTTGGTTTTTGGGGTTTTTAAAAAGTTCTTTATAGAGGAAGCCCTGGTGAGGCTACAAAGCCAGCAGTTCAAAACCACCAGCTGCTCCATGGGAGAAAAATGAAGCTTTCTGTAAAGAGTTACAGTCTCAGAAACTAACAGAGGCTGTAGTCTCAGAACTATAAACTATAAACTATAAACTAACAGTTATAATCTCAGAAACTAACAGTTTCCATGAGTCAGTATTGATTCAACGGTAGCGAGTTTGGTTTGGGGTTTAGATTCATTATAGATAAGGAAACTGAGGCATCGAGTGGTGGTGTGACTTGTCTATTAGCACACTACTCACTGTTTCTTGAGCTCTCACTCCTGCTCTTGACTCTGCATTATTAGTGAGTCCTCACAACTACCAGATAGAGAAAGTACCATTGCCACCTCTGAAGGACCTCTCATGGCCCAGCGAGTCACACAGTGGGCCTGTAACCACAGGCTTCCTCTGTCCTTTAGAGTCACTGGGAGTTAGAACCCACTAACTGCTGGCAGGCAATTAGTGGGACACAGAGTGGGAAACAGAGGCTTGGAGAAGGTAAGGGCATTCCTCAAAGTCACACAGAAAGAAATAGGATTTGAACTCAGGTCTGAAGATTAGTGACCATTGAATTTCAGACCCACACTAGCTTACCTCCGAGGAAAAGGAATGAAAGTTCCTGGAACTTGTTCACATTCTGCTAGGTCTGGACACAGGAAAGAAAATCAGGACCATTACTTAACTCTTGTAAAAAAAAAATTTGAAGAAGAGGAAGAGAAAAGAAAATGAAAGACGAAAAACAAGTAAAGGCTTTGCTCTCATCAGGGGGGAAATCGGCGTCTTGTCGCCTAGCTCCATGCCCTGATTTATGATAAAAAATTTAGAGGAAATCATTTATATTTTAAAGGATCTAAATAGCTGCATGAAAGTTTTATCTAAAGTGCCACTGTATTTATAGGTAGTTCTTCCATGCTGGAGGTAATTAATAGATGTATAAATCGCAGGGCTCCCTGCTCTCCGGTCAGCCGGCTGGATGGCGGTGTGGGCCTTGGCACCTTGATAGTGATGTGGGGAGGGGGGTGGCAGCTTCAAGGAGCCCCGTGCCATATCCCACTCACCCCACCCCAGTTCACCCCTTGGTTTGTGACGCCTTGTATAGAACACTGGGGTTAATTCACAGGAGACTCCTGGATGCAGCCATTACAGCTGCCAACTCCGAGTCCCTTTTAAGAATTGTCAGAATGGAGTCCAAAAGCAGGTCTCTTCCCTCTTCCAACCCCCAAGAGGTTTCTACTCCACTCTGGCGGGTTCCTAACTCTGAGAGGTCCGGCTAATCGAAACCTTGGCCTTTCTTAAACCCCGACCCCAACGTTGGCAAAACGTCCATTCCTCTGCCTCTGCCCTTGCTCTTCTGCTGGCCGATTGTTTGGGAAACGGGAACCAGTTGTGAGAGGCCGGCAGGTCTCTGCTTACTTAATTAAGGCTGTGAAATATTGATGCCTTTGGCTGGCTCTGTGGCTGATACACCTTACAAGCAGGGAGAGAAGCCCAGGGATGAACAAGTTAAGGAAGGCCAGATGGCGTCCCTTCAGAAACGCTGTAAAGACCCACGGAGGTGTTGCCGCCAGAGATCATCGCCCAGCACTAAATAATTGATGGCGCTCCTGAATTTGAAAAAGAAAACCCACGAAACGGGGAAATAACCGAGATGACTCATTCAGGTTGAACCTTTGGCAATAGGTTTCCCAGTAGGTAGCCGTGTAGGGTGAGGAAGGAGAGGCTGCAAAACAAAAGCAGAACCTTCTTTGGCTTCCTTCCAGAGAGTCAGGTTGAGCATCCTTCTCTGTCTGGATGTAGGGCAGACAGACCTGTCCAAGTCTGATACACCCCTGCTCTTCTCTCTTCCTTGGGGCATCAAGAGCAGCCATACTTTACTGAGGAGAAACTACCAATTGCCTTCAAAACACGTTCCTTTGCCATGCTCTGGTTAATGTGCTGCCCAAACGTGCTTTTCCAAGAGATCTACACAGTGACCTGGTCACTCTAGCAAGGCCGTTCAGCTGGGAGCACATGAGAGTTGACTCTGTGTGTTTGGGCTTGTAGCATGGCCTCACGCACAGCACGATGGAGCGGAGTACCAGCCTAGAGATCTTTTGACCTATTGGCTTCACGTGGGAGAGCTGGCAGAGTGATGCCGGTGTGGTCCACGGTGATGGCGGACACTGCTGGTAGAGACCTCAAGGACTTTCTCCGACCTGTGCCTTTGTCGGATGTAACAACCCCTTTGGGGAACTGGAGTAAAAGATCACTTATTTCTTTGGACATGATTTTACTCCCTATTTACATATTGTAGTGGGTTGAAACACACACACAGACATTGAGTTGATTGTGACCCGTTGCAATTTCCTTTGTCACAGAGTAACCTCTCTACAGACTTTTCTCGGCTGTAATCTTTGTGGAAGCAGATCAGCAGGCCTTTCTAACTCCACACTCAAACCAGGACCAACTATATGCACTACCCAGTGACCTTCTTTTACCCCCTCCTGAAATTGATCTCTTTACCAACCGAAGGAAATACTGTAAACAGAACTACTCCCTTCCATGACTTCCCATGTAGAATGTTATATTTCTCAAACATTTAAAAAAATCTAACAAATAGGACAATGAGCGTCCGGCCCTGTCCTTGGGTGCAGCATTCCACTTCTAGTACACTGCAAATACAAAGACCCTAGAAGACTTGCTGGGGCTTGTCGTCCTTTTCTTTGGCTCCTGCACCTCATTTCCTTAGCAGTGTAGAAATGTTGGCATGGACTCACAACTACTCTTGTACAATTGGAAATCAGGGCTGGTGGTATATAGGATTTGGAACTGAATGTCATGTTCTATGGGGCTATAAGCTTCATAACACTTGTAACATGTAGGTAACTATTATATTCATTTTGCATTTATTAACTTCCCTTCTCTTCAAAGAGCTGTGGTGGTGTCCTGGGCTGCTCCTCTGGTTGCTAATTGCAAGGTCAGGAGTTCAAACCCACCAGTCACTTCGAGGGAGAAAGATGAGACTTGTAGCTCCCATTTAGATTTACAGCCATGGAAGTCAGAAATGACTTGAGATCAGCGAGTGAGAACGAGTGGTCCCTTCAAAGAGTGCATGGAACAGAGGGGCCAGTTTCTGTGCAGAAGGAAGTGCCTAGGTCCTTTGTGACTAAATGGTAAGTTTTCTTGATCCATGGGCCACTGATGACTGACTGCTGGGGGAGGGGCAGGCCTGGCACAGCTCTGTGATGGAGAACAGCTACAGGCTGCTTTGGGGGCGGGGGGAGTGGTGGAACGTTGAAACCTGAGTGAAGAGAAGGAACCAAGCACGTGATGATTTCGGGGGACGTATTCTCGGCAGAGAGCAGTCAGGGTCACCCTCTACCATGGGAATGAGCCCGCGTTTGCACAGACCAGCTAGACCGCTCGGAGCCTGTGGAACAAGGAGAACCAGAGGGAGAGGAAGTTGGAGAGGTCAAGTGATCAAACAGGAATTTCTTAGGAAATGTGTGTTTTATTCCAACTTCAAGGAACTGTTTTAAGCAAGAGAGTGATACCTCTTTTGTGATAAGTCTTCTAAAGAAGGCTCTCTAGCGCAGGCTAAAGGCAAGCAAGCGGCGAGGAGGTTTTCCAGCAAAGATGCGTCACTGTTGTTGCTCCCTCGGTCTGAGCTGTTCTTTCCCTGGCCGGCCTCGGCCTCACTTTCCCACTTCCTCCAGGTCTTTGCTCAAATGTCACCTTCTCCGTGGGACCTTCTCTAAACACCACATGCGGAATTTAACCATCTCCTTTCGAAACCTGTGCCCTACTTTACTTTTCTCTAGAGCAGTTCTTTTATAGCTGTATATTGTTCATTTGTCTGCTGTCTGTTTTCCTGATGAAGGTCATCTCTACTAGGGCAGAAATTGGTTTTAGAAAAGGAACCCTGGTGGCCTAGCTCGTTGGGCTGCAAACTTCAAGGTCAGCAGTTCAAAACCACCAGCCACTCCTCGGGAGAAAGATGAGGCTTTCCACTCCCATAGAGAGTTACAGTCTCAGAAACCCACAGGGGCAGTTCTAGCTTGTCTCATAAGGTAACTTTGAATTGGCATCTACCTGACAGCACTGAGTTTGAGTTAGTGAATATTCTTAGTGCCACTAACGTTCTAGTACACAAAAATATTTGTTGAATAAATGAAACAATCAGAGTTTTAACAAGCTTTGGTTTTTGCATACAAAGAATGATGCTGCTTACACCTTTAACACAGCATCTATTTTGTAGGGTTTGGCTCATTCATACTCCCACGGCTGACAGGGGTGGAAGTAGAATGTTCTGTTGTCTGAGAAGGCATCTGAGGTGAGTGAGGGCCTCCGCCCCCCATCCCATGCTCCCCATCATTTGGCTGCAGCCTGATCTTGGTGTTCTAGTGCTGCTTTAAAGGAAATGCCATAAGTGTGTAACTTAACCAGACAGGTATTGTCTTATCAAAGTGTAGGTACCCAGAAGTGTGAATTCAGGCTAAAAACCCAAATTCGAGGGGAAGACTGTATCTGTCAGCTCTGGAAGAAAGTCCTTGTCTCTTTAGCATCTGTTTTCTGGTCCCGTGAAGATCTCCATGTGGCTTGATAACTACTCCATCTCTCTTTCTCTGCTCAATTGTTTAATCTCTTTTAATACCTAAAAAGAGATTAGACTCAAGGTAAACCCTACTCTCATCTTGCTCACTAACATGACAAAGACACCCATTCCCAAACGGGATTGTTAGCACAGGTCCTAACCTGTACTATTTACGATGCGTATTTTGTAGGGACACAATTCCATCCATAACAAGCCCCATGGACCTTCAAACAGGCTAAACCCATCCTCATCTAAGAACCTTTGCTTTGATAGCCTTCTATCTAGAAACTTCTTCCTTCCTCTCTTCACCTGGTTAGTTTCTTCTTCTCAGCCAGTTCTTAGCTCACATGTCACTTTGCAGGAGACCCTTCCCCTGGCTGCCCTTTATCAGACAACCAAAATTATTTTCACCTAACCAATCACCACCACCCCTCCCACAGTCAACTTGTATCCTATTAGCTGTTTTTTTCAAATGTTCAGACCAGAATTGATCATGGTCTGAAAATAACTTGCTCCTTTATTTGTGTGCTTGTTTCTCACCTGTGTGTGCTTCCTAGAATATAAGCTCCCTGAGAGCAGACCAGAAAATCTCCGGTGCCAGGCACACCGGAAGTGCTCCTTCAATGTGTGTTGAATGAGTGAATAAATGAATAAGCAAGTTGAACACTCGATGGCTGGCCAGGAGCTGCAGAGTAAGTGATTGGCATTGCCCAAGAAACCCGATTCGCAGCCCCCTCCTCCCCTGTTGACCACAGTGCCTTCCCGATGTATGTGGGAAAAGATACCTGAAAAGATAAACAAAGAGAACTGAAACTTTTCTAAGCCCAAACTAAAAGGGAAATGCTGAGATACTGCCGAGCAAAGGGAAAGCACGCCCCAGCTTCGGGAGGATCACTGCTTCTATTGTTCACCCGAGCCTTTAGGTCAAGAAAGCAGATTTCTGACATCATAAAACTGATTAAGAAAAAAACAAAACAAAACAAAAACTCAACACTGGCTATGACATGACTGTTCCATTGTACAATCTGATCGAGGAAATGTATCTAGGATTACCCAGACAGTCAATTATTCATGAGCTAAATGTCCAGGCATCAATTACCTGGCTTGATGCTCTTATTCATTAAGGAGATTGAACATCCCAACTTAACAAAGCAGGAGAAAGTTGCTAAGTAACAGAAGTTACCTGACCAGCCCCAACACTGCTGCCTCTACAATATGAGGCTTTTCACGGTAAGAGAGGGCCCGGGGATCACCGGCAGCAAAGATCAGGTGGTGAACTCCACTGGGGCGAGTTTCAGAGCCCGCAAAGGGAAGGAGGTTGAAGGCAGACAGACTGGACCTAGAGATGATAGAAGGCATACTGAAGACATAAGCTAAACCTTTTCAAATGAGTTGGATAGTGATCAAGAGGAATAAGAATATGTCTCTAATATAAAATATTTTCTAATATCTCCTAACAAGACCAAAATCTACAGCCATTGAGTTGATTATGACTCTTCCAAAACTCACTGCCGTCAAGTCGATTCCAACTCATCGTGACCCTGTATAAGGTTTCTGAGGCTGTAAATCTTTACAGGAGCAGACAGCCTTGCAGTTTGAGCTCACCACTACGTGGTTTGTAATCCAGCCCTCACCCAGCAGCATCAGGGCACTGTTGAAATTCTAAAATGACAGAGTCACTATCGAGAACACCAGTGATTCTTCAAAAAGTCAAACATAGCATTGCCATAGGATCCAGCAGTTCCCAGGCCAGGTATATACCAAATAGAATTTAAATCAGGAACACAGATAGATTCTGGTACACCAGTGTTCACAGTAACATTCACAATAGCCAAACATACATCAATGGATTAATGGAAAACCAAACTGTAGTACATTCTTACAATGGACTATCTACTCAGCCACCGAGAGAAATAAAGTCCTGTTACATGCTACAACATTCATGAATCTTGAAAATATGATGCCAAATGAAATAAACTAATCTGAAATATTAGTCTACTTATGTGAGATAGCTAGAGTATGCAAATGTATATTTAAACTACAGTTTACAATTAATTACAAAGGGCAGCAGGAGGGTATGGGATAGGAGGACTCAATTCTTGGGAGATCCTGACCTTTTATTAAAACTCAAACTCACTGTCATTGAGTAGGTTCTGACTCATAGCAATCCTACAGGACTAGGTAGAACTTCCCCTGTGTGATTCCCAGACTGCAACTCTTCATGGGAGTAGCAAGCTTCACCTTTCTAACGAGGAGCAGCTGGTGGTTTTGAACTGCTAACTTTGCAGTTAGCAGCCCCAAAGCATAACCACTACACCGCCAGAATTCCAGAAGCTCCTATTAAGTGTGATGGAAAATATTGCGAGTGGATTAAAGGGTGAACAACATGGTTAAACTTAATATTAATATCGACGAGCAGTCCATGAGATGAATGTTGACATGGCAAATGTTTTGTTTTATTTATACAACCTCAATTTTTTTTAAGTCAAGGTGTTTACCCAGCAATCCAATTGAAGAAAATTTGACTACTAAAATATAAAAAGATTCTCTCCATGGTAAAACTCTTGAATTAGTCTTCAGAGATTCATCTGAAAGTAAATCTGAAAATTGTTCTAGAGCTAGAGAGATTTATATACAGGATATAAAACTTTATATAGAGGACAAAAAACTTTATATACTCAACATGATTAACTTTTCCCTTATAAAAACTTGATCCATTATAAAAAAGAGAGAGAAAAAAATACACGACAGTTCTCTTGACCACCAGACTCAATGTCCATCTATGTTTCTCAGACCTGTATGTATAGACCTTTAGGAAGGCGTTTGTGATTAAGGGCTTCTGTGCTCCCAGTGGAGGACACAGGTCACCACAGAATGAGAGTCTCACCATATCTGATGTGTTGGTAAAGGACATTTGTCGTGAGGTCCAGTGCAAGCTGCAAATGAGGTCCCCTCAGTCAAAAAATATTACGAATTTCAAGACAGTAACAGTAGACCATGAAAATAGAGAATCTTTCTCAGCACAAGTCCTTGTGCAACTTCTTGCTGTCCATGACGTCACCCTGGATGTTGTTGCTGTGGTTCTTGTTAGGCGCCGTTGAGCTGCCTCCGACTCATAGCGACCCTACACACCACAGAAGGAAATCCTGCCCAGTCCTGTGTCATCTCCACATCTATGTCATCTTGGAGCCCATGGCTGCAGCCACTGTGTCGATCCATCTCATTAAGGGGTTTTCCCATTGTCACTACCCTTCGACTTTACCAAGCATGATGTCCACTTTCCGGGACCAGACTCTCCTGATAACATGTCCAAAGTACATGAGTCTTACCATTGTCGCTTCTAATGAGCCTTCTGGCTGTACCTCTGCCAAGACAGATTTGCTTGTTCCTCTGGCAGTCCATAACTCACTGCCATGGAGTCAACACCAACCTATAGCCACACTATAGGACTGGATAGAGTGTCTGAGACTGTAGCTGTTGACAGAGGTATTAATCCCCATGTTTCTCCCACAGTGACTGATGATCTTGCACTTCAGATTGTGTAGCTCACAGGCCAACTCGTAACCACTGCACCACCCAGGCTCCTTTGGCGGCCCAGGGTGCCTTCACTATTCTTTGTCAGCCACACAATTCAAATACATCTGTTCTTCTTCGGTCCTCCTCATTCAAGGGCCAGCTTTTCACAAGCATGTGAGGTGAGTGAAAATACTCTGACTTGGGTCAGGCACACCTTAGTCCTCAAAGAAAAATCTTTGCTTTGCAACACTTTGTGGAGATCTTGAACAGAACCCAGGGGGCAGTAGTTAATTAAGGAAGAGACAGCGCTGGACGGAATTCCTGGTCTCAATGATCTTCTGTTCTCATTTGTAAAAAGAGCGCTAGCAATAGGCTTCAGTGAGATTGTGTGAACTGTTGCCTGGCCCATACTAACCACTCCAACAAGGGTAATTCTCCAAGGGTCTGCATGGGATGACTTTACTAGAAGCAAGAAAACTAGGAAATGAGGCAACTTCCATTTTCTGTGCACTTGGCTGCCACCTAGTCCCCGGGCTCTGTGGGGTTCCGCTCTTCCCACAGCTATTAGGACCTGAGAGGGACCTGATTTGAGCTGATGTGAATAATTCATGTGAGGTGATGCTGTTGCAAGTTTGATAACTGAGGTTTATTCTGAGCCAGCATAATGTGTCTCAGTTACTCATTCATTCATGAAATCATCCATTGGTCATTTACTGAGCACCTATTGTCTGCTGGGCTTATGCCAGGCATTGGGAAAGCAGCTAATTTATACACCATGCCTATCCCCAAGTGGTGGGAAAGACCAGCATGATGAATTACTCCATGAAAAATACTGCATACACTTCTTAACCTGGCTGATGTCGGCCGGGTTCATGTCTTTCTCATCTCAGTTCAAATGTCAATACCTCAGACAGGCCGTCCTCACTGTCTTCCCTAAAGACTCCCTAAGAACTCTGTCGCATCCCCTCATTTACTTCCTTCATGAATCCTGTTGACTTATTTATAAATGGCAGGGACTGTGCTGTCTTGTTCCTCCCTCATGAATCTCCAGAACATGGAGCAAGAGATGCTTTGAATTGACAGCACAATCAATATTTTCCACTGATTACGGATTTCAAGTACGAGGTAAGTTGCCCGGTGCTGTGGGAACACAAAGGAGGAGAACTGCGTTCTACTTGAAACGGTTCCCGATGGCTGAGTCTATGCTACTGGTGTCTCTTGTCTGGAGGGATGGGAGGGGATTTGTCCGGCAACAAAGATGGTATGTGTTCCAGTTTGAGGAAACAGCATCTACAAAAGCAAGGGACACAAGAAAGTTCAGAAATTTCAGGTGCTTTAGGGGAACATGCCCGTTGGACTGCTAACTAGAAGGTCAGCAGTTCGAAATCACCAGCCCCTCCTTGGGAGAAAGATGAGGTATGGTCTTGGAATCTCACAGGGACAGGTCTACCCTTTCCTGTGGAGTCACTGTGAGTCAGACTTGACTGAATAGTAAGAGTTTGGATTGGCTTGAGATTTCAGGGATCAAAGAGGCAGAGCCGGTGGGGAGAGTCAAAGGAAGATCAGAAACTGGGTCTGAAATGAAAAGGGGAACCAGATCACCAAGGACCATGTATGTGATTGGGAGGAATCTGAGTTTTATTCAGTAAACAGTAAAGCATATGTCTTTTATACACCCCGTGTGATATGTCAAATAGGTCCCTCAGTGATGCAAACAGTTTCTGCTCAACTAAAGGTTGGCAGTTCAAACCCACCTAGTGGTAGCATGGGAAAAAGCGTGTTCTAGGATGTCTGTAAAAGTACAGCAACCACAAAACCCAGTGGAGCGGTTCTAATCTGTAACACATGAGGTTGTCATGAGTCAGAATCCGCTCTACAGTAATGGGTTTGGTTTGGTTTAGTTTGGTGTTCCACGCACTGGGGTTCATGCAAAGGACATACCGGTAAGCAATACATATGTATGATCGGTCCCCGGGGTGCTTACCTTTAGGCAAGGTTGAGTGACACAACATAAATGCACAATTTTTCATTATTCAGTAACTAAATATAAATAATTAAGGGCATTGTATTTAAGCATCACCGAGAAGGTAGGATATAATAAGAGGCCATAACAAGAGAATCTTTTGCTTCTTTGACTCTCAAGTTGGTCCTTGAAAAAAAAAAAACTATCAAAAGTTAATTTACACTACATATTTCTTTTTTTTTTAATCATTGTATTAGGGGTTCATACAACTCTTATCACAATCCATACACAATTGTGTAAAGCGCATTTGTACATTCATTGTCCTCATCATTCTCAAAACATTTCCTCTCCACTTAAACCCCCGGCCTTAGGTCCTCATTTTTCCCCTCCCTCCCCGCTCTCCCCTCCCTCATGAGCCCTTGATAATTTATAAATTGTTATTTTGTCATATCTTGCCCTGTCCGACGTCTCCCTTCACCCACTTTTCGGTTGTCCGTCCCCCAGGGAGGAGGTCACATATAGTTCCTTGTAATCGGTTCCCTCTTTCCTACCCATTCTCCCTCTGCCCTCCCTGTATTGCCACTCACACCACTGGTCCGGAAGGGATAATCCGCTCTGTATTCCCTGGATTTCCAGTTCCTATCTGTACCTACACTACATATTTCAATGGAGAAAAATATCATCTATATACTGGTGAGTTCACTAAGTACATTCCCAGAGATTTTGCAGAAGACTATGTTTGGTTTAATGAGATTTATACAGTTTAAATATATACAAAACACAATTATGGACTATTGATGCATACATAAAATATAAATATATGCAGGAGATTTATAAATACCAGAATCAAGCGAATGACTTCATTGGAGTTAGAGGTAAAGGTTGAAAACAAGACTATAACTAGGGGGTATGTATGTTTAATTTCTAATCTATGGAGAGATACATGAGTTAATTATATTATTTTCTATATTTTTAAGTATTTCAGATTTTTCAAAAAGGTAACCAAAGACTACACGATATAGTTTTTACTAGCCATCAATACCAAAAAAGGATTATAATGCCTATCCTCCAATAGGGTATGAGAAACGAAAATATGAGAGAGACTCAAAGAGTTTATGGAAAAATTTCATTGTCTTTTCAGTCCAATTTCCATCGATTTTTTGTAGCCCCCTTGTACATAAAACCAAAAAAAACCAAACTCACTGCCATCGAGTCAATTCTGACTCATAGCAACCCCCTGTGGGTTTCCAAGACTTTAACTGTTTATGGAAATAGAAAGCCAGTCTTTCTCCCTCAGAACTGATGGTGGTTTCAAACTGCCGACCATACTGGTTGCAGCCCAATGCAAAACCACTATGCTATCTGGTATATAGCTGGTACTAATTGAACCAAGTAGTAAATAAACACCAAATGCATATAAATTTTCTTGGGTGGAAAACCTTCTGGGTTTTGTAACTTCTTCCTAGACATTCTGCATATTTAATACAAGGAAATTAAGGATGGAAATCCTCTCCTTTTCCCTTAATCTCTTCTGGTAAAACCAACTTTCTTCTAAATTAGGATACTTTGAGGATTGACTGGGCCCCTTGAAATGCCCCTTTATCTTTATTGGGAAAGAAGCAATTAAAATGAAAAGCAATCCAGAGAAGGCAGAAATAGCTGGAACTTCAAATTCTCACCAACAATGCCAAAGTCTAGGCGCCAGAGGGACAGCTCCCTGATCGATTGGTAAGTGCACAGGAAGAGCTGATTCCAGCCCCCATCATGAGTGCCTTTCAATGGCTCACTTCTGAAGAAGATGTGTATGCAGTTCTGGGTCCTATAGCCGAAGTTACATCTAGACCTTGGTATAGAGAAAGAGCAATGGCTTTCCTTTTTCTCATGAGTCCATGGCGGGTCCCTGTGGCCGTCCTTAAAATAGCCAGTGAGGAGTAACGGGACTGGCAGCCAGTTATCGATCATTCCGCAGAGTGCTGGCAGCTGTCCTCAGGCCAGAGCAATAGAGGGACAATGGACTCACCCTCCCCTGGCAGAACACATTTCCCCAAATCCTTATCACAGGCCCAGAACTAAAAGCCCTAACTAATTCGCTACCTCAGCAGCACAATGTCTAATAATACCCTCTGATAAATGGAGATAAATGGTGTTTGGAAGGTGGGCAGTGCTTTCAAGATTGACAACACAATCCTAGGAGACACAAAGGCGTCAAGCCATCATCTGAAGTGAAAGTCTAAAACCATCAGCAGTGGAGGTTCTTTTCTATCCTGGACCTGTTTCTCTGGGCCTGATCAATTGCTAACACCATCCATTCATCCATCCATCCATCCATCAATCCACCCATCCATCTATCTATCAAAACATGCTTCGGTGTCTGTGTTAGGTTCCATCCCAGGTTATAGGAAAATGACCAGGATTCCTGCCCTGAAAGACAATGTAATCGATGTTGACCACATATCCCACTGGAATAAGATCTGGCATATTGTTTTGAAGAAAAAGATCCTCCCTCCAGTGTTGACATGCCAAGTGAACTCGATAATGAGATGAATGATGAAGGCTAGATAGTCTTATGACCAGTAGATTGGTTAGATCTCCTGTGCCACGTACACTCAGTTGGTGATTACTATCTGGAACACTGTGATAAGAATGATGGCTGATTACTGAGGTCTGTTATGGGTGAAGGAGGAGAGTGGATGCACATATTTACCTTCCTTGTAGTTGTGAAAACAACAGGCGACAATTCTACATGTAAAGAGCCTGGTTTTGCTTCTAGCAATAATAAACAACTTCCAATAATAAATAACTGCCTGCTCTTATCTGAGTCAGTTACTTCCTCTCCCTCAGTTTCCTCATCTATAGAACAAGGAAGAAAATATGAGTATATGCTCTATGCTGTCTTTCTCCCAGTGATGCCATGGATAGTACAAATATGAACAGGGTCATCCATGGTTTTAGTGGAGTCTTCAGACTGAAGCAGACTAAGCTGGGAGGCTTGTAAATGGACTTCCAAGGAAAACCCTATGGAACACCACAAAGCATTGTGTGGCCGAGTGCTGGCAGATGAGCCACGAGGGTGGGAGGCACTAAAACACACTGTGGTCACAATGCTGGACTCAGAATACAATTAATGGTGAAGAGAGTGCAGAGCCAGGCAAGAATTTATTCTGTTGTACATGGGGTCATCATGAAGCAACCATCTCAATGTCAATTAACAACAGCAGCAATATCTTCCTCTGATTAATAAAAAAAAATTTTCAAAAACGATCTTCCTCCCAAGTTTCCTAGTAGAATCGAATGAGAAAAGTATGAAGAACAATAGTCAAATCTTAAACCACATATACTTACTCAGCAGTATAACGTACTGTATCAAAAGACGAGGTTTTAAGCTAAAGAAGGGATTTTTATTTTTCAGTTCTCTCTGTATTACCGAAAGCCCTTTCCAGTATCACAGGACCTTCGAAACAGGAGAGCATCATACGGGTTCCCTAGACATGAGGGAGAAGATAACGTGTAAGAATGCAGGAACATGCAGGCTGGTCTTGTTCTAGGGAAAGCCGATGACAAGGATCGACATATAACCCCCTCCCTGGGGTATAGACAACAGAAAAGTGGGTGAAGGGAGACATTAGACAGTGTACGACATGACAAAATAATAATAATCTATAAATTATCAAAGGCTCATGAGGGAGAGGGGCAGGGAGAGAGGGGGAAAATGAGGAACTGATACCAAGGGCTCAAGTAGAAAAAAATGTTTTGAGAATGTTGATGGCCACAAATGTACAAATGTGCTTGACACAATGGATGGATGTATAGATTGTGATAAGAGCTGTATGAGCCCCCAATAAAATGATTTAAAAAAAGAAAGACCCACCAAGCCTTGAGGATGATCTTCCCTCTCAGAGCAGCCAATCCACAGAGAAGACCATATGACCGGCCCCACTATGAGAC
>NW_022111372.1:88063380-88074360 GCF_000313985.2 Echinops telfairi
TGTTTTGAGAATGATGAGGGCAATGAATGTACAAATGTGCTTTACACAATTGATGTATGTATGGATTGTGATAAGAGTTGTACAAGCCCCCAATACAATGATTTTAAAAAAATAAAGAAAGCAGATGGTTTACAGTTGAGTGGAGCCAAGGGTCTTGGTGTTCCCTCAGAAACAAAGTCTTTGATCCTTCACATCCTGGCCATTTGACCACTTCCTGTAGTAAGATTGATGATGGTAACAGCGATGACAGTGAAGGCCATTATTGATGCTATTTGATGGAGTGCACTGAAGGCCTTACTGAGAGTCTCTCATTTACTTTTTGCAGTAGTATCCTGTGAAGCCTTTATTATGATGATTCTAATGTTAAAGATGCTTGATCCACATCTTAATAGGCTAAACAGTATCCCCAAGATCATAGAGATTGTGAGGAACTCAGGTAGCACAGGGGTTAAAGCCTCACCTACTACATGCTACTGCCACACATCCTAGGGGTCTCCAGTCAAGAGGAGATCAGGTACCCAACAAGCATAAAAGGATTCATGCCCCAGGCTGGGAGCTGAACTTGACAAACCTGAGGATATGTACTTGGACTCTACCCCTACGGACACCAACCAGGGTACAGGGCAATTGTTTGTAAGCAGATGGGCTAATTTTCAACATAACTTGATGGAGTCAAAGTGAGCACAGTTAACCTAGAATGTTGCTGTTCTACTGTCTTTGATTTTTTTTTAAAAAACGACTTTGGATTACTAACTTCTAGCAATGCAGTAAAAATTAGAATTTTCCCCCATTTCACTCACATTACCTGTTTCTGTTCCCAGAACTCGTAAAATTTCCATTTTCTAATATCACATTTTACAGAGCCCGTGCCCCTAATGCAGACCACATCCTTTTAGCATTTACATCCTAGCAGGTAGATAACATTAATTTTAAGAAGTTCCCATCACATGCTTCTTAAGAACTAGCTAAAGTCTATATATAGTGCAAATGCTTGGGCCTGTCTAGACCACGAAGAGGAATTATTTTGTCATAGAACATTGGGTAAGGTGTGTTGAATTGAAAGTCCCTTTGTACTCGGGAGAAACTGTTTACCAGTTTTAAAATACCTTATTGACACTTCACATGTTAAGTTTGTTCCCATTTTACTGAGAAAGTGATTACAAGGGCATTTAGTTGTGGACATGGTCAGATGAAGCTAAGCAGTTCAGCTCCAAATTCACTTCAATCTTAGGGGTTAGAAACCCCTATAGTTGGATAGTAAAGTTATAGAATGAGCTACCTGCATTCCTGGCATAATATGCATCCTGGTATAATATAACATCTAGACATGGGGTTCATTAAAAAACTTACTTGACATCTGAAAGTGCTTACTGGCTGAAACCTTTAAGTCCTCAATAAATGATAGCTGTTTTTTGATCTTTCACCATCAATACACAGAGCTCTTCCTTAGCGTTTGAATGGCTGTATAGCTTTTCACTGTACAGACAGTCCATGTGCTGCCTATCCATCTGCATTCTCTGAATTTATTAGCCTGATTACTGCATTTCCCAAAGTGAGTTTGTTTTTAGACTGGAGCCACTTGGCATTGCTCCTGAAAGCACAATCAGATACTTAAAGTCCTCTTTATACACATCCATGTGCAGATGTAGGAGGATCACTTCTATGATTGCTGAAAAAGAGCCCTGCTAACAACAACAAAAAGAAGCTCATCTTGTCTTACGTACTTTGGACATGTTGTCAGGAGGGATTGGTCCCTGAAGAAGAACATCCTGTTTGGTAAAGGAGAGGGGCAGTGAAAAAGAGGCCCGTCTCCAAGGAGCTGGATGGACACAGTGGCTGCAGCAATGGGCTCAAGCCTAACAATTGTGAGGCTGGAGCAGGACCGGGCGGTGTTCCCTTCTGTTGTATAAAAGGGCGTTATTGGGTCAGCACTAACTTGATGGTACCTCACAACAACAACCACAAAGCTAACCTCCCTGGATGCAAGGATGCTGAGTCTATACCCCTGGAATTCAGACATCTTATCAGGAAGAAGTAAAGTCCCTGAAGAAATAAAGTGTCCGTGAAAAAGAGGACTATCCCCGACTAAATGGATTGACACAGGGGCTGCAATAGTGAACTCAAGCATAACCCTCGGTGTGACAACGGTGTCGGAGCCGGCTGTGTTTCACTGGGTACATATGATCACTTTCAATTGGAACTGCCTCGGCGGCACTTAACAACCACGACAATATCTAATCTCGAAATGATAAAAAAAAATTTTTTTTTAATCCTCCCACAGTATTACTAAGTAAGCATCCGGAGAGACCAATTTAGCAAATACATGGTGATAGCATCTCTCAAAGCCAAGAAAATGAATGGCGATCTGTTTATTCTTCGCAATGGTCAGCAGTATTTAGATTTCAATATTGGTGCTTTTCTAGCGAGCTAATGTCATCAAGCACTTGAGCAGGACTTTTTGCTTCAAACTAGGTCCCCTCTATGTGTGCCTTCTGTTACTGCATGATGTACAAGTCCATGAATACACAGGCAAGAAGGTTTAAGTTTACAGGTCAGTTTTGGAGGGTCCTGGTGGCACAGGTACACATTGGGCTAGCAAAGTGAGGAGTTCGAATCCACCAGGCACTTCGAAGGAGAAAGCTACGGCTTTCTGCTCCTGTAAAGACTCACAGCCTCAGGAATGCACAGGGGCAGTTCTGCCCTGCCTTGCAGGGTTGCTATGGGTTGCAATGGGCTCTGTGACCATGAGCGAGCTGAGACTACACCCATTGTGGCATAGCTTGATTCTAATCCCAAGGCTTCTGTAAGGCAAGGGGTGGCCAGGAGAAGATTTATAAGACAACCTAAGAAACACTTGGCAACTGGTCGTTTCAGTCCACTGAAAGGCCTGTGAGAACACAAAAAGTTTTGTGCAATCCATAATGCACACATCACAGCCTGATCTCATGGGAACGATTCTACTCTTTCACGAATGGAAGTTTAATGGTCTCACACAGTTTACCCATGGCATTGAAGAGCGGTGCCTGTGAAACTGAGTGTGCCTATCTCATGAAGGTATAGGCAGTGGTGACAGATCTCAGCCTCAAATTCTGATCTTTAAAATGTAACAGGATAAGAGAACTGATGTATTCTACTCCTGAAAAGATTACTGTGTTGTCTTGATTAGTATTCTCTATTTTGCCTCCTTTGCAATGGTTACACAGAATCCACCAACAATGTACATGATTAAAGGGTTTGTTTTTTAAGGAAGCTGACAGGTTGTAACACAGTGAGAAATGCTCAGGATGCAGTTGTTGATCAGGACGTGTGACAGAGTTATTTGGGGGCTGCTAATAAATGCCCAAAGGGGCAAAGCACTCTGCTGGCAAGCTCAATCCAAAGGCATTCAGCTTACGTTGTGTAGGTCAGCAAACCCAGCTACCAGAAGTGAGTGCACAGAGGCAGCACCCCATTCCAAAGCCAGCCTTCTGCCCAAGTGAGCTCAGTCTTACTTGCTCTGCGGACTGAAAAGTCTACCGCTGTCATGTTCTGGCTCCTGGTTCTGCTGCTGCTGCTCCTCTGATGGGATAGTTGTCATCTGGAGTCAGAGGTTCCCTATGCACAGATCTCTGACCCAGGGGATGCGCTCGGCCCTGGCTTTTGCCGGTAATAATATCCATACCACCTCCTGTTTCTCAGAGGGCTCATGTTATATGCAGCAGGTTGGCATTTCAGAACAGTCTGTTCACAATTGCTCACAGGTGAATCCTATCAGTATCTTCGCCTTCTTACCAGACCCCTGTAGGAGGAGTTAGAGATTCTGGCTAGAAGAGCCACTTTAAATAATGCGCTGCCCCTAGAAGCAGCACACCAGTCTGTGGGATCACCAGGTGTTGACAGGAACAGGTATCAGGCATCAGAAGACCCAAAACAAACAATCACTGTAAATGAGGGGGGTTGGAGTGGAGACCCAAAGCCCATCTGTAGATAATTGGACATTCCCTCACAGAAGGGTCGCAAAGAAGGGATGAGTCAGCCAGGGTGCAGTATAGCACCAATGAAACACACATTACTCTAGTTTTTTAATGCTTCCTCCCCACCACTATCATGACCCCAGTTCTACCTTACAAATGCGACTAGACCAGAACATGTTCACTGGTCCAGATAAGAGCTCTCAACACACAGAATGCAGGACAGATAAACCACTCAGCAACAGTAATAGGAGTAGTTATGCTATGAGGGTAGGAAGAAGGTGGGGGCAGGGGAGGGGGGAGAGAAAGGGGGAACTGATCGCAATGATCAACGTATAACCTGACCGACCCAGGGGGATGAACAACAGAAACATGGTTGAAGGGAGGCAGCAGATGGTGTAAGATATGAAAATAATAACAATTCATCAAGGGTTCACGAGGGTGGGAAGGTGGGGAAGAGAGGGAATAAAGAGGAGCTGATACCAAGGGCTCAAGTAGAAAGAAAACGTTTTCAAAATGATGGTAGCAACATATGTCCAAATGTGCTTGATACAATTAATGTATGGATTGCTATAAGAGCTGTAAGAGCCCCCAATAAAATGATTTATAATAAACAGATAGGTAGATATAGATAGATAGATGATGATTGATAGATAGATAGATAGATAGATAGATAATTTTCTGCCCCTGCAAATATGTGGTATGATAATCATGAAGAATCTTTGGATTTACAGCTTTGGGAAATAGAGTACACTTGATTGAGAAGTTTCAGCAATATTAGAGTTGGTCCCTGTGGACCCAGCCTGGCTAAGCCCACAGTAGGGACTAGTGCTGAAAGTCACAGGTGTGGGTGAAGCCCTGAGCCATCTGTCAAGGCCAGGCCAATATCCCGGTGTCTGGGAATGCCCTCTCAGGAATGTAGGCAATGAGCCACAGGTGGCAAGTGAATTACTGGAAGCATGCCTCTCCCCCATAGGGCGCAGCAGGTGCATGCAAAAGTCCAGCATCAGTTGGCCCAGGCAATATAGAGTAATAAACAAAGACCACCAGTTGTAGAGCCAGAGGTACAGGAACTGAGATCCCTGCTTTACCTGGTCCCACCTAAGCGACCACTCTGAGCTTCAGTGTCCTAGTTTGTAAAATAGGCATGCTACTAATACCTGCCTCAAAGGGTTGCACGCGATTGCTCATTAGGATTAGTGCAGACAAACAAGCCTGTCCCTATATATGGAAGCTATTTTTCATGGAGTCTCTGCATAGTACAAAGAGTTAAATCATTTAGCTGGTAACTAAAAGGCTGAAAGTTTGAGCCCACCCAGAGGTGCTTTAGAAGAAAGGCCTGGTGATCTATTTCTGAGAAATCAACCATTGAGAACCCTGTGGGACACAACCCTTCCCTGCTGTGCATGGGCATCATCACTTAGAGCCAATTCAATGGCAAAATTTGATTTTCTTTGGTTTTACTTTCTCACTCACCATTCCTCCAAAGGTCACAGACACGTAATGAAACAACGACCCAGTTGACACTTACCGTAGGGACACATTGTACTAAGCTTTTGTGTGCACTATGTACTTTAATGCCTTGGCTGCTAGTCACAAGGTCAGCAGTTCAAACCCACCAGCCACTTCATGGGAGAAAGATGAGGCTTTCTACTCTGTAAAAAGTTCCAGTCTCAGGAAGCCACAGGGGCCATTCGACGCTGTCCACAGGGTGGCTTTGAATCAGAATTGACTCAATAGCAGTGAGTTTGGTTTTGGGTCTACTTTAATACCCAGCAGAAGCCCAGGGAGCAGGTATTATTTTTATCCCCACTTTACTGATGTGGAAACTGAGGCATACAATGTTAAGTAACTAAGGGGATAGAGACAGGAAGCAGAGAGTCTGGGGTTAAGCCCAGTCCTGAACGGCTGCTCGCCTGACCACACTGCCTCAGGAGTCTGAAGAGAACCACTGGGGTGGCCAGAAATAAACTCGTGGATGCCAAGCTACAGTAATTTTGTGTTAGGAAATTCATTTTGACCTTGAAAAAAATTAGTTGTCTCTATATTGTTTTCTCTGCTCAACTCCTTCCTACTCGGTCTAAGGTGATCATCTGCTCAAGATGCATTTAGAGAGTAAATAGATTCCCTTGGAAGAGGGAGAAAAGCTAGGATTTTGTAAGACATTAGGAATTAATGAAAAATAACACAGAACCTACTGGATCCCATAATCTCCAAGTTATAACAGGAAAAATGTAACTGCCCTCTATAAAAATGGCTTCGTCTTATTGTGTTGTCATTACGGAAATGTTAGGAAATTAAAAGCAGCACACATATGGCTGTAAAAGCAATTTGTAACCCAGAAAGACTCAAACATTTTAATATTTATCATTCCAATCTTTTCATTTCCATTTATATAACTCTTGGTTTCCACCTTCGTCCCCCTAAGCTCTCTCTTCTCTCAATGTTGCTTGTCCTCCAAATAGTGCCCCCATTTGCCCAAGTCACTCAGGAAATATCCAGGAATCATGCTGGATTCCTGTCTTTTACCTCCTCATCCAATTCTTTTTTTTTAATCATTTTATTGGGGGCTCATACAATTCTTATCACAATCCATCCATCCATCCATTGTATAAAGCATATTTGTACATTCCTTGCCCACTGGAATATTTCATCACATTCTCTTCAAAATATAGCTACACTCTTACCATGTCCAAGGCCATCCCCAGGTCCAAGACACCGACGTCTCTCATCTAACTGACCTATCAGCTCCTGATCTTCCCATCCTATCTCCTCGTTGATTCTCAAAACATTAGCTGGAGTGCTCCCTTTCCCTGCTCCAAACCTTCCACTGCACAAAAGCTTCCCATCACACTCAGAATACAACCCCAAGACCTCCCCAGGGCCCACAAACCCTACCTGAGCCCTGCCTCTACACCACTGCTCGTCACAGGCACCAAGACCCGCAGGACCTCTACCTCAGCCACGGGAGCAGCATTCCCTCCCTCTGAACTTACTCATCCCTCTGCCTGGGACCATTGCTCCCAGATGTGTATGTGACTTTCCTTTATTATCTGTCTCTGCTACCAGAATGAAACTCCAGGGGGGGCAAGGAATTTGGTTACCTTATTCTCTGATCTTTTCTCAGATCCTAGAACAGCGTGTCACACAGGAGACATGCACCAATGGTGAAAAGGACATACATAAAAGTTGCACGAGTAAATATAAAACTACCGCTGGGATAAGTATTTGCACTAGTCAAAATAGGCAGGGTAGTGCTGTGGTTCCAAACAGTCCTGAATTTATGTCCTTTAATTAACTAAGATTTGTTTCCCTCTCATAATACATGTCTGTCATTCATCTGTGGGAACAGCTCATTCTTCAGTGGGAATGGGATAGGTGGTTCTCGGCCCACATCATCCTCACTCACTCATAAAGGCAAAATGAATTTCTACACCAGACATATGCCAGTCCATGGCAGAGAATTGAGATTAGAGGTAATTTGGGACTGACCCTTAAAGGTTTCTATATGGAATTGATGCACATCATTTTGACTCCCATTTTACTGTTCAAAGAAAATCTTATGACCACACTTGACAGGGGGCAAGGGAAGGGCGATCCAATCACGTGCCTGAAAGGAAAGACATCAGAAATATGTGGTTGCCAAAGTCTGGAAACATTGGCGAACACCTAACCGTGTATTGATCTTATCTTATCATCTGTGACAAAATTATACTATCTTGCTTCCAGGTTACCCTCTACTAGATCAATAACCCATTGCTATCAATTCTAATTCATAGCAACCCTAGGGCAGAGCAGATAAAGTAGAACTACTTTATGGCACTAATAATTATTGGCAGAAAGGTCTGACAAGGTACTTCCAAAAACCAGCCAATGAAAAGCTTCTAGGTCCAATAGTCTGATCTCAACCCATCATGGCGAGGGCATAGGACCAGCCAGGCAGTGTTTGGGGCCAACAAAACGAGTGACTATCACAGTGCTAGCAGACAATATCTGTCTTACTGAAGGGTTCTGAGAACATAAATCAGGTATCCTAGTCCTGCATGTGGAGCCCGGGAAGACTTTCCAGATGGAAAGATGCTTGCACTGAGATCTGAAGGATGTGTGGCTAACAGGAGAAGACAGATGTTTTAGAGAGGACATTTCTGGGCAATGGGCCTGTAGTGGAGGGGCTCACTGAAAGAATCAATGGGGGAGCAATTGTAGATAGAGCAATAGACAGGCAGGGGCAAACTCTGTGTGCCTTTGTCTGAGGGGGAAATCTTAGATAATTTGTCTTATTTTGAGAAAATGAATAAAATGACATAACATTATATCTCATAAACAAATTTCCTTGTCTTTATAAACACTAATATAAATTCTTTTTAAGGACAGCATGGCTCATCTTTATGCAGCCAAATCGCAAATCATCTAACCCATCTCCTATTGCTCGACTTTGAAATGGCTTAAATGTTTTCCCCTCTGTAAGTGATGCTGGAGAAGACCCTTGTGGTGCACTTTGCACTCTGCCGCAGTTACTCACTGCAGACGAATTACTCACCACAGAACGACTGGATAACTGGCTCGGTACCTTTTTAAGAGTTCTTTCTTTTTAATGAATTGACCTAGGAAAAGCTTTTGCTCTGCATGCATACAGGCAATATGGCTTTATTATAAGTTAAGATCATTTGAAAGTTCTTCTATTTCATTTCACTCTTTTCGAGTTCAATTCATCGCCTGAGAGGCAAGGGAAAGAAGTTGGAAGGAGAGAGATCCGCAAGTGCACAGGGATATTTCATTGAGACGAAACAGCAGAACTCATCTATCAGGCAATTGTTTCCAGTAAGTACCCATCATTCCATCCACAGTATAGATCTCTCTGGCAGCAAACATTTAGGGGCCATATAATTCAGGAGTCATTGTCGAAACAGATCAATGGGCCCAGCACGCACATGGCAATAAGCATCCACCCGCAATTGAGAGCTGGGGAGTCCGTGCCTCCCTTGACCAAGCAGCTTGGACTGTGAACGGCAAATCACCATTCAGTCCTCCGTAGGAGGCAGCACTTTCGGCTCTAAGCCCAGCCCCGAGGCAGCGGAAAGGGGAAGCAGTGTGGCTTTGTGGTTTGATTAGAGGACTTGATCATTAGAACTTCATGTTCTCTTTGGGGCTCTCCCACTGGCTACTCCGTCGCCCTCAAGTGCTGTCTGCCTCCCTTTTCTTAGTGATAAAATGGAGACAGCAATGCTAGCATCTTCAGATAAAGAACGCATCCAAGTGCTTAAAGATGTTTAATACGTCTGGGCTCCCATCAAGGAGACTTTGGTGCCCAGAGCAAATGAATTTCTTTTAAAACCGCCATTGCTTCTTCAAAGAGATGTTGTTGCCTCGCTTCAGAAGACTTTAGGTTTAGAGGTCACGTAAAAAGAGTAAATCAAAATGAAAGTGCCATTGAGAAATAAGAAATGGGGCCAGTGGTGTTTTCTTTGTTTCACAATGAGTATGTAAAAAAACCTAGTTGTTAAAAATTAGAATAATGCAGAAAAATAGTTGTATCATTATGAAAGATAAAGCTTATTGTTGAATGAAACAGAAGATGAAATCAGTATGACCAACATGATTCCATTTTAAAAAAATATTAAACCTAGAGAAGAAAAAAGGTAAAGATACACAGACGCATTCGTAAGGGTTTATATGTATACTTTCATTGACTTCCTTTTTGGTATTATCTCTGTTTTTAAAAAAAAAATTAATGAACATAAATTACTTGAGTGATAAAAATTATTGTAAAGCAGTAAGTAATGAATATTTTAAAGGACAATGATCTCTGTAAACCTAAATAGAGAAGAAAACCGGGAAGCTTTTACAGTATATACATATGGACATGATCCAAAACTGAGCAACATGAAAGATATGCTTTCATTGGGAAGAGGTAAGTAAATCAAGGGCAGGGGCATTGTATGACTGGAAGCAGACATGTGTGGGGACTTGATGAGGAATAGCTATTGACTTTTGAATAATCTCTCAGGAAAGTTTGCCTCTAACTTGTTGTGGCTTAGGGTTTCTGAGACTTTAACTTTTTACAGGAATAAAAAGCCTCAACTTTCTTCTGCAGAGCAGCTTCTGGCTTCAAACCACAAACCGTACGGTTAGCAGCTCAAAGCATAACCCATTACACCACCCAGGTTCCTAGCAGTCACCAACCCAGCACATCAAATCACGTCTGTCAGTCTTCAGGGGCTCTCAGGTCACGGATGCCCAACTGTATCCAGCACAAGTCTATTATCCAAGGAGACACTGAGTTCAGTGGGATTGATCCTTGACCACAATAGCAAGCCCATAAGTGTCATTTCTTCTTATAGACTATGCTCAAAGACTGGATAGCGTTTATCCATTCTCCTTTCTTCTGATAGGCACTTCTATTGTACTTTGCACATCAGTTCTTCCCAACTATCAACCGAGAGTCATCCATCTCCTCTTCTGGTGGATGGCTTCGCATGTTAACTCAAGGGAGGCCAGTCACATGTTCTCTACATGGAAACTAAATCTTAAAAAAAATTTTTTTTAATTAAAAGATTATTTTATTGGGGGCTCTTGCAGCTCTTATAGCAATCCATAATAGGCTTGATCAATTGTATCAAGCACATCTGTACATATGTTGCAATCATTATTTTCTAAACATTTACTTTCCATTTGAGCCCTTGGTATAAGCTCCTTTTTTTCCCCTCCCTCCCACCCTCGTGACCCCTTGATAAATTATAAATTATTATTATTTTCATATCTTATACCTACCGCTGTGAGTTAGTTAATTGTGCCAGCCTGGCCGATAATCACATGTGGGGCTGGTTGAAAGGCGGAGGGATAAATGGGTGGTGAAGCCTCGCCTTTCTTATCATCTGTGACAAAATTATACTATCTTGCTTCCAGGTTACCCTCTACTAGATCAATAACCCATTGCTATCAATTCTAATTCATAGCAACCCTAGGGCAGAGCAGATAAAGTAGAACTACTTTATGGCACTAATAATTATTGGCAGAAAGGTCTGACAAG
>NW_022111372.1:88074460-88085019 GCF_000313985.2 Echinops telfairi
TGTTTTGTGAGGTGAAGGACTTTGTGGACTGGTGTTGGGTATGGGTTAATGTTGAACTTGTGGGCTTGGGCAGCATTGGGTTGGGATGTTTTCGTCATGCACATTTTCTTTGCATAAAACTCTCTCTTATACATGAGTTGCTGTGTATTTGTTTCTCCAAAGTACCTAGACTATTACACGCTGTCTCCCCTCCACGGTTTCTGCTGTTCATCTCCCTAGGTGCGGTGGTTTTGTGTCGATCATTGTGATTGGTTCCCCCTTCCTCCCCTCCTCTCCCCACCTTCCCTGTACCCTCCTGGTATCACTACTCCCAGTGGACACCAAATCTTGAGTGGACTGAGATGGATGACATTGGAGCTTTTGCATGATAATGGGAGCACCTGAAATGACTGTCCAGGCAGGCGACCTCCTTGCCTGATTCCCACCATTCCTCAAGATTGTCAGCTTCCATTTCTGTAAGCTAGGCTATATTTCCAACAAATTCCTTTATTAAGTTAGCCAAATGTAGTGTTTATTGTAACCAAGGCATCCCAAAGCGATACACAGCCCCCTTCATGGACCACATTCACACCCAGTCTCTGTCTCTCCTCAAAGTCACAGGTGATACCAAATAATTAAAGGTATAAGAGAACTGTGGGTCTGATGACAAGAGAACATAAAGTATCTACTATTCCTTGAAATTTATGGTAATCAATATCTATGACATAATAACTTATCTTAGGCTGGGTTCTCTAGAGAAGCAAAGCCAGTAAGCTTACAAATGTATATACAGAGAGAGAGGTTTATAGTCAAGGAAATAGCTCACACAGTTGTAGAGACGAGCAAGTTCCAAGTCTGGGCAAGTTCCAAGTCTGTGGGCCAAATGTTAGACGGGAGCATCCTCTTGATTCAGACAGCTGCAGGGACAGATGAACCCAGACTTGTGGCTGCAGAAGTGAGGGCATCCAAGATCACCTGGTCAGGCTTGTAGCTGAAAATGAATCCAGGGTCAGCAGGCAAATGAATCTAGGGTCGCAGGTGTGGCAGTTACATAATCTCTTGTCAACTTGCGAAGAGGTAGAGTCTAGCCTGTCAATCAGGTCACAGCTTGATGACCTCATTTGGAGACACAAAGGAGGTAAATAGCTCATTGAAGGCTAAATACTACACTCTCGGCTTCATTTTCCTGCTGACAAGCCACATGGAGGTACACTGATGGAGCCAGAGCCCTGGAGCTGAAGGAGCCACGTGGAGAACCCTGCCAGCTCTGAGATACTTCCACCACCACTGGATCCACAAGACTTTTCACCCACTGGCCGGTGATCTTCCTGCATTCAGCATCATTGCATGGCTGCATGAGTTTAAAGAGGAATTTATGAACTAGTATAGACAAATGGGGTAATATCAGACTTATGGACTTGATCTGGACTGGGATGGGATTTTTTCTTAAGGTACAATTGCTCTTTGATATAAAGTTCTCTCTTACACACATATGAGTGTCTCTGGATTTGTTTCTCTAGTCAACCCAGGCTAATGCAGCAGGTCAGATAGCAGGCTTCAGGCAACTCCCAAGATCAGCAAGCAGTATGGCAAGCCAAGAATGGTTCAAGTCCAAAGAACCAAAATTCATCAAGCCAAATGTGGGATCCTGGCCCAGGAGAAAGCAAGCAAGTTTTCTCACAGAGTATACTTATATTAGAAGCAGGCTACATCTCATCATGAAAGGGTTTCTAGAACTGAACTGCCAAACTTTTGAGCAACCTGGTTTAGCCAAGTTGACACAAAACCTTACCTATTGCACAGTGCCCTGGAAATAGCACAATTTTAAGACTGTTGTGTGTCCCCAACAATATCATGTTATAAGAAAAAAACATCCTGCAGTATAATGAATGCAAAATAAGATCATAAAACTAGAAAATGTAAGGTAAAGCAGTGATGGTGTAGTAGCAAAAGTTTTGAGGATTCTCAGCTACAGAGTTCTTCAGGGAAGAAGAGAATAGATGGAACAAGACTGAAACTACATTAATATGCAAACTGCTTGTGGCAGCTGCATAATCTCATGTCAACATGACGGTATTAATAGTGAAGGGGTGGAGTCTAGCTTGTCAATCAGGTCACAGACTGATGATACTTCCTTGTGGGTTGTGGTCTTCTCCTGAGGATTCTGGGAACTTCCTCTCTGTGTCTTTGTCTTCCTGTTGACCAGCCAAGCGGAGACTTGCTGAGTTCTGTAAGAGCCTCTCTCGCTCTGCTTCACCTTCCTGCGAAGAACCATACTCGGAGAGCTAGCAAAGACATGCCAAGACCCACTTGAGCAGCGAGATGCTTCCTCCACCACTGAAGCCACAAGACATTCACCACCGCCAGCCTGTGATCTTCCTGTGTTCATCATCATTGCATGCACTGCGTGAGTCTGAAGAGTAATTTATAGACTAGTATCAGACATATGCGCTAATACCGGACTTAGGAACTTTATCTGGACTGGTTTGAGATGTTTTCCTCAATCTCCAATTGCTCTTTGATATGAAGCTCTCTCTTATACACCTATGAGTGTCCCTGGATTTGTTTCTCTAGTCCACCCAGCCTAACACACTGCTCTAAGAGGAAAATCCAAAGACCTGGTCTTTAAGATACAGTTATGCAACTGATGACTGCAGGACTCCCTAAAAGGCCTCGCACTGATCTGGAAAAAATATCGTATTATTTCTACATCCTCTAATTCTTGGTCCAAATACAGTCTAACCCATTTTTTACACCAATGAACTGTTTGCCGAGGGTGTAGCGTCCACCTTCACTTCAATCCCCTCCAGTCAACTGACACAAGCGGCAGAGGCCCCGCCCTGATTGCGGTGAGGGCAGTCATGAGAGGAGGGAACAAGAGCTGGGAAAGAGGTGTCTGGCTCCAGCGAGGTCATTTTAGAAGAGGGAGGATTTCAAAACAAGTCCCTAGCTCCCAGACCAAGATGTCAACTAGTAGATCACACTATCATTCATAATATAAGCCTTTTGATATCGAAGGTCATGTTAGAATTTGTTCAAAGCCTTGTAAGCGGTGGGGCACGGTGGTAACGTTTATGAACAGTTTGGGATTTTGTAAACAAAGAAAATTTATTTGCAGCGAGTACTTCAATGTGAGTTAGTCCATACAATCCCTACGTGTCACAGAATATTATCCAAGGCTTTGACTTGATTGCTTTGGATTTGTCATTAGGAGGGGCCAATCTCTAGGGAAGGACATCAGGTTTAATAGGGCTAGGGTTAGGGTAGTCGAGAGAGTTAGGGTTAGGGTTAGGGTACAGGGTTAGGGGAGTCAAGAGAAACCCTCGGGGGGGGGGAGGGAGGGGGGAAGAGAGAGAGAAGCCCTCAGTCAGAGGAGGTAACACAATGGCCACAACAATGGACTATCCCATACCACCTCCATGAAGACGGTACAGGCCTGGGCAATGTTTAATTCTGGTATACATGGGATTCCCATGAGTCACTACGGCAACTAAACACAACGGTATCATGTGTGGCAATATAACATACCTTTATTGGAGTTAGACTTCCTGAGTTCAATCCTGGCCCCACAGTGTCCTCTGGGTTTCACATGAACTCTTCAATACCCCCCACTATATGTTTATTATAAGGAATACATGGAATCATACATGCAAAGGGCTCGTTGCAATACCTGGCATTTTACTCGCATGAGAGACATAAAATACCACTGTTATTATAACAAAAAATAAGACAGGTGGATAAAAGCAGTTCTTTCTCTGCCTGGTTTCAGTTTTTAATCACATCCTAAATTCATAATTGCATCTCAACCTTTTGAGACAGGAGTCCATCTGATCTCAAACTGATTCTTGATTATGATGACTTCTTAGGAGCATGTGGAAGAAGCAGAATAAGGCTCTCCCTTTTATCATCTGGACATTGATAATTCACTTCTTTATGATGGGGAGGGAAGAGGCAGGTTATTTCTCACTAAACGCTGGCTCACCCAGTGCACATGAACAGTAAATGACCCTCTGACCTCAACTCCTCATCCCCTGCACACACACCCCCCCTTCATTGTTCCCCTCCTCCCTGTTCGCATCTGACAGCTAGCACTGTCCTAGCTCCTGTGATAAGCCCTCCCAGGACCATCTTCAATAGAGGGGGAAATGCGCTTCTTATTGATTTCATTTCATACACATTTATGCTGCTGGTTGGCTGCTTTTATGTTACATCCAACATTCAGACACCAGGTCAAGCATGGCGTGTCATGAGGCACAGGAGGCACGGAGGTGTCAGAGAGAGACTGAGGCCTGCAGAGAGAGCGCCCTTGGACTTTAATGGGAGGCAAGTACATTCAAAGGAAGAATTTTGCTTTCAGTGTAGTTAACACTGTTAGCCTGCAGTTCTGTCTCCATGGGGGCTAACATCTGTGTAGACACAGCAGGGAGGGATGCTCCTGGCCTGGGCCCTGCTGAGAACAAAGCTGGACACCTGAGAATTGAAGGGCTTCCATCCTTCAAAGCTTTCGTAAGGCAGGCTTGCTTATCATTTCCCCGAATAGCCCGACAATTTCAGTCCATGCGTCTGCATTACCACACAATTCACACTTTGCATTGTTGTGCAAGTTTATAATCTTGGAATAAATGGCTTCATATTGTACACAGCCTGCATGCCACTTGCTCTTTTCAATCTACATGATGCCTTGGAGATTTATTTGTGTTGCTGGAATTCATTCATTTTAATAGCTGTTTCAAATGTTATCGTTCAAAATGTTTTATTCTTTGAGCTGAAGGATGGGTAACTTGGCGTTTGTTAAATTTTTTACTAACCTTTGGAGGCAGTCTGAAATAGTTAGTGATTGGAAATATAAAGTCAGTGCCATCCTGTAGGTATCCTGAATCCACTGTGTAAGTCACCAAGCATTCGTGTTCCAGTTCACACATACAAAGGTCGAACATGCACTTGGTCATGTTCCTGAATCAGCGATCGGCTGCAGACAAGTGCTCACGTATCTGTGCATCTGTGTACGTGGGAGGGGCCTTCACACCGTTTATGGAAAGATGGAGCTAAAAGATGATGGGCTTTTGGAAGCCTGCTCGCACATGGGAATCGGATGTGCAGCAGGGGATTTGCTTCTTTGGATCACTTCATATCCTAATGACCAGAGCATGGTAAGGACACACACACACACACACCTTGTGATTTTTAGAAACAAAAGCTGAGGGCTCCAAGTGCCACTGAAAGGAACTAATCATAAGTCACCGGTGTGGGTTGAGGCCCAGCACTGCCGATAAAGCACAGCATTACGTCTCTTTATTCTGTTCACCACGTTGGTACCAACTACCAGACAACCCTTCCTTGGAGCATAAAAGGAATGATCCCACTCCCAGGACGGTGAGAGACCTCAGTGTACCTGGGAATTCACGGGAAGAGTCCAGGGGAAGCATGTGACTGTCACCCCATCTTGAAATCAGTAGCTGCACAAAATGTGAGTTCTATGTAAAATACCCAGTACTGGCATTCTAATAAGTTGACCACACTACAAATTGAAGTTATCAAGAAGTTCACCTTGCTGGGATCCACGATCAATTCTCATGGAAGCAGCAGTCAAGAGATCAAACAACACATTGCATTGGGTAAATCTGCTGCACAAGACCTCTTTGAACGTGCTGAAAAGCAAGGACGTTACTTTGAGGGGTAAGGTGCACCTGACCCAACTCATGGTATTTTCACTCACCTCGTATGCTTGTGAAAATTGGACCCTGACTAAGGAAGCCCGAAGAATTGAGGCATTTGAATCACAGTGCCGGCGAAGAGTATGGGACATGGCAGGGACTGCCAAAAGAAGAAACCAATCTGTCTTGGGAGAAATACAGCCAGAGCGCTCCTTAGAGGATGGCGGGACTTCATCGCTTGTACTTTGGACATGTGGTCAGGAGAGCCCAGACCCTGAAGAAAGGCATCGCGTAAGGTGGTGGGCGGGGAAAGGAGGAAGGCCCTCAATAGGATGGAGTGGTACAGTGGCTGCCACAATGGCTCAAACAGAAGCACACCTGTGGGGCGGCAGCAGGCCGGGCGCTGTGTTGCTCTGGTGGACACAGGGTCACTGTGAGTCAGGACCAGTCGATGGCACGCGACTACAACAACAATATAGCTATGTCACAAAAGCTGAGCACTTATTTTGCTCAGCTCGAAGGGTTCACTCGGTGGTCCCTGGGTGGCACACATGGTTTTCACTTGACTACTAATCTAAAGGTTAGTGGTTCAAACCCACCCGGTAGCACCTCAGAAGGCAGCCCTGGAGATCTGCTTCTGGAACGTCCTGTGGAGCATAGTTCTCTTCTGCACACAGGGGTCACCAGAAGTCAGATTCGACTCTGGTGCACTGAGCAGCATTTCTGGCTTTGGACGGTTCACTAAATAACATTATTAGATGAGTACTCTTATTCTCCGACCTTGCCCAGGAAGCCATTGACGTCTGAAGAAGCTAATTTGCCCAAGTTACAAAGCTCGTAAGTGACAGAGCCAGGATGTCCATCCAGATAGTCCGGCTCTCTAAAATGCCCTCTCTCTTAACCATGCCGCCAGGCTGCCTCTCATGGAACGACAGGACCCATTTGAACACGGTCTCGGCAGCCCTCCAAAGGAACAAGCGTGTACTCGTCTGACCAAATTTGTTCGAAGGCAAACGCGAAGGTTTCGGTCATTTCTTATTTGTATATGATTTAAAGTTGCATTCTTACTAGAGATTTAGCATCCACGAGTGACCGGTTTTAGAATGGCTTTGGAGCTCTAAAAAACAAGGGTCTAGTTCTTTTAACTCTCCAGCACCCATGTTTTGTTCTGGTTTGGTACTGTCGGGTCACTTCCAACTCACCGTGACCCTATGCACCAAACGGCCTGCTGCCCAGCCCTGTGCCAGGCTCAAAATTGTTCTTAGGTGCCATGCCTGCTGCTGGTGCCAGTCCATCTTGCTGAGGAGCTTCCTCTTTTTCCTGGTCCATCTACTTTACTAAACACGATGTGCTGATGACATGGTCAAATGACACGAGTCAAAGTCTCACCGTCCTTACCTCTAAGGAGCACTCTGGCTGTACTTCTTCCAAGACAGACTTGTCTCCCCACTGGGAAGCCCATGATTCTCTCAATACCCTTTGCTGACACTGTCATTCGAATGCATCTGGTCTTCTCTGTTCTTCTCAATCATTAGTGTTAGCCCCCACAAATTCAAGCCCTATTCATGTGGCTTAGTATAATATTTAAATATTGGAAAATAGGAACAGAACTTGCTCTGACAATTTTACTGTGCCTTGCAGTTTAAACAAATATTGTCTCAGAGGCAGCGCTACATTCACTGTGGTCGCTTCCTGTCATCACTACACACACGTATGTTTTTCCGACTCGTGCTTCTTTTATACTCCTTGTATTCCACAAGACTGTCTTTATGAAGATGCATCTGCTCAGCTTTGGTGATTAGCAGAAACATTAGCAGGTCTACTGTCTCAGGGCATAAATATTTAATGGATGTTCCTCATTAATTTCTTCTGAAACAGACGCTTGCTCGACTAGAGTTAGATATATTTCTTGAATTAAGAGCAGATATAGGGAGCAAGAGACCTCTGCCTATTTTGAAAATAGACTGTCCTCTTCTGCGGGAACATGATGGCACCTGATGTCTGTCCATCGGTGCACGCTACAAGAACACTTCTTTTAGGGAGGTGCACCACATGTCTTTTGTCACACGTTTAATTTACAAAGAGTCAGAAAATAAATCCGTGTTAGACTCAAAAAGCCTTTTTTTTTCTCAGTCTTCCATGGCAAGGTGTCGGCTGTACAGTCTGCTTCTGGAATCTTCTGCACCAACCTGCTTCATACAACCCAACCCGCTGGTCTTCGACCCTCTGCTTTCTGTGAAACGGCAGCCCTGTTCTGTTAGCTGCTACCTCTCTTCTGACTTGATGGATGTATGGTGGAGTCCTTGCCACAGTTGATAACTTTTATTCCCCTCCCCAGCTCTTTATTAATACACATTTCTTGCAAATAATACATTCCCATTAATGGGCAGGTAATAAAAATATAGATTCTGAGGCAAATAGCCCAGAGAAACACTCCCCTAAGGGTTTGAGCCTAATTAATAGTTGGATTTCTTTCTAATGAAAAAAAAAAGATCACATGGCACATCAGTGTTTCTCTTGTTATGTCACCCAGAGTAAGCCAAGCTTATTCCCCTCTCCCCACAAAGATCAACACAATAGCCTCTCAATCTTCCCAAGACGCTCAAGAAAAAATTCAAAAGGCACACTTTACTCACCCAAAGGCAATTGTAGTTAGTTTAAAGTCAGAACAACAAATAAGACTAGCAGACTAAGCTTATAATGCAGATGTGTCTAAGAAGTAGTGATAAGCCATCATATCTCCCATGTGAGCATCTAAACGTCTAGGCAATTGGCAGATATAGCAGGAAAGAGAACTGCTTTCCTTACACATCTTCTCAGCCATGCTGGCTCCTGAAGATTTATCCCAAGGAAATAACAGGTATAAAGGAGAATGGTCTGTATCAACTTCAAAGTCCCATGATAGATGATTAATAAAATGTTATATTATGGTCACACAACAGAAGGGACACCACACATTAAACTTAATAAAATTTAAATCTATATATAATAAAATTATTGTTTGAGCAGATATTAGGTCTAGTGATGCAGTAAATGAAAGTGCTTTTTTAAAAAGATGTAACCCCTCAAGCTCAAACAAAATCCCTGCCATTGAGTTCATTTTGACTCAAAGTCACCCTATAGTAGAACTGCCCCTGTGGGTTTCTGATATGATAACTATTTATGTCTCATCTTTCTCCCATGGAGTGGCTAGTGGTTTCGAACTGCTGACCTTGTGGTTAGCAGCCCAACACATAATCCACTATGCCACCAGGGCAGTAACCACTCGAGGTATATATTATTGTTTCCATTTTATTGATAAAGAAACAAAAGCACAGAGAGATTAAGTGACTTCCCCCGGGTCCTCTAGTGAAGAAATGGCAAGCATAGGTGATAAAATCTAAGTAATATGAAAGAGAAAAATTCTCCAAATGAATTATTAAAAGGGAAAAGGGCATTCTGAAATGGATTACTCAGTAAGCTCTCGTTTTAACGTAAGAAGAATGTTTTTGATTTTCTTCTTTCACCAGTGATCAGGTGGCACTTCTGCGTTTGTGTAAATGAGGAATAAAACGTTACTTTTATATTGAAACAGAACTCAATGGTTTAGAAAAATAAAAAGCACTGGCCGAATAGGATTACTCCACAATATCTACTCCACTTAATGTCTACTTCATGGCATCAAGATGACCGGGCTTCCCGGAGCTTGCTGCCTAAATTCAGAAGAGAGCAGGCAGCCTGTCAAAGAAGACTCTGGAGGAAGGTGTAAGTCTAGTTGGCTGTTAGACTTGTTTCCACCGTAACTTAGAATTGATGCATAAAGAAAAAACTCGGCAATGACTTTTCCCTGTCTACGCAAGTACAAGGTACCCCAGGCTGCTGCTGGAGGGCAGTTTGGCAATGGTTTGGTGAGGGGATACACTAGGAGAAGTGCACACCCGTGTACTCACAACTCAATCTCAATATTGCTTCCTTAATAAATGGAGCCATAAAGTTGTATTGAAGTGAATATACATTATTAGTATCGCTTATCATGTTTATGATCCACTCCACGTCAAAGTGACATAAAAAGCAGAGTTAGTACCAATTAATATCCAATTGCTCATCAAACTTTAATTTGTATTTGCTTTCCCCTGATTGATATATCTTTTATAACTGAAAGGCTCCATCTCTTTATAACATACGCTATCATTCAAGGCCACTTGTTTTAATCACTCTGCAAACCAGCATGAAATTGTCTAATAATTCACCCAGGATTTGTCACAAGTGCCAAAAGTTACTGCAGTCTTTTTGTTTTTCTTTTTTCTTGTGTACTTCTTAGGGTCTTTATTGATCTTGGCCAAGTTGTGCTGACTTCGCCTATTTTGGGATTGCCTTCCCCTCACCAAAATTAACAAGTGTCTGCTATTCACAAGTGTCTGGAAAGTGATTCCTCTTCTCTCATCCTGGGGAGCCATCAAAGAACTTTGTTTTCTGTGCACACATCTACTTACATCAGCCTTTGAAAAGGAGCAGCCGTGCCTCTCAGAATGTTTGGGATTATAAAAGCGGCAGATCCCATCCCTGGCTGGGAAGCAATCTTGTTGATGATTGATGAATAAAATGCTGACTTTTCAGAGGCATGAACTTGATTTCTGTTTTCACCCACAGCCTTTGATTCTGCTAACACTCCTGCAGAGGAGAATGAATGGCTGTAAGGCTGTGGATTAAGTGCAAAGAGGAGTTTGCAGCTGAGGGATGCCACCTGTCAGTGTGGACCTGCAGCAGATGATTTTTGTTTGGTTGGTTGTTTTTCCTCAACAGACATTTTAAAGAGTTACTCAGGGACAGTAGTGTTTCAGTGGTAAATTCTTGCCTTCCATGCAGGAGACCCAGGTTCCATTCCTGACAATGCACCGCCACCACCTGTCTGGCAGTGGAGGCTAGTACATTGTTATGATGCTGAAG
>NW_022111372.1:88086075-88088551 GCF_000313985.2 Echinops telfairi
ACAAATGTGCTTTACACAATTGATGTATGTATGGATTGTGATAAGAGTTGTTTGAGCCCCTAATAAAATGATATAAAAAAAGAAATTAAAATAAAAAAGCAACCAAGAGGGAAACATCTACAACCTGAAACTAAACTTTCTGGAAGTAGCGCATTAGCTCCTTTGTCCAAGTGTGGAGAGCACACACACGTGCTAGGATACAGATATGTGCCGTTCATTGCACTGACAAAACCAAGCCCAACCTGAAGACACTGCTTTCTGTGACATGCCCATGTTTTATTAAACCACAAGACCTGTCAGCCAGGTATCTGGCATAGTTTTATGTAGACATGCTATCCAAATTCAAAGAGCCAGTCCACATGATGGCAGCCTTAAACTTTGAAGGTGTTTCTACCTACACCTGTGAGACCGACAAGGCAATCTGTTCTTAGAAAGATTTACAGTCTGTCAAACTCGATGGAGCAGTTCCACTCTGCCCGATGGTGTCTCTATAAGCCAGAATTGACTCAGTGGCAGTGAGTTTGTGTTTTCTCTCCACGCATGTTTAACCTGCAGTACAGGCTTCTTTGTTATGTGCTATATAAAAATACAGTCTCTTCCAGAGCAGACTGCATTGAATCTCAAGTAGACTCACAACATGTCCAAAGTATGTACCATGAAGGCTTGCCAACCTCACAAACACTTTATAAACCATAAAAATAAAAAAGAAATGGATGCGAAAGAAAAAGTTATTTTCCTTATTACCAAAACTTAGTATACTTGTGTTTTGTGCCGAAAATGCAGAAAAAACTCCCTAATTCACCTGTGAATATATTCAAAATTACTATATCCAGATCTCTTTCTTACTCAACTGATCTGCACAAACTTCTTTTTTTTAACAATTTATTTATTTTACAAACTTCTAATCAGGTATCTTAACCCAACACTGCTGTTGTTCGATGCACAACAGAAGGACACACCGCACAGTCCTGTGCCATCCTCACAATTGTTCCGAAGCCGGAGGCCATTGATGCAGCCTTCCTCTTGTTCACCGCCCCTCCACGTTACCAAGCACGGTGCTCTTCTCCAGGGACTGGTCTCTCCTGATGACATGTCCAAAGTATGTACGATGAACTGGCCTCTAAGGAGCACTATGGCCTTCCTCCTTCCAAGACAGATCTGTTTGTCCTTTCAGCGGTCCACGGAGCTTTCGGAATTCTTCTCGAGCCCCACAACTCAAATGCAAACACAGTCACTATGACCTCTAAAGGGCAACATCCAGAATATTACCTTTACTGAAATATCTGCATTGTGTGTTGATAATGAATCGTTAGTAGGAGAAAAGAAGAAAATCACAATGGCTAATCTGGAAGATCTCTTGTTCTCGAATATGGCCAGCCTATGATTGCTTAGAAAGAGAGAGAGACAGTCCCTGACCCATGATGGGGTTTTGTCCCCATGATTCTACTGCAACTCTGTTCTGGCTTTAGTTGAGTGCTTCTTTTATTTTACATGTATGATAATAATTAGAGAGTCCTGGCAGCATCATGGGTATGTGTTGGGCTGCTAACATCAAGGGCAGCAGTTCAAAACCACCAGCCACTCTATGAGAGAAAGATTATGCTTTCTACTCCCTTAAACAATTAGTCTCAGGAAGTCCCAGGGGGCAGTTCTACTCTATCCTATAGTGTTACGATAAGTCAGAATTGACCCAAGGGCAGTGAAAAGGAATGATTATTGCCTTTTAGGACCCGTGATCATGTAGTTATTACTCATTAAGCTGCGATCTGCAAGAGCCACTCTTCAGGGAAAGGGATGGTTTCTACTCTCTGAACAGTTACAGTCCCGGAAACCCACGGGGCAGTTCTATCCTGTCCTATAGGGTCTCCGTGAGTCAGAATTTACTTGACGTCAATGAGTTATGTCTTTGTTTTACTAGCAGTATCTTTATAAATCCAATCTTCATTTATTTTTAGAGATTGAAAAGATTACATTTAAACACCTGCAAGTAAATATCTAAGGATGATGACATCAGCAAATTATGCACTGGCTCATTGTACGTAGTGTAATTACTAATGATAAGATGGACCAAGAAAACAAACAATGGTAAGCCCAGCTCATTGTCGCTCAAATGCAATGTCAAGTCAGGGACTCTCATAAAAGTGTGAGCAAAAAATGTTATGCAAAACTAACATGCATGGTGGGAAATGGCAAAGATGTTTCCTAAATGCTTATCATATACTTTTTTGTACTCCTGAAACAAATGAGCAGAGACACTTATTTGTCCCTGACACAATGGTTTAGTTTATAATTTTTGGGGGGGCCAGCAATTTTATTTTATTTTTTAAATCATTTTCTTAGGGGCTAATACAACTCTTATCACAATCCATACATACAATTGTGTAAAGCACATTTGTACATTCATTGTCCACATCATTCTCAAAAATTTGCTCTCTACTTAAGCCCCTGGCATCAGCTCATTTTTTCCCCTCCCTCC
>NW_022111372.1:88090243-88131136 GCF_000313985.2 Echinops telfairi
GAGGGGCAGGTGACCACTTAGCAGCTGGGATTGGGCCCGGCCCCCAAGTTTATAATTTCTTCATAAAGCCTGCAAGATGCTTTTCACCATTACTACCAATGCACAGAGTGACAATAGAAAATTATCTTTACCTCATAGCAACTTCAAACTCATACACAATTTCTGATCACAGGATGGAAATTCCTGTTACAGTACAAAGGTTTGAATGAGCACACAACACTTAGGTCTAGTATCTGAAAAAAGCCCTGTATTAGTTGGAAGATGTTTGTCATTTTGTTGATTCCAGCTAAGAGCAACCCTGTAGGACAGAGTGGAAATGCCCCCACAGGGTTTCCCAGGGTACCTTTTTCATGAAAGCAGATCACCAGGTCTTTTCTCCCAACGAAGAGCCCTGTGGTACCGTGTTTAATGGTTGGGCTGTGATCCACATGGTGGGAAATTTAAAACCACAAGCTCTTCAGGAAAAAACAACAACTGGGCTTTCTACTCCCATAAATAGTTATAGCCCCAGAAACCCACAGGGTGTCACTAGGAGTCAGCATTGACTCGATGGCAGTGAGATTGAAGGGTTTTGGTCTTCCAAGGAGTAGCTGGTAGATTCAAACTCCCAGCCATAGCAGCACCCAGAACTCCTTGGTTATAAAACCCAAACAAACAAACGCACTGCCTTCAAGTGGATCCTGACTCATAATAGACTCAGGAGTAGAACTGCTCCTATGCGTTTCCAAGGCTGTCACTCTTTACATTGGTACAAAGCCCCCATCTTTCTCCCTTGGAGTATGTTGGTGGTTTTGAACTGCTGACTCTAGCAGTAAGAAGCCCAATGCATAATCACTGCACTTCCTAAGCACAAGGTTAGCAGTTTGAAATCACCAGCTCGTAGGTTCATTATGAGTTGTCATCAACTCAATGGCAGTGAGTGTGGTTATAAGGGGGCTTCAAATGTTTCATGGGAAAAAAATCATTAATCTTTTAATTCCATTTTCCATGAACATTTTGAAAACTCTTTGTATAAGATATGCTCTTTTTTCCTCCTCAGGTTATATTTTGGGATTACAATGTAATGTTAGGTAGGAATCCATAGGTAATATTCATTACCAGTGGAAAAAGTCCTTTCACCAAATGTTCCAGATCTCATCTAGATAAAGCAATTATCATTTTTTTGCACCTGCTATCTCTGTTTTTATTTTAAATTTAAAGTGCAAATTAGCCCCTGGCTTATGGGTAGTCACATTCAGTTTAGCATTCAACAGTAACAAAGAAGAAGACAGAAAACAATGGATGAGACTCCCTGTGAATGAAGCACAGTGCCTCTAGCGCTTACTGAGGGAATCATGTCGTCCTAACTTCCTTTTTTGCTGTAGAAGACTTTGGTCTGGGGAATGATTTTATAGAGGAAAAAGGGGGGCAAAATATAAGAACTATAGATAGATAAATTTGCTTTTACCAGCCAAGTTTCTATGTTGACATTATAGACTGATGATATTTCAAAGTTTAATTCCATTGAGTTGAATCATTCGATCCCATCTCTTAAAGCAATCGTCACATAACTAGAATACAATCAAGTTTATTTAGGATAATATCCAACAAAAGGGCATTTACCCAATATAATATTTGTTTCTACAGTTTCTTTTGGCATTCCTTTATTTAACTTCACTGCAAATAGGATACTTTGGACTTGGGTTCAGTTGAAACATGAAACTAAAGGATAAACATTAAATTTAAGTAGTTGCCACAAATTAACTCTTATAGCTCAATTTTAGTAAACACTAGAATAATTGGTGGTACTAGTAGATAATAATTCCATGCTAGACAAGCCAATGGGCCAGTGCTTTCTTGCATAGGGAAAGAAAAAGCAAAGTCAGTATTCAGTTAGGTTACTAGCACTTGACACAGCTTGAGCCAATTTAACAAAGCATTCCCCTCCCCTCCAAAGCAATAGAAAAATGAAACAATACTAAGGATATGATTAAAACACAATGAGAAGAAAAATAATACCATAAATGTCCATCAATAGTAAGTAAACCTAGAATTATTAGACTAAATTCAAATATTACTATGGTTGCACATGTCTATATTAAAAAAAAACACATCCAGAAAAATTTAAATCTACATAGTAAACACAAGAAAACTGTTAAAGATAAAAGTAGAGTGAGCATAGATGGAGACTGATGTCAAGGAGTCCATGTAGAAAAAGAATGGTTGGAAACTGTGGTAGCAAGTGTACAATTCAACTTGACGTGATTCAAATATGGAATGACACGTTATATGTATTAAATCCCCCCAAATAAAAAAAGAACAAAATGCTGAGGAGGGTGTGACGAGAATGAGATTCTTACACACTGCTGGTGGGTTTGTAAATATATACAACCATTGTGAAAAGCAACACAGCGCTACCCAAAACACGTGGGAATAAAAGTACCAACCCAGTCGTACTTATGCTGGCCATTTACCCCAAAGAAATAAGAGACAGAACACAAACAGACATGTGCGTGTCCATGTTCACTGCAGCACCGTTCACAACAGCAAGAAGGAAACAGCCCAAATGGCTATCAGTAGAAGAGTAAAGAAACTCTGGTACATATACCCAATGGACTACGATGCAACACTAAAAACAGCAATGAGACCATGAAACACCTCATGACATGGATGGATCTGTAAATCATTATGCTGAGTGAAGCTGGTCAATCACAAAAGGACAAATTTTGTATGAGTCCACTACTATAAGGGTAAACACCAAGATGAAGACAGGTTTCTACTCTCAGGTCATATACCTTCTAAGCTGGTCTCCTACGCAATGAGATAGAGAGTCATATTGTCACCTGCTTATATTTACATTTAAAAACTACTTCAACATGAGACCTCACCTCAATTGGGGTCCATTTTTCAAGATGGGGAGATAGGGAGAAGACGATTCAGTTGCCTGCCATACAACACTGTGCTAAGGTCACCCTAAATCAACAGACATTCCTACAAGTGTGATAAGAAAACCTTAGTGGAAATTCAAGCCAAAATGCAGGGAGGGCGACATGTGTGTCTCAGAGAAGGCAATTATGAATGGAGAGTGCGAATGATAGTGGGCTAGGAGGAAGGTGAAAGGAAACAGAGGAAAGAAATATGAGGCAAATGATATTTACAAAGGTATAGCTATAGGCATGTAAATATGTAAATATATTAATTTGTAATTAAAGGGATAGATTACAAAATTTAATTTGTAATTAAAGGGATGTATATAAATTTTTAATTAAAGGGACAGACGCCAATGTACATATATTTATATGATAAGTATTAAGATAGCAGATGGACTTTGGGCCTCTACTCAAGGCCTCCCTTAAAACAAGAACACTTTGTTAACCTGATAACCTGGCATTCTTTGATGCTCACCTTCCCTACACAATCTCTGAAGACAAGGTGGGTGCATAAGCAAATGTGATAAAGAGAGCAGATGGTGCCCAGCTATCACAAGATATAGTGTCTGCTGAATTCTTAAAGGGGTCTTAAAGGCTTGAAGTCAAACAAGCAGCCATCTAGCAGGGAAGCAAATAAGCCCACATGATCACACCAGCCTGTGTGATCATGAGGTATTGACGGGATCAGGTAACAGATATCAAAAAATCCAAAACAAACAACTATATCGATGCAAAATAGAGGGGTTGGAGTGGACACCCAAGGCCCATCTGGATATCCCCCGGCAGAAGTGGTATAAGGAAGGGATAATTCAACCAAGGTGTAGTATAGCACCAACAAATCATACAACATTCCTCTAGTTCCTCCCTGCAACTACCATGACCCAGTTGTAACTTACACATCTGGCTAGACCGGGAGAACACACGTTGGTATGGATAAGAGCTCTCAACACAGGGAATTCAGGAAAAATAAACCCCTCAGGAACAGTAATGGGAGTACTGATATCATGAAGGTAGGCGGGTGGTCAGGGTGCAGGGAAGGGCAAGAAAAGGGAAACCCATCACAAGATTGGATACACAGTCCCCCCACCCCACAAAGGGGACAAATAATGGAAACGCGGGTTAAGGGAGACAAAAGACAGTATAAGACACGAAATAATAACAATATATAATTGATTAAGGATGCAAGAGATTGAGAGGGTGAGGGAGGGAGGAAGAGGGGGAAAAGAAGCTTATATCAAGGGTTCAAACAGAAAATGCCTTGGAAATGATGATGGCAACATATGTACAAATATACTTGATACAATTGATGTATGGAGTGATAAAAGAGCTGTAAGAGCCCATAATAGACATGGGAGGGGGAAATGAGGAGCTGATATCAAGGGCTCAAGTAGAAAGAAAATGCTTTGAAAATGATGGCAACATTATGTTCAAATGTGCTTGACACAATGGGTGGATGTATGGATTGTGATAAGAGCTCTAGGAGCCCCCAATAAAAAGATTAAAAAACACCCAAAACAATGACATGGCCATCAAATACCTTAAGACATGGGAATAATTAAAGGCATAGCAAAATCAGTCTCTCAAAGATAAATATTTTATGACACCATTATTATTTTTTTTTAACATTTTATTAGGGGCTCATACAACTGTTATCACAATCCATACACACATCAATTGTGTAAAGCGCATTTGTACATCGTTTCTCAAAAGTTTCTCTCCATTTAAACCCCGACATTAGGTTCTCATTTTTCCCCTCCCTCCCCGCTCCCCCCTCCCGCATGAGCCCTTGATAGTTTATAAATGGGTATTTTGTCATATCTTGCCCTGTCCGACGTCTCCCTTCATCCACTTTTTGGTTGTCTGTCCCCCAGGGAGGAGGTCACACACAGTTCCATGTAATCGGTTCCCTCTTCCCTACCCATTCTCCCTCTACCCTCCCTGTTTTGCCACTCACACCACTGGTCCTATAGGGCTCATCCGTCCTGGATGACACCATTATTATAAAGGCGAAAAAAGAAAAATGGTCTTCACAGCAAAGGACAAGACTTTAAATACTACAATGAGACCAGGGTTGGGGGTGGACTGGAGGGAAGAGACAGCAAACTCTGGATGGAGGATAGGGAAAGAAGAAAGAACAAAGACCTCTTTACGGGGGTTGGGGGCCAATGGGATATTTCACTGATGTGACCTGATGAGATAGGCTGTTTGACCACATAGAACGCTTTTCTTAAGTACATCTCACAAACAAAAAGGAAAATACACAAAAACAACAAAAATTAACATTCAATGGGGGATTACACTCACAGATCTCAGTGGGGAGACTGCAAGCCACAGGTAGTTGAAATATTGGAGAAATAAAAGTAAAATATTTTAAGTGATTTACAGTAATGATCAAAGGTGGAATAGAGAGATATATTTTATGTAGTATTAATTACATTAATTCTAGATACACTGAAGAGTTAAAAGACGTAATTACAGAATATGGGGTCATAAAGGTGTTTCATGCTGGTTACAATTAAGACAGATTTTCAGGAATGGACTAAAATTTACCTTGTCTAGAGTCAGCTCTCTTGAGGACCTGGTTAAGTTTCCATGAAGCATTCTTCAGCTGACCTCAAAATGCTAATTCCACAATGATAACAGAGCTGATTTCTGGGCAAGAGTTAAAATCTAGAGAAAAGGCTATACTGAGTCCCTAGGTAATGTTAAAATCTATGTGAAAGGTTTCAATTGAGAGCTTATAGTTAAATTGGTCATCTTACAAGTAGATCAGAGGCCTGTTTCCATTTTATTTCCCTTATCATAGCTAACAACTAAATAATTATAATGCATTTTTCATGTAGTGTTTGTAATGCTCATACTATAAGATTCTTCTTTTTGGAAACCAACTACATTATTTTAAGGCTGTGTGATGAGAATAGACTCCCATAGCAGTAAATACCTACCATATTTTTAAGCCACTTTAAGAAAACAATAAATCATTAAAATTATATTTTCAGACTACCTTCCACCTCACTCACATACCCTATCCACAAAGAGTCAACTTTTTCAACATTTGCATAAAGAAATATATTCTCTAGGTAGATTTGTTTTTATCAATTTTTTTCTATTTATATTCACTTTGGTTTGGCATTAAAGTATAATTAATTGACTACATTTTTGTTCACCAATGTAGCCATTTTACAGAACAGTAAGGGTGATTCTGAAGTACAGTTCTTTTTTTTTTCTTTAATGTCAAGGTAACTTTATTTGTTGTATAATATTGTACAAGCCTTTAAAAAATGTTCAAAATAGTATACTAATTCAGCAGTTGAAATCAATTAGCATTATAAAAACGAACCAGACCATACTTCTCATGTATAATTTTTTTCTTTTTCCTTTTCTTCTTAATCGTTTTATTAGGGGCTCATACAACTCTAATCACAATCCACACATACATCAATTGTGTAAAGCACATTTGTACACTCATTGCCCTCATCATTCTCAAAATATTTGCTCTCCACCTAAGCCCATGGCATCAGCTCATTTTTACCCCTCCCTCCCCGCTCCCCCATAAACCCTTGATAATTTATAAATTATGATTTTGTCACATCTTATACTGCCCGACGTCTCCCTTCACCCACTTTTCTACTGTCTGTCCCCCAGGGAGGAGGTTATACGTAGATCCATGTAATCGGTTCCCCCTTCCCAACCTGCCCTCCCTCCACCCTCCCAGTATTGCCACTCTCACCACTGGTCCTGAAGGGACCATCCACCCTGGATTCCCTGTGTTTCCAGTTCCTAACTGTACCAGTGTACATCCTCTAGTCTAGCCAGATTTGTAAGGTAAAATTGGGATAATAGTGGGGAGGAGGAAGAATTTAGGAACTTGAGGAAAGTTGTTTCATCGTTGCTACATTGCACCCTGCTGACTGGCTCATCTCCTCCCCAAGACCCTTCTGTAAGTGGATGTCCAGCGGCCTACAAATGAGCTTTGGGTTTCCACTCCACACTCCCCCTCATTGATAATGATAGTACTTTTTGTTCTGATAATGCCTGATAACCGATCCCTTCGGCACCTTGTGATCACGCAGGCTGGTGTGCTTCTTCCACGTGGGCTTTGTTGTTTCTTAACTAGATGGCCACTTGTTTACCTTCAAGGCTTTAAGATCCCAGATGCTATCTCTTTTGACAGCCAGCACCATCAGCTTTCTTCACATTTGCTTATGCACCTGCTTTGCTTTCAGCGATTGTGTTGGGAAGGTGAGCATCATGGAATGCCAGTTTAATAGAACCAAGTATTCTTACATTGAGGGAGTATTTGAGTGGAGGCCCAATGTCCATCTGCTACCTTAATATTAATCTATACATATATGCATATAGATCTATTTCCCCATTCTCGTATGTGCATTTACATATGTACATGCCTTTGTTTAGACCTCTATAAATGCCCTTTGCCTCCTAGCTCTTTCCTCTTATTTCCTTTGACTTTCCTCTTGTCATTTGGGTTTCAGTAATTCTTCTTGGTTACATTACCCTTGATCAGGCCCTACCAAGCCTCCTACCCCATCCTCACCACCGATTTGGATCACTTGTTGTTCCCTTGTCCCTGGATTTGTTGACACCAATTCCTTTCCCCCCACCTTCCCCTCTTCCATGTTCCCCCAGAACTGTCAATCCCGTTGTTTTCTCCTCCAGATTGTTCATCCAGTCTCTTATTTAGACAGACCTGCAGAGATAATAACGTGCACAAAAACAAGACAGAGCAAAACCAAGCTACAATATACAACAACAAAAATGACAAAAAACAAAAAACAAGAAAGAAAAGCTTGTAGTTAGTTCAAAGGAGTTTGTTGGCCTTTAGGAGTGTTTTCCAGTCCAGCCTGTTGGGACATCAAGCCCTGGCCCCAAAGTCACATTCCTGGGGACCTCGCTGCTGTTCCTTTGCTGTTCTATTGCATCCCCTTAGTGCTTTGCCTCCGTGTGGTGGGATCAGATCGGGTGCAATTCTCACACCGTGTCTCCCATGGGTCAGTGAGGGATGTCGTGTCTCATAGTGGGCGGCCACGTGGTCCTGTGGACTGGCTGTTCTGAAAGGGAACATCAAGGCCTGGTGGGCCAGGATGTGCTCCACTCTCTTCCTCCCGTCATCTGCTCCAGTGTGCTCCGATCAGATATGTCCCTCTCCTGGAACTGCAGATTCAATGCTGTCCTTTGAAATAAACTCTTCTGGGGGGACGGGCAGGTGTCCATGTAGTAGTTGGGATTGGGACCAGCCCCTCAGACCTCTCCACTGGTTCCCTACTCCTCGCCGGCATGTTGCACTCACATCTTGAAGCACTGGGTTGAAGTCTGGTCCCTCTTTCCTTGTGGAGATATAGACAACACCCTCCCCTTGGGTGGGCTAGTGCCCTATGCCCCTGCTACCCATTTCTTTTTTTGTTGTTTTTTTCCTTTCCCCACCTCCTTTTTAGTTGGCTACCATATGTATCCCTGGATTTGGTCTGGTCCCTGCCACACTACCTGGTCCTCGCCCCAGGAATGTTTGTATACAGTAGCTTTTTCCCTATGCTCCTTTTGGATTTTTCTGAAGTACAGTTCTGTTATATAAATATCTTGATCAAAGAATTTGAAACTGGGAGAATATTTGTGCTTTCCTTTGCTTTACAACGAAGATAACTGGTAAGAGCCCCTTCAACATCTGCGATATGAATTTTAAGAGTGTCAAAGACTATGTGACTCACCTCATCTCACTCAAGCTTACAATTTCTAACGACTAGAAAAGGTTGTGACCTCATGGTAAATTTGGTATAATAGAGGTGCAAGTACTCTTTGGTGAGAAATATTCCTTCTCTTTTCTAACACATCTAGGTGAATCCACAAAATTTAATAACCAAAAATAGGATTGTAGTTGTTGATAACTTCAATTTGATGCTACATAGGTTTACTTTTCATAGTTTAATGTTCGTTCATTGCAATTCTGTGAACATTGTACCTTGTTTGGTGCCATTGAATCAGTTCTGACTCAAAAGTGACCCACGTACAAGTGATACATTGCCAAGTCCTGTGACATCCTCACAATGGTTATGTTTTGAGCCCATTGTTGCACTGTCAACCCATCTCCTTAAAGGTCGTTTTTTTCCTGACCCTTCTCATTTACCAAGTATGATACCCATTTCCAGGCTCTGGTCTCTTCTGGCAATTACGTTTAATGTTTGTTAGAGGAAGTCTCACCATCCTAGCTTCTAAGGAGCATTTTGGATGAACTTTCTCAGACAAATTTGTTTTTCTGGCAGACCACACATGGTACATTGAATATTCTTTGTCAGTACCTTGATTCCAAAGTTATCTGGTCTTTATTCATTGTTCAGCATTGTCCATACAAACAAGGTGATTTGAAATACCATACCTTGAGTCAAGGGCTCCTTAGTCCTCAAACTAACAGCTTTGCTCTTTAAACAAGAGGTCTTGTGCAGGAATTGCCCAACGCAATTTCCTGACTGTCGCTTTAAATGAACATTGTTTGTGGATCGAACTAAAGTCAATCCTTGACAATTTGTCTCCCCACACAACCCATTTATCACGATGTCGTCTATCGGTCCAGTTGTGAGGATTTTCGTTTTCTTTACAGTGAGCTGCAATCGTACTGAAACCGCAGTCTTTGGGTTTCATCCGCAAGTGCTTCCAGTTCTCCTTTTCAGCAAGCAGTGTCATAAACACATCAAAGATTGCTAGTAAGCTTTTCTCTACTCTTCTTGCTGTTCTTCTCTATATTGTCCAGCTTCTTTTATTATTTGCTCAGGATATAGATTGAATGAGTATGGTGAAAAGATACAACCCTACCCATACATTTACTGATTTAAAAGCAATCTATTGTCCTGTTCTGTTTAAACCACTGCATCTTGGTCTGTGTACAATTAAGTGCTCCTGGAATTCCCAGTTTGTTACGATCCACACAATCAAATGCCACATAGTCAAAATCCTGTCAACATTAAATGGGCCTAATATTATAATACTCATTTTATAGAAGTAAATGTGACTCTTCGAGAGACGAAGTAGTTCGTTCAAGGTCACACAGCTGTGATGTGAACATATAAAATGGTGTAAATTCCCTGCTTTTTAGTCAGACATACACAGGTTTCCTTTGAGACTAATTGGTAACATAACTTCTGTGTATTCTATATACAAAATGGGGAAAATGGTTAACCATATAGTTGTTGAAAGGACTAAAAATGTTTGAAAAGCACAAGACAGGGAGACACATATAACGAGCAATGAAATTTCAGCCAATATTGTTTTCAATGAGGAATGCCACAAATTGTGGGACCCGGTTACGCTTACCTGTTACCAGCTCCCTGGGTCCTCAGAGTTCTGCTTGCCATCCTTCCCTCAGATTGCGAGCACCCTATTTTCCTCCCATGGAGCAACTGGTAGATTTGAACTGCTGACCTTGCAGTAAGCCCAACGTGTAATGCACTAAGCCATTGGACTCCCCTTCTTTTTTAGACTTGGTCATTTCTGAGAAATTGATAACCAAAAATTCACTACTATGGAGTCAATTCCAACTCATAAGGACCCTATAGAACAGAATAGAACTGCCCTGGTGTTTGAGACTAAATCTTTATGGAAGTAGAGTCCCATTTTTCTCCCGTGGAGCAGCTGGTGATTTTGAACTGCTGGTCTTATGGCTAACAGCCCAGTGCATAACCCATTATGCCACTTAAGGGTCCTGAGAAATTCATTGTTACTTCTAATTCAGAAAGAGCTTTCAAAAGTACTCCTAACTCCACATGGAAGTTTGTCACGGAACCGCCACAGCAACCCCACGCACAACAGAACGAGCACGGCCAGGTCCTGTGCCATCCTCACAGTTGCCACACAAGCTCATTGGTGCAGCCGTCTTGTTGAAAGTTGCCTCAACATTTTAAAGTAAGAATGGCTGGAATTCATTTATAAGGTTGGAGCCTCACACAGCTCTATTCTACTGAAGTAACTCCAAAGAATTCTCACATGAATGGCCGAAGTGCAGAAATGCATAATTTATTGGGATTTAAATAAATCACATGGAGATGGGTGCTTCAAAGCTATTGGCAGAACATTTTCAAAAATAGATGATAGGAAATTACTCTAATTATAAAATCTTCTCTCTGCTATTTCAAAGCAAAACATGTAGGCTATTTCTTTACTATCAGCATGTGTGCTTTTAAAAGCACTTGATCACAGTGAAGTCTTTTTAAATATACACATAATCCACTTTCATTTTTAAGAAGAAACACCTTTCTAAAACCATGTGCTGTATTATCAGGAAAATATTACAATCACTCTGTTGTCTCAGCAAGTCCCTCATATACTTAGCATAATACACATATCCCTAAAATGTGCCAATAATGAAAACTTTTTCTGATGAACCCAATAGGTCTAATTTTTTTAAATGGGTTATCAATGAATGCATAGCCCACTGCCTTCCTTGCTAAAGGCACTTTTTTTTTAAGATCGCAATTAATCATCATAACCATTATTAGTCAAAAATCAATTTCTAGTTGCTAAAATAGCTGAAATTCATAACACACAAGGATTTGGAAAGACATCCCCAATAAGAAATCTAAAGCTGTAAAAACCAAAGAAATGTATAACAGACCAATGACATGGACATCAATCTGAGAAGATATTCTTTTTAAGTCTATGGCATAAACATAACCATAAACAAACACTGCTATTCTCAGCACTTTCTGCCCAGAAAATTCAGTATACTATATGAAAACATCATTAAATTAAAGCATGTAAACTTATTTATGTACAATGTCTTTTTTTAATGCTAAGGTTAAAAAGAAGACACCAGAAATATTGAAAAACACAAAGCAGCAAGGTAGAAATACTGCAAGATTATCATAACTCAGTTTGCCACAGCAAAAACATTTAAGATAAAATTGAAAATAAAATAAACATGTTATGATATAGCCAAATTATTATAAAATGTTATCAAAGTGGCTGGCTGTACATTCTGGAGGTCACAGAAAATTATTACTTTAAAATGTTTTCTCACAAATTAGCATAGATACACTGTTCTCTATGGTTTCCAATATGCTACCTCACACCACAGTGTATTGCTCCCCAAGGGAGCCTGGTTCTAATCTAAGGCAGATGAGATGGATGGGGCCAGAATAGCAGTCTTTGACAGACGCTAATAAAAAAGACCAGTGACATTCTACCAACTTGCAATATTCCATTTTACTAGAAGCAGTAGAGCAGAGAACAGAGCATGAGCTTTGGAATCAGACCTGCATTCAAATCCTGGTCCCACCACTTGCAGCTGTGACCTGAGAACTCTCTCTCAAATTCAGTCTTCAAAGTGGAGTAAGGGAGCTAAACCACCTTCATGTTGTTCCAAGTCCATAATGTAGACAAGCCACTCCACCCGTTTACCTTGTGGTCTGCCCTCAATACAGCCTGGTCACTTTCGTTTAAAAGTGAGCAGTTTAAAATGATCGAGTTCAATTAGAAATTTGCTTGGTAACATACTGCAGGAAAGATTTTTGTTTGTTTGTTTAAATACATTTAACTAATTCTGATAGCTTTTGTCAAGAATGCCTTTTTTGAAACTGCCAGTGCTTTGTGGTCCTGTTGCTTACTATGACAAGCAATAAAATCCATTTTATCATAAAAAGAAAATAAAATTGAATTTTTTTATGTGATCAAAGGATGGCTGTGTGCTTTTCCCATGGGGAAGGGGGTCATGCATCTATGGAAGGGTAAATACTATTTGTAGCCCAAGACATAAGCCGTACAGAAAAACCTTGTAGGGCAGAGAAATAGGAAAGAAATTTATTTTCTCAAAGCTAGGGTCTCCAAATAGCAGTTTTTAATGAACCTTTCAAGGGTTCGCAGACCCACTTAAAGTTCTCATGAAGTTATAGACCATCTTCCCTGGAAAATGTACATCTATATTATTCACTAATTTTTTACATATAGTTCCTGGAGCTCACAGACTACCCTTAAACCTATACATGGATCCAAGGTTAAGATCCTCAGTGTTACAGGCTTGTGCACACACAGAAAATATCCAACTAATTTCCTAAATCCAGACAGTATGATGAAGACTTTGGAGATTTTAATTATCTTGTGTAGCGATTCCTATGCATTGCTCCATTTCTTCATTAACCTTTAATGGGAGACAAGCCCACTTTTCCCTTTGTTAAGACTGTATTTACTGATGTTTCTGTAATATTTAATTCATTCTGCTATCAATAACGATAGCTTCTGAAACTCATGAATATCAACATCCTATCATCAAAGAGTACCTCTGAGAGCTGGCAAGCCTGAGCCTCGAAGAGCTGGATCAGTCATGATGTTTAAGGTGTGCCCGCTCTTCTCCTTTGAGAAGGCTCAGGAGGCAAGCAGGCTGCTGGCAGAAAAAGAGGTACATGATTTTTGGCTAACAAGGCTTTACGTAATATGGAGCCTATTTCTGTGGAGATAGACCCCAAAGATAATTACCAATGAGGGCGCATGCCTAGCAGTAAGTCAAATTTTTGATTCTAGATTTTAAAAAATAAGACTAACCTAAGCTTCAACCAAGGTCAGAAGTAGTCTTAAAATTCAGCTCATGATTTGATTCAGGCAAATAAAAAAGATCAGACAAAAATAGAAGGATAAGTTTCTGGGGCACGAAATACTACAGTAGAGAAGTAAAAAGGGCAACAGTAGGAAGGCGAGTATAGAATAATCTGAAAGTCAGGAGACTCCTTGGTGTCGGGGAGGAAAGTTCCCTTTTCTTAGTATGCCAGAAAACGGGCAAGAGTCTACAACTCATGTTAAAACCATGACTCTTCTATGGGATGTTATGACATCTGTAACAGCTCCCAGTAAAATGATTAATTAAAACTAAAAAAAAAAAAAAAGATTCTTTCAGTCCTATAACAAGTAAAATAATGGAAGTCAAGTTTGATTTGTTATTCTCTTGAGGTAAACAAGGAAGAAAATGCCCATCATCAGTGTCTCAGTTCTGATTACCACTGGTATCTCTGCTTCCTTACAATCACACTAAGAACCCCTAGTGGGTGCACTGTTCACACTATTACCAAGAAGTGTTAGAGACAGTATTGGCGAGATAGGAAAGAGTACTGTCAGCTTGAGTTGTAACTGATAACAGACAACTAGAGAGAAGGCACATGTAGATAATACAAGAGACTCTAGTTTCCTACTCGCAGCCTTTCCATCTCTCTACTTTGTCTCCCTAGCCATCACAGGGGCAGATTTACTGCTCAAAGAACACGAAGAGGACTGTACATGGACTAGAGGCAGGTTAATACTGAAATGCTCAAATAAGTCTTATCTCCATGAGTTATTTTGCAAACTCAAACAGCTTTCTTCCATGGGTTTCTGAAGTTATCACAACGTTCTCATCAACTGTTTCATCTACATTTTTACATATTAAAACTGGAAAAGATCAGTTATGTCAAGATATGGATGACACATTGCCTGAAATTAGTAAAAGTGGCAAAGATAGTTTTTTATTAATGGAGGGCTGCTTTTATCTATTTCTTTAAACAGGAGTTTGTGTTTGAAAAGGGTAAAATTCAATGGCATAACGTTGAAATATGTACAAATTGGTTTGAATGGTGGCTGAAGTGACTGATAAAGCTATGTGAAAAATTAAATCAGAAGCTAAATAATGTTTTACTGATTTATAGTCACTGCTTAATTTTAATTGTATGGATTTCACAAGTACGTCTTTACTATTTTTTCCTGCAGTGACTTGAATTCCAATAAAGGTAGCACCAATATATAGTGATCTCTACCTTGTAAAAAATGACAAAAATCTTAAACTGCAGTCAAGTTTTCAAAAGGCATTTATATTAAAAATTATAACCTATAAAGTACCCTTCATGTTCAAGAACATCAAGTTAAGGTATAAATTACTTTCATTTTTAGTCTAAGATTTTTGTTTTAGAATGAAGGTCAGTTTCAGACTCCACAATTTATCCAAGCAAAATGCAGAAGGCAGTTCTATCATTTTATACTGACAACGGTATGGTTATAATGCCATAGAACACACCCAAAAGATTAGAGGTGACTCACCTCCACCACCCGATATGCTAGGATTTTCCAAACTGCAATTATAAAAAACAGTGTGTCCCGACTAAACATACTTGGTTAATAGAACAAAATAAAAGTGAAAATTTTTGTTTTACATGTTTATATAGTGAAAAATATTCTCACTGTGCAGCTGGGAAAAAAAATGCTAGGTTACTACGGACTCTAAAATAGATGAAATTTTGCCCTCTGGAGCCCCCTACAGGCCCTAAATGTTGAAACATTGAATTCAACAGTAAATACATAACCCTTTACTGGAGGGTGGTTCTAAAACAGTGGTTCTCAACCTGTGGGTCGCGACCCCTGTAGGGATCGAAAGACTCTTCCACAAGGGTCACCTAAGACCATGGGAAAATATAAATATATATTTCATGATATTTACATAGTTCTGTGATTAATCACTGTGCTTTTATGTTCAATTTTTAACAATGAAAATACATCCTGTATCAGATATTTACATTACGATTCATAATAGTAGCAAAATTACAGTTATGAAGTAGCAACGAAAATAATTTTATGGCTGGGGGTCACCACAACATGAGTAACTATTATAGGGTCGTGGCAATAGGAAGGTTGAGAACCACTGGTCTAGAACCTCAATGATTTATGAAGGAGCACAAGTTTACATATCATTCAAACTGAATACATGAGCAACTGCAGTCATCAAGTTAAAAGCATCTTCAAGAAACTAATCTGGAAAGGGTTGTATAAGCATTTTAGTATCAAACTTAGAACTAGAAGAAATTTACGGTAGCTTACAAGTAATAGCTGTCTGGGGATAAATCTAACAAATGAAATCACAAAGACTTTAGACACTTTTTATAAGCTTTTTTACTAAGGAGCATTAAGTGCTTAATCTAACCAATAGAAATATGGTTCAGCAATTAAAAGGTTACTTCCACCCTTAACTCCACCCTCAAGAATTGACTATAAAACAAATGTTTTTTAACCAAGCCCTAAACCATTACCCCAATTCCAAGCACCATTCTATGTACTAACGGATCACTATATCCATGCAGAACTGAGTGGCTAAAAAATGGATGTTCAAATCAAGCTAATAAAGCCATCTTCTCATGGTTTCAAAATAGAAGATTCCACAAATACAAAAATGATTACCATGCTTTAGTAATCATAAAGAAAAAGCTTGCAAAAGCCTACAATTAAAATCGAACTACAAATGTGTTGCACCAAACACTAGTCTAACCTGAATTTCACCAGTAACCAATCACTTATCAGAATGCCAGAATGGCTTGATTAACCTAGCTTACGGTCAAATGGCAGATAATCCTGTTAAAAGACGATCATCTGGCAATAAAGCCCTTAGCATAAACATACATATGATTCATAAAAATGCAACCAGCAGCTGTATATAAAATTTTCTTTTCCTTAGCGTTTGTTGGCCGCTCAAGTACACCTGGGAGACCGGAAGTAATGCAACCTCAGCAGAGTTCAGTTCAGCTCTGTCCTCCAAGACGCTGGCCCGCTGGGTTAAAAGCAACCCTCTTTCCCACACAATCATACATGCTTGTGTATCTGGTGTTTATTATAATTAGATCCAAACTAGACAATGCTTGCACTCATGATTCTAAATTTACCCTTGACTTCAGCATAAACTACAATGAAATTCATAAAATCATGTAAAAAGGCAACACTTTTTAATTTCAATTTAAAAATATAGTAAAAACATTTTATGCTCTTAAATGCTCATAAATTATGCCTCCTCACCCCCAAGTCCCAGAACTGCTTAATGTATGTTAACATCTATTCAAAACAAAAAGTAACACAGTCTATTTGCTTCTAATTCATAAAATGCAAATGAAACATACTTGAAAAGAGTGAAAGTATTTCTCTATATAAGGTGGGATTTGAAAAATGGTTCTTCTTGAACAATGGCATGATCATTTAAGGGGAATGTTACAAAAAAAAACAACAATTTTTTAAAAATGAGACTCCAAGATCACTCATTTCTGTTATTCCCTATTAATATTCCTATCTCTTCAGTGTTCTTTCCCTTCTCCCTATTCTGCTAGGGGGAAATTCTTTCCGATTGTTGGCAAACATAATGAATATCCTCTAGGTAACATTCAAAGAATTGCTTCGATAAACTTGTGTTTTATATTTGGAATAACAAGTCCCATCCAAGAGTAAAGTATGTGGCTACCAAGGGTTACTTACAAGTAACACTTTAATCCCTTTTTCCTTCAGTTTCAAGGGAGTTACCTTTAATAGCCAGCGGCTTCAGAACCCAAATTCAACTGAGTGACATTCCCTCGTGTACACGGACCCAACAAAAGACACACATCCAGGGCCACTATTCACTCTCAAGAAGCAAGCATACACTCACACATTTTCTTTCTTTCATGAACAAGCCAGAATTACAGCTTTTTTAGTGATTGTTATAATTTCTGGAATGGTTCATAAATTTTCCAAATTATTTTAAATTCGTAATACTTTTATCTTTTTTCTTTTCTTTTTTCCAATTGTGAACCATTCCATATTGCATCTTTATTGCAAAAGTCAACATGCTTCTTAGAAATTCAGATTGTAATTGATAAAACAAACATTACATATATGAATTTAAATGTATAAACAGTTAGAAATTCAACAATATCTTCTATTATACTATTACACAAGTTCACAATTTTGTAAAAACTATAATACAGGCATTCTATACATCAAGAGGAACCACTATTCCTTTTCACATGATTTTTTTTCCTTCATTTTGAAATAATGATCTATCACCATGGACCTTTTCAGCGTAACAGGACCATGTTTTCCAAGCTGTCGTCTTAGCTGGTAACAATGTTTTCCCAATGTTCAAACATGAGGGACGTGAGGGAAAATCTGCATTTTGCTAGTTAACTTTTAATCCACTTATAAACCAGGTTTAACAATGGGGACTGGTGGTATTTTGTTATTGTAAATCAGTTCCTTAAAAGATGTCACACATAAGAAGAGCAGAATATACTTTAAATATTTTATGATGTTTTTCATAAATAAAGATGTTCAAAAATAAAGTTTTGGTAGTTTTTTGTTTAGGACAAACTCTAACACTTGGAAATTTGATGGTACTGATTAAAAATCCCAGAGAGGGAAAACATTAAAAAAAAAATGCTAATCTCTCTTTAATTTTCAAGTAATTGATATCTTAAATTCATTTTTGAGTCAAACATGTTTTTTAAATCTTAGAAAGGGCAAATAATTCTTCCATCCCCAGTTAAGGTATATTGAAAACAAAGTTTAATACAAAGAACTTCAAATCTTACTGGGGGGAAAAAGTCTGTTCTTCATTTTAACATCCTTCTCTTATTCTTGACCCCCTCCTGCCCATCAAATAACAACCCCCCCCAAAATCCTCAACTCTCTTGGTACTGAGAGTATGTCAATTTTGAGGTTAAAAAAAAAATCATATGAAAAGGAATCTCATTCTGATGAACTGTCAGTCTACTGAAAATTTTCTTACAGTTCCATTAATTTACTGTAATTTTCAGTTTCCAAATACAAAAATACAACAATTCTTATTGAAATCTATACGCTGGTAGTTTTAGTACACAAAAACAAAAAACAAAAAACTGAATCAAACCAAAACAAAAAAGCCCCAAACAAATTATTTACAAAATTATACAGCTTAAGAAAAAACTTTGTACAAAAAATATATAAATCCTTTGTTCCCTCTATTATGTTTAAACTGTCAGGACTCAAAATATTCACTACAATGACTCTTTCAAAATATATACTGACTGAGCCACAGAACTCAGGAAAATTTCATTAGAGATGATGGAGGTGGAAGGAGCAGGACTGCTTATTCTAGGTACCCCATTCCAATACTTTCCTTCTTTCTCAGCTTATATGAGCTGCAGTGTTAGCAGAAATACCCTAGAACGAGAAGTCTCCATAATTCTGATGGAAAAATGATATGAACTTAAAAATGATCCTGGTTTGATATATCACTCCAGAAAAACACATAAAAGAGAAAAGATGACCAGAATGTGGGATTTAACTTCTTGTTGCTAAGTGAATTTAGGGTCCTGATGGTTTTAAGTTTCTTAGTGAATAGGTTCTATGTTAAGAAACAGTCTCTACCTCAAGAAACAAAACCCTTGATATGGTGATCACCAAGAACATTTTGGAAGTCAGCAGGATGTTTCAAATTTTTCACACCACGCTTATATAAAAACACACATGTGCATATCCTTGAAAAGGTGACATCCTATGTACATGAATCATTTTATTTCCCCAGGGGGCAGTACAGTGTAGTGTTGCTCCTCTGCTTTTCCATCTAACATTCAGAACACAAGGACATAAATTTACAAATTATTTTACTTAACAGTCTACTCTATACAGTGTACAGTAAAAATGCACACAGTGAAGGGAATTGTCTACTGAAGGGTGTATACGCTTATGGATATCAACAAACTACAAAATTATGAAAATATATGGTCTGATCAAAGTCAAGTTATGACTTCCATTTATTTCTAGCATTATCTATCCCCCTATCCCACCCACACCCCACTCCCAGCCACCTTACCATCACGGCTTCAATGAGGGGAAGAATTTCATATGCTTTCTCACCATTGTGTGTAACTATAACTAAACTGAAGTTATTGGTGGGGGGTGTAGGGCTGGTGACAGACCCTCACCATTACCACCACCCTAACCCAAATCCTTCCATTATTCTCAAAACAGTACTTACTTATCAAGGTTCTGTTTTAAAACTTTATTGGGATTGACGTTTGTTGACCCAAAAGAGTCATTTATCTCAATATTGGCTAAGTAAATCTATTAATAGGAGAGGTAGGAGAAAAAGGGAGCAAGAAAGGGACACATTTGAGAATGCTTAAATAAGGCTGGGGGGTGAGGGAAGGTGAAGGACCTGAATCAATGCTCACTAGGCATCAAAGCAAGCTAATGATTCCGTAGCAGGAGCAGTCCGGGAGGGCTACTATGATGAGAGAAAGGAAACGCCATGGAGCTAGCTATCTTTGCCTTAAGGCATTGGAGAACATAGGGAGAGCATTGTGATTTACAATGAAATAGTCCTGCTGCACATACAAAAGCTGAAAAATATTTAGACCGAATACAAATTGGGCTCCACAGTTAAAAAAAAAATAAATAAACTTTACTTTTCCCCCAAAAAATAACTCTTGAAAGCAAAAGGGAATTTTAATTAAAAATAATAATATCTATTATTGTCTGACGACACATCCATAATAGTTGAAAGTTACGAGATTCAGGCGAATTTGACATTTAATGAAATTTTATAAGCAGATTATAACCCAAAATAAAATTTCTGAACACCCTGTCATTTACATCATAATCCAACACCAACAGCAACAAAAACAAGTGGTGTGGAAATAAGGCTCTAGAGATTATGCATGTCTTTCCTGTGGATCTTCACAACTGTGTAAAAGTCACTAGGCCTTTGGTGCTTTAATATCATATACAGTTATGAGATGTATTTAAATAGCAAACTTGCTGTCCTTAACTACTGTGTTGAAAAGAAAATTAAAAAAAATTTTTGGCTCATTGACTTCTTTAAATAATTTTAAAAAGTTGTTCTTCTAAACAATACTCCTAAAAAGTATACAGCTTGAGTCAGATTTCATCTTCGCCATGAACGAGACTCATATTCCTCTTCATCTTCGTCATCATCATCATGCAAAAACAAATCTGAGGTTTCGGTTTCCTGAAAAAAGAGTTTAAGTTTCATTGGTGTAAGATCATTGAATAAAATACTTTTTAGGCCAACGGACAAATAGTCTCATACACAAAGCCCAGGCTGGATTCACAAAGGAAGTCCTCAATCATAAATGTAACACGTCTTTTAAAAGCAACATTGTGATCAATAAGGAATAACTTGAAGTGCAGGTTAAGTACCTACTTTTATGAATTACTTAGACCTATGTTTCCCAAAGTTGGCGATGCCATCCACTGGGTGCTACTGCAAAGGCACATACCTACACTTTAACCTGAATAATAGGCTATAATAAGAAAGCTTTTCATTACCGGGGTTGGGGAGAGTGGGGGTTGTGAGGAGCACTGAGGAAAATTTTTTTTAATGAAAAGGGGCCTATGGTAGGCCAAATAAGTTGGGGAGCCCATGAATTAGACAATACAAGAGAGTTGAAAGTAAAAGTAGTTTTCATATATTGAAGGAGACAGATTATTTTGTATTTGTATTATTTATGTTCTTGGTTTCCATGTACTCACTTTCACATCTCCAACTTCTGTACATTCTCATTTAAACAAACTGTACAGAGAAAAAACTCAAATCTAACACTTATAGTGCTAAACTAAAATTTAATTTGTTCATAAAATACTTTTCTTCCCTCATGTAACAAAAAAAAGTCTCATCAATATCAAGAGAAAATAATCCAAGAGGGTCCCCCCACCCCCAGCATTTATTCTAATTCTTTGATAATGCTTAACTTCTAGGCATACATGAAGGAAAACCTGCCTACTTAATGTTTTTAATTTGTACTGTTTTAATGCCAAGAAAAATATATAATTGGAAAATGATCTAATTCAATTCATTTTCAATTTTTAAATTTACCTCCTCTTTGACTTCCTCTTCCTCAGTCTCATTGGATATAGAGGGTACCTTGGGCTTGTGCCATGATATTTGTAGCCGGCGGTCTTTGAATTTTGACCCTTGGTTTGTAGCCTAAAATATATTTTAAAAGAATACATAATTTATACTTATATTTAATAATCAATCCTACTTTATATTATTGTCTGAATAAGAAATAGTAAATGACTGAGATATTTATGTTAAAGAAGTTAAGGTTTGGACTGCAGCCTTATATTTTATATTATCTCATGCTGGTAAATTTTTAACTTTTTACTGTGATTTGGGCAAAGTTTACAGAGCAAAAATTGGTTTTCCACTCAGTAATTCACACACATTGTTTCACATGTCATTGATTGTAACCCTCACAATTATACATTACTCTTCCCACATCTTCCCTGCGTTTACTGATACCTTTTGTCCTTCTTTTCCTATCTCCCAAGCTTTATCCGTGGACAAATAATGCCCTTTGTGATCCTGCATGGTGATTGCCATGGGGTCTTTACCTCGTCAGTATTATGGAAAACAAACTAAATGTCCATTAACACGGTACTATTTAAATCAAATGATACAGCTGTGTACTGAAATGCCAGGAAGTCATTAAAGAGAATAAAACAAAACTCACTGCTATGAAGTCAATACCAACTCACAGTGACCCCAGAAGGCAGGGTAGAACTGGCCCCGAGTTTCAGAGACGCTAACTGTTTACAGGAGTAGAATGCCTGTCTTGTTTCCTTGGAGCAGCTGGTGGTTTCAAAATGCTGATCTTGTGGATCGCAGACCAACACAAAACAACTACACCACCAGGGCTCCTTTAAGAGAATACAGCAACACCATACGCACTAGTATAGCTCAATCTCACACAGTAAGTGAAACGGGGACTATGCAAAAAGTATACTGTAACGTGCTCATACTGTGTAAAAGAGACCACAGTAGGTACAGAACATCCTTCAAGAGGACACAAGGAAAACTCGTAATAGTAAACTGTCCGAGGGAGAATTTCTATGTATGTATATTGGCCAAGGACACAAAATTTTTATATATAAGCAAATCAATTACATACCAATAGTATAACCCTGAATCCTTAGAACAGTTACTCACAGAAAAATTTAATCTAGCCTTTTTTCCATATCAGAAGCTACTGCCAAATCTTTGCTATAATCATTGCTCACGAACTATCTGTTGACTGTCAAAGATGAAAATCAAAACTCAAGTGCTACTGAGGATATGGGCAAATAAATATGCTCATCCAATGTCACCAGAAGTATGAATTGGTCCAACATTACAGGACGATCATTTTAAAGTCACGTTTGTTCTGGTCATCTCATCCCTAGGAACGTATGTAAGAAGCGGTTCGCAGAGACAAAAGCATTAGTCCAGAGGTTATTTTGACTGTCACACTGACTTTAGAGCACTCACTAGTAACTTAGTGAGGGCCAAGGGTGCTAAAGATCTTGCAATGTGAAGAACCGATCCACATTATGAATTATCCCACTCAAAAAAAAGCCAAACCCAGTAAGATGTATATAAATATGGAGCACCCTAAACTAGCTATCAGTAGAGATTGGACACAGAAATTATGGCACAATTTGTCAATAGAATGTCTTTTAATAAGAAGTATAGCCATATTCATGAATATAAAAATACTATCTATAACTAACTACACCACACTGCCATCGAGTCAACTCCAACTCCTAACAACACTATACACTGAAGGAGGGGGGTGCAAAACAAAAACTACTGTCAAGTTGATTCTGACTTGTAGCAACCTAGCAGAGCTGCTACCATGGGGTTGGAGGTTCAAGCCCACCAGTCACTCTGAAGGAGAAAGAGGAGGCTGTCTGCTTCTATAAAGATTTAAAGCCTCAGAAACCCACTTGTATTCTTCTTATAGGGCCACTCTGAATTGGAACAGACTCGAATAGTGGAGTTTTGGTAGAGAGGCTATAGAAAAAAGGTTAATTGTATAAACTTAAGTCTTTAGTAGCTACAACAGAAGCACCCTGTTGTCTTATATAAAATTCTAGATATGACAAAGGGTTGGGGAAATTGGCAGTTCCTGACAGTAAGTATTACAACTGAATGTACAAAATTGGGGGAAGGTGGCATACAGATACCGAAGACTTCTAAAGCTCTTATTTTTTAAAGAATCAAATGGCTAAATATGGATGTATATCCACCATATGTAAATACAAACCTCCCCCATACCTCACTTAAAAGAACAGTAATTTTCTAAGGAATAATCTACAAGGTCCGGGATATGAAAGAACACAAAATATTCTTTTAAAAAATTAGGAGCTAGAGAACAGGGCTAAATGAAAATCAATATAGATAATGTTATTAACTTTTAAATCAAGTAACAAAAATGTATTATTTAGAACGGAGACAATACCAGAAAAACGTTAAATGAGTTACAAGTGGACACATTTAAGGAAGGGAAAGTGAGGAGCATGAGCAGGAGACTGACTCGGCTGGTTAAATTGGCCTGACTCTTCAAAGGATGTGCATGTACAACTTTATAAAAATTAAAAAGCTGAAAATGTCTGAACAAAAGAGTCAGGGACTTAAGAGGGAGCAGCTGTTTAACTTCGTGTGCCGGGCTTGGTGAACTTCACAGAAGACACCAGTAGCTTAATGACGACCATTCTCTTTCTACTAGACCCTAACTTTGATCATTGGTCAATTACGGTATGTGAGACTCGGCTCCAGGGAGTCCTTCAGGATTATCAATTAATCATGGTAACTCACTTCCTTTACCAGGAAACTGGTTGAGAAATAACTAAGAAACAAGCTCCACGAAGACGTAAGAAAGCACATGTGCTGAAGGGATGATGTGTGCACATGGGAAGAGTAACTGCTCTCTAGAAAGGGTACCTTCACTGTTTTTAAAAAGTGGCTTAATATCTTTCTTTTCTTCCTTTGGACATTTGTTAGAAATTTTGATTGTTGTTGCTGCAGTCATCCTGATGCCATGAGGAAAAAAAGCCTGAAAACATACACCTTTATGCTAGAATAGAGAAAACAAAAACCCAAACCACCACCATTGATTTGACGCCAACTCATGTCAACCTTACAGGACAGAGTAGACTGCCACTGTGAGTTTCTGAGACTATAACCCTTTACTAGAGTAGAAAGTAGAAAGCACCTTCTTTCTCCGGTGGATTCCCAGGGAGGAGGTTATATGTAGATCCTTGTCATTGAGTACCCCTTTATCTTTTTTTTTTTTAAATATAATTTTATTGGAGGCTCTTACCGCTCTTATAACAATCCATACATCAACTGTATCAAGCACATTTGTACATTTTATTTCTACTTGAGCCCTTGATATCAGCTCCTCTTTTGTCCTTCCCTCACCCTCCCACTCTCATGATCCTTGATAAATTATTATTATTTTCATATCTCACACCATCTGCTGTCTCCCTTCACCTGTGTTTCTGTTGTTCGTCCTCCTCGAACAAGGTGGGTGTTATATGTCGATCATTGCGACCTGTTCCACCAGGGCTACTTTCTATGTTAGAATACCAGAAGTAAAACATAGAAAACGCCTGTGTGGCTGTTACTAAGAGTTACTAAATTATAAAATCAACTAAATCCACTACCATAAAAAATTGACTCATAGCCACCCTATGTAAAGTTTCTGAGGTTTTATTAAATCTTGAGGGGCGCAGAGTCCCATCTTTCTCCTCAAGTGTAGCTGGTGGGTCTGACCTGCTGACCTTACAGTCTGTAGTCCAACAATGGCCTGACAGCACCTCCAGAGTGACGGAGTTACTGGAGTATAAAACTTCTCTAGTTAATAAGGCTTTTTCATGCCCATATTTTTCAAATTCTTCATCTATTGCTTATAGTCAAATATATCTTAAGAAGTATCTTCATAATCAGAAAAGAAAAATAAAATCCAAATCCTACCCTAAATCACTGATTACAAAACCTAAAACAAACAGCCACAGGCAAAAATCTTGGTTAATTAAAAAAACAACCTCAAAATATAGTCCCAGTAATTCAAACATCTAAGATAATTTTTTCCATGGAAATTTAGCCACATCTCACTTTAACCATGGATAAAGGATTTTACCCTTAGCCCTTGTACTTCTGCCCCCTTAAGCAAGGCTCTACACGCATTACTTAACATTTCAGCTTATACTCTGTAGACACTGTTAAGACTTAAAGGAAATTTTTCCCTAAGGTCTCTGATATAAATAAAAGATTTTTTTCCTTCAAAATATATAAAATTCTGCATTGATGGTTCAATGGTAGAACTCTCACCTCTCAAAATACATAAAATTCTATTTATGATTCATGCATTATATAATCATCTTCGATAGATGTTAAATTTAATTTAAATATTTACTACGTAAAATAATATGAAAAATAACATATACCGAACCATCCAAACCCATTGCTATGAAATAAATTTCAACTCATAGCACCTCTAGAGGAGAAAGTAGAATTTCTCCAAAGGATTTCGGAGAACGAAAATCTTTACAGAAGCAGACTGCCTCATCTTTCTCCCACGGAATGGCTGGTGGGTATTACCTCCTGGCCTTTTGTTCAGCAGGCCAGTGCTTAACTCACTGTGAGAGCTCCTTTAACATATACAGGGACCAGGAAACTACAATCCATGTGCCAAATTCAGGTACCCTCCAAGCTGTTGATGGTTTTTACAAGGAGGTGCAGAAATGGTAGAGAGCAGTTATGGTAGCTAAAGTCTATATATGCATAAAATAATACACAGTTACCTGCAGCAGCACTCTGTTTGCATGTTTGTCTAAAAGAAAGGGATCACCACTGTATACAGGATATAACTAAACATATTCTGTTATCCGACAAAATTCCTTCTTTGCCTCCATTCTAGATTATTTTCACTTATTGCACTACAAATAACACTTTGGAATAAGCCATGCAATACTCCTAGGAACAAAAATCAAATGTCGCTCTGGAGCAACTTGTCGTTACAAATGCATTTTATGTGGAGTATTATGGAATCACTAGACAAGAGCTGCTTCCTGACCTTTAAATAAATTAATAAGCACTTGCTAATACCCATGTTTTTACTACTACATTTTCTAATCTATAAAACATTTGACATTTATACAAACTGCAGCTAAGAATTATGCTGAATACAGAGTTTTTAGAGTCAGCATTTGTTACTTTAAAAAACTTACTGAGAAATGCTGAAGTAATTCGTCTTTCTCCTCCTCACTGAATGCCCCAACTGCTAGTGTTTTGGGGCGGTGGTCCACGACCATGTGATTTAATGAGGCTCTTCCTCTTCCCCCACGGCCTCGGCCTCTTCCTCGACCTTGAGAGGACATGGTCTTCCCTCGCCCCACAGGTAAGATACCTAATCGTGCAGCCTGAAGAGCAAAAAGCAATAGAATGTAATACACATTACTAGACTAACCAGTGGAAAATAGAGGAAAATAAAGTAGTGGTTCAGTTTAAATGTGGTATTTCAGTTAACTCCTCTTATGTCTCACCTCCACTTGTAACTGACTGAGTTTTTTCCGTAGCTCTGTTGTGTCTTCTCCAGAAGATAGCCTCTTGTGGAGGTCCAGTTCAGTATCTAATAACTCTTTCTGGGCCTTCAGAAAGATGAACAGTAAAAATCTGTACTGTAGAGAACTTCTAAGATTTTACTCAAAACAGTATATTTACGGAATGACATATATCACCTTTTAGAAAAATACGAGACAGAAGAAATGCGTGCTATAGGGAAGTATTTTGCAATCATGTAGAGAATATAGTTAAATCAGAGGAAAATAAGAAGCATTACCAAACACTAAGACAGTCTGAAAATCAATTAAGGCAAGCTGAGAATAATTTCACATGATAATGCATCATAAATATAGAATAATGAAGATAAATTACAAAGAAAAAATTCATTAATAGTTAAAGGTTAACAGTTACTTTCTAATTTAAACCTTGTAAATGCTGTCATTCTTCCGTCTGGTCGCAAATATTTAGTCAGTCAGTAGTTTTCTGACAAGCATAATTGAGTTTTTCGTTTGTACTCTTTAATGCTTAAATGTACAGTTGTTCTACATTTGGGAACATTTTTGAATAAAATAACACGTTTACGATATTCTAAAGAAGCATTCTTGAAACACTTTACATTCTTATGCTGATCAAACCATAATTTCAAATGTAATAAACACCTTATCATACATTATGTAATTTATATTCTATGTATCTGGCAAATTTATCCCAGATCTTAAAAACCTGGAAACTAACGTAAAATCCAACCCTAGAGCAGGAGACATTATAGCCGTAATCATTACTCTTCTTCCAATTAGACTATCTGGACGCTAGGGTTTCACTACACTTTCACAGTGTCAAGCACATAACAGGTGTTCAGTAAGTAACTCTGATGCTGAATGAAAAATGCAAATGGATACCTCTGTCTTTGTCTTGACTTTAGATGGTGCGGAGATTGTAGATGTTTTTAATTCATCTTTCAATTGTGAGATCTTTTCTGCGAGTTCCTTCAAAGTCTTCATTATATTTGCTCTTTCTTCTGGTTTCATGTTTTTGTTTTTTTCTAGTTTAGATATTAACACCTATAAAATTTACAGTGAAAAGTAAAATTATGCTTAGTATACTTTAATAAAAATGAGGGTTAAAACATTACTATTGAAGTTATTTATTTACATTTATATTACATATAATTTTATTATGCAATGATTTTATATGTATTTCTATCTTTATACAATGTTTACGTATCAAACCAAGAAACTCAACAATGAGATCATGACTTACCTTTTGGCATTCTATTTGTTTTTCTAACATTTCTTGCCTCTTTTTCCTCATATCTTGTTGAAGCTTCATTGCTTCCTATAAGAATAAGTAAAGAAGAGTAATAACATGAAACTACTATAATCTCAATTCATTTCTTCTGGGGAAATGCTATGTAAGCATACCTAATTTCTTTCTGAAATCAGATATTGAAAATTGTTACCATATTTTAACCAATGCTTCCAGGATAATAGTGTACATTTATTTATAACAGAGTTATTTTTTAGGTACTTAAAGTATTAAGCAGCAATTAGCCTTATCTGTAGGATTTCTGAGGATATGTAAAAAGTATTGCTATAAGATCATAGAAATTTTTACTATTACAAAAACATCGAAATGTGAAGTGACTGATTCTTGATATTTTTTATCTAGGCCTATACATTTCTGAAGGCAGTGTTTTCATCTCTTTACCCCTCTCTCTGAAACATTCTGTACTCTTAAAGAGATTCAAATGATGTTCTTTTTCAATGTTGAGTTTCAGGAACAAAAAGAGGTATGAAGAGGGCAAAATAGGGCTGTAGAGTAGATGAGTCTGGATTCCCAATGCAATTCCCATCGTACAGCCCTTGCGACCCCCAAAGAATTATCATGTGCATTGTCGTGATTGGGGGAAAATCCTTTGAAGAACTTTCCTGGCCTTTTTCTCACCAGTGGTATTTTCACTTTTCTTAAAACACCTTCATAAAAAGTTCCCATGGTTGTCCTATGTCCTTTGAAAACTCCTACCAAGATTCTCCCTTTGGAGTGCCTAAAGAGTCATACAGCCTTCTGAGTTGACCCTCTGTCTTGGATTTCATTATCCCTGATATTACACACTACCCCAGATCGCATCAGCCAATGGTTTTGATTGGATATTGCTCTCTGGATCATACATGTAAATCCAAGACTTGGGTCCGGTTATGATTTGTCCTATAAAAATCATCCTTATTAGCTTTGATCTTGCTTTAAAAGACTGGTGAAAAGATTAGCTCTTGGAGCTAGCTGACATTTATGCAATGGTTTGGCATCCATCGAGCCAAAAGTTTGATAATGCATAAATGTTTTAAGACGTTAGCTTAAGATTGAAAAAATATGCGATCCCAACTTTACTAGCCATTGCATCAATGATCTATGACTCCACCTGTTTCTGCAGCCAGTTTCTTCATTCTTCATTCCTGTAAACTTGTTGCAATGCTTCATTGAGTTAAGATGATGTTCATTTGAATTTTGTTAAAAATTTGATATTAGCTTTGACCTCAAATTAATTTTTCCCCAGCATAAAATGTTGTTGTTGTTGTTTTAAAGGCACCCTAATGAGGCTAAGACAAGTAGTATTATGGAGAGAACTTATCTATAGCCATCTACAGATCAGAGATATGTTTACACCTGTTTTGCTTAGAATGATTCATGTATATGTGAACTGGAACCATAGTAACAATACTTTGTAACACCCTCATATTTATTTAAATAACCTAAATACCTTTGTGGAGCTCTAGCAGCTTAGTGGTTTTGAGTAGCGCTGCTATCTTCAAGGTTGGCAGTTCGAAAACCACCAGCCATTATTCAGGAAAAATACGGGCCTTTCTACTCCCATAAAGTTACAATTGTCCAGGAAAACTCGCAGGGGCAGTTTCTACCCTGTCCTGTAGGTTCACTATGAGTCAATATTGATTCGACAGCAATGAGTAAATGTCTTTGTGAATACACTTAAGAATGTATTAAATTAAATTTTATTTCTGAAGTTTGAAGTTTAAAATTTTAAGATGTAGCTCTGTAAGAAATCTGGTTTTTTGGCCCCCCAAAAAATCTGCCTCCTTAATCCTCAATTACCGTATATACTCGCTTATAAGCCGAGTTTTTCAGCACATTTTAATGCAGTTTTTGTGTTAAAACTAGGTGCTTTGGCTGATATTCAGGTCATCTTATACTCGAGTACATACAGTGTGTTAGTCTGGGTAGACCAGAGAAACAAATTCCTACGTATATAAGGGAGAGGGTTTATATACAAGAGGAATTGAATACTGAAAAAACATCCCAACCCAGTCCAGTCCAGTCCAAGGCCCTAAGTCTGATATTAGCCCACACATCAGATACCAATCTATAAAGTCCTCTTCAGACTCATGAAACACATGCAATGAAGCCAAATGCAAGACGACCACAAGCCAGTGGGTAGAAAGTCTTTGGGTCCCCTGGCATTGTAATGAGTGTCCAGTGGCATCTCAGTGGTGGCAGGGGTCTCTCTGTGGCTTCTCTGGCTTCTGAGGTCTGGTTGTGTCCATGTGGCTTGTCTTCTGCAACGTGTCAAAGGAGTAGCAAAGACAGAGGTGTCTTCTGCCTCCAAGGAGGAAGTACCAGATTTCCCAGAATTCTCAGAAGGGCATGTCCACACAGAAGTCTCATTAAATATCTCCAGATTGACAGCCTACACTCCACCCCTACACTCTTAATCCTTAAATTGACACCAGATTGGGTAACTACCACATACAGTAATTAAATTTTTATTTGGAAATTATATGAATATTTTATTTGAAAAATAGAAGCTTTGTAAGTTTAAATCTAAAATGATAATGAAACACATCTGAATCATAACTGCGTGAATAATTTACTTTGTGAGACATTATCTAACTTAAAAAGGAATTAGAGGGAAAAGAAATTTTACTCAAGTAAAAGTAGAAATTGATGTCTCTTCTGGAAGGGGGAAAAAAAACAAAAAATCACCATCATCATTCCATATTTTTTCAATCTGAACACAAAGCTGTTACCTGTTTCTTTTTAAGTACTTCTTGAACATCATGTGATTTAGAGCTTGTACAAAGTTTAGAAGGTGTTTTTAAGTTTGAGGAACTGTAAATCATTTTTGGATGACTTGGTGTGGGAAATATCTGAAACACATAAGTATGATTAAATTAAATCTCAGAAATGCTTTGAAATATTACTTTAGAAACACTGCACATATTTCTACTTTAGAAGTAAATTTTCTTTTTACATTATGAACCTCATTTATAAAAAGACTAGCTCACATAAATTCAATTGTATTATCACTCAAAACCACTAACAAAGATTTGTCCATTATTTTCAGCAATATTTTATTTCTGAATGCAACTGCATATTTATATGTATTTTTAACTGTGAGAAACACACAGAGAATTATCAACTGCCTCTGACACCCAGGAGCTAGCCTGTCAATAAGAGCTTAAAGCCTTAAAGCTGCCAGTTTTACAGAACATCAACATCAGATACGGCCACCCTGTGCCCCTGACAGGGAGACGGCTGCGTAACAATGACTGAATACGGAGAAAACACAAATATTCAAACCAGACAAACTCCTAAGTAATTATTAGGTAACTAATTTCTGTACTAATGACAGCTTTAGACTCTCTATAGGTCTTCCTTCTTTCCATGTTAAGATTTATTAAGACACAAATCACAGAAGCATTCCTCTTAACTTACATTTTCCTTAAAAATCACGATTCTTCCTTAAAAAAGAGTTAGTGGTGGTTTTCAGTTCTTTTTGGCTATACATGTGAAAATGTGAATGTTTTAAAGATGCTTGTATATATAATGCATGCATACCACTTGTTCTTGGTTTGCAAATTAACTTTTATCAACTTTGCCTTTTTTATAAACAGGTTCCTTAAAGTTACCTTTGTATTCTCTCCTGTACCTCTTGAGCCTTGAACTTTGACCTCTGCAGCAATAAAGCAGCATTTCTATGCAACACAGGCCTTTTTTTTTTTTTTTAAAGAAAAAATGCACAGAGTTGTTAAATTTTTAAGTGCTGCATTTTAAAAGAATCAGCTACTCAGTATTCTCTAGTTTGGTTAAATACTTGCAAAGTATCCCTATCGTAATTTGTGATATAATGCTGTGTCCTAAAATGTATTTTTTTTACTAATAGACAATTTATTATGGCACAAAAGCACAAGTTCTGTTTAGATAATATGCCGTTACATTCTGTTAATTGATCATTAATTGATGTAACTGTTAATTGATGTAACTGAATTTCTTTTATAGTTATTAAAAACCTCAAATTTCTAAATCTGGAAAATCAAACACAAGGCCAAATACTAAAACCAGTCATCTTAAAGCACCCTCAGGAGTGCCCCTTGATTTTCACTGTGTGCATTCTTCTTTACTAAATAGTCCACTCAACATGTTTAGTTCAGCTATGCTCCTTGTGGTCTTGGCTAGAGGGTAGTCATAAATTAACTTTGCATAAATGAAGTACCAAATAAGAATCCTTATTTCCAGTAACTGGAAACTCTTCAGAGAATTACAACACTTGGGAATTATGATCAAAATTTGTGTCATATGAGTGTACAATGAAACAAAAACAAATGGCAGGCAGATCTGACTTTGCAAGCAACTGACTGGTGGCCATCCTCATTGTGCTATTTCAGCACTTAGATTCCTCTTCAGGAATATGAATTGATCAGGTGACATGCCAGTTAATCTCTTCTTTAACACACAGTAGAGCAGTATGGTAGACTCCATAATCCATCTAGTTCAAATCATCTCTAATGCAGTCTGCTCCTTTGCTTCTTTTGTTTCTACCCCGCACCCCAACCCCCACTCCCCTCCACTGACCTTAAATATATGCAGGAAATAATGCTAAAGAAAGTTACAAAAAAATTAATTATGGAATTTATATTTCCAAATGCAAACATTTCTTTCAATTTCCATTATTTGTCCTCAAAATTAAGCAACCTTAATTACAGAGAAAAATGCCCCTAATGTTGTGAAAAGGCTCCAGAGTTGGTTTATTGTCATGTTAATATTACCATTGTATTTTTAAAGTGTAAAAAAATGACAAGATACAATTTATTGAGCACATCTTATGTGCTAAGTACTGCCTGATTATATAAGCATTAAAAATCTTTAATCTCTATTATTAACTCTCTGACCTACATATTTCTGAGCTGTTTCCTTTGTAGGAAGTATTAGTAAACACACATAAGTATATTTAACACATAAATATATTTCTATGTGTTATACATTAGCTCAACCTCAGCTAACACGAGGCAGCCAACCTCAGTCAGAACTTTCTAACCACAAATCTGCCTGGACAAAACATAACCAGAACCCCCCTTAGAAGCAAGGATAGTGCAACTTTTTCTGAGGTGTTACTACAAAAGACAAGTCACTAGTAAAGGACAACAAACTCAGTAAAGCAGGTCATCAAAAAGAGGAAGACCTTTAATGAGATGGCCTGACAGTGGCTAAAACAATGGGCTCCAATATAGCAATTCTGAGAGTGGTGTAGGACTGGGCAGTGTTTTGTACCTAGGGTCAGAACCTACTCAACTGCACCTAACAACATCAGCAGCAGCATCTAAAGCTCCAATCCATTCGATATTTATCCTTATGTATGATGTAATAAAGTTTTAATTTTATGTTTTTCATATGGTTATCTAGTTACCCTAATTCCATTTATCAGAAAGTCCATGTTTTCCACACTGTTATGATTATTGGGTTAGCCTAAAATAAATTCCCATTTGCAACTGATTGTTGAATTTTTAAAATTCTGTTCCATTGATCTTTCTATTCAAGTACCAAAATAAAATTTTAATTATAAAGACCTTACAGTATTTTTAAATGTCTGTTAAAGCTAACCCTCTTCATCTTCATTATTCTTTTTTTCATGGTTTCCCTTCTCTCTTTGAAATAATGAACCTGTTAAGAATCACAGTTCTGAAGGCAACAGAAAATATTTCAAACATATTCCAAATTTAGACATTTGAATATGACAGAATCACTACTTATTTATGTTTCAATTTAGAGCTATAATTTTCCTACACAGATAGAGAAAATAAAGACTCATAAAGGTATCTATCTACTTATTAGCATATACCTAATAGAAAAAACAAATTTAACTAGAAAACTCCTAGCAGAGAAAAAGAAATCAGGGAGTTTCTACTAGTCTTATGTAGGCCAGCTATCACATTTGTTTTGACTGAGGAAGCAAGACATTACCAAGTCTAGATTGTCACTAACTTTCCTATTTCCTTGTTTCATTACCAAAACTAAACCTGTTGCCATTAGCAACTCAAAATATATGGAGTGTTCACAGAAGTGCATACCTGGCAATCCTCTCCAGCACCACCAGACTGATTCAACAAGTGAGCCGCCTCACTCTGGTTCCCACTTGCATGCCCAAGACGATGTTTAACAGGAACTTTATTAAGGACATAAGCACCGGATGTCTGTGGCTTGTTCACCATCTGTGCATACAAAAGTACTTATGTAGCACACTTTAAAAAGCACAACTACGAATGAATATTAATGAGACACAGACCAATGGAATGGAACAAAGCCTTTAAATAAATGAATATCTCTATGATCATTTAAATTTCATCACAAATGCTAAATTCATTCAATGGAAAACATAGACTGTTTAGCAAGTGGTGCTGGCACAACTAGGTTTTCACAGGCAGAAGAATGAAGCTGGAGCTATACTTCATCTATTTATGAAAATTAAATAAAAATTAATTTTAAAAATCTAAATGCAAGAAACTACAAATTTTTTCAATAAAACATAAGAATAATGTTTTGAGATATAGGTTTTGAAACTGGATTCTTACATATGACATCAAAAAAACACAATATGGATGAAACATATATTGTATCAACAATCAAAATCTTTTGATAAGCAAGATGAAAAGACAACCTATCACTTAAGGGAAAGTTTTGGGAAACCACCTATAAGATTAAGAGCTTAATGTCTAAAATATACGAATAACTCATATCTCAAAATCAAAGAGCAACCAGATCTTTTTTTTTTAAAGGAGGGTGGGTGGCTTCAAAGGGCTTGAATACATGTTACCAAACAAGAAATACACACATGGAATTCCCTCTGACTGTAGTGCAATGATATGAATAGCCTTGCTAACAGATAGCATTGTAAAGTCAATAATGACAGGTAAAGGTAAGCTGTTAAGTTTAAAATTAATCTTATTGTTTGATTTCCCTTTCTTTTATATTAATATATATCATTCCATAGTTCAATCATGTTGAGCAGAATTGTACAACTGCTACCACAATCAGTTTCCAAACACTCTTTTTCTACATGGACTCCTCTTAAATCTCCCTTTTGAGCCATTTTAAAGTTGTTTTATTTTTTATTATTTTCTGCTTTCTTTTTGACTGAGGTTTTTCTGTTTTGTCTAGTCATTGTTGATGGTTTTTTTATTGTTTGTTTGCTTCCTGTTTTTGTTTTGTAAGATTTTCTGTGTATGAAATCCAGGATAGGTAGACGGACAGAAATAGTAACTGGATTGATAATTGCCTAGGGGCATGGCAGGATAGGATGAGGGGCATAGTACATATGAGTACTATAAGAAAATGTACTGAAGTTGATTGTGGTGATGACTGCACAAATCTCCTTAATATAAATGAACAATTAAATTGTATAATATGTTAAGTATTTGCCAACAAAACTATTTTTATAAAAGAAATACACTACATGGTCAACAAGCATATGAAAGATAAAAGAAATGTAAATTAAGGAAATTTACATTAATTAAGAAAATGTGAATCAAAACTACAAATGTAATAACACTAGGTTGGCACTGATATAAAAAAAACCCAAAAACCCAGAAGCTGAATATTCGAAACACTCATCCACTGTAACCAAAAACATACAGCAAGTGTCACTACTATGCAAAACAGTGTGAATGTTTCTCAAAAAGCTACAAGCAGGGCTACTATATTATCCAGCAACTCCGCTCCTAAATATTGACCTAGAAGAACTGAAAGCAAGAAACAGATACTTAATATATCAATGTTCACTGCAGCATTATCCATAAGAGTCAAAAGGTGGAGACAAGCTAAATGCAATAAACAGATGAATGGATTAACAACAAGTAGCATATACATACAACGGAATATTACTCAGCCATAGAAGAAACAGAGTCCTGGCAAATGCTAGGACATAGATGAACCTTGAAAACATTATGCTGAGTAAAATGTCAGTAACACACGGACAAATATTGTATAATCCTACTTATCCGAAATACTACAATTTTTAAAAAAAGGTAGAATCTAAAGTTCATTGTTGGCTCTAGATGATTAAGTTAACAGGTGATGGAAAAACCCCAAACCAACAATAGTTGAATACAATGAATGTAACTGTATATGCAAAAAATATTGAAATAGCAATGTTTTGCTATATATATTTTTACCATAGCAAAAAACTAAAATAATAAAGATCAATTTTATTATGTGCCGTTTCACCAAAAACATGCTTAAAAACGTAACAAAAATGGAAAGGGGAGGAGAGGCCTTCTGTAAAGTTTAATATTTTAAGAGTAGTAAGTATACAGATGTTATTATCTATATTTCTTAAATGCCTGAGTATCACAGCAAAAAATATACATGCTTATATATATAAGCACATACTCATATAGACAAAATTCCTAATGATTTTCAAAATATTGCCTTCAATTAGTATTGTTCAAAAATACTTGAGGGTTTTAACAGCTTAATATGAATAGCAGTGTGACAAAGCCACCCAAAATGATTCCATTTCGATTAACAAAGCATAGCATAATGGATCACAGAAGTGATAGTGTCACTCTTTCCTTTACTTCTCAGCCAACATATAAGGAGTTTGTGGGCTCTAACATGAAGTGAGATATAATGGATTCAGGTTTAGACAAAAATGAGTAAGATGATAAATGAAACCAGAACTATATACTGTAAGAAATTCCTTTAAAAAAAGTCTGAATATGTTCATTCTAAACAAAAAAAACTAATTAGCTGCTGTCAAATTGATCGCCAAGTTGTTGCAAATCACACACAAGACCTCTATGATCCATACAGTTTTCATGGATTGATTTTTTAAAAAGTGATCTGTGTGGTAGTTAAATAATCTGTTGTCAATTTGAGAGCATTAAGAGTGAAGGGGTAGAGTTTTAGCCTTTCAAGCAGGTGGCACCTTGATGACCTCATTTGGACACACACTCATTCCCTAGAGACATTTCCGTTGACAAGACACATGGAGCTACGCTAGAGCTCTGGAGCCGGAGGAGCCACGTGGAGACCCCTGGCAGCGCTGAGATGCTTACAACGCCACTGAATCCACGCCACTGAATCCACAAGACCTTCTACCCATTGGTCTGTGATCTTCCTGCATTCGGTGTCACTGCACGTGTCTCATGAGTCTGAAGAGGACTTATAGATTGGTATGGGCTATTATCGGACTTAGGGATTTGATCTGAACTGGACTGGGATGTTTTCTCAATAAAGCTCTTTCTTATACACATATGAATGTCTCCCTGGATTTGTTTCTCTAGTCTACCCAGACTAACACAACCTGTAACACCTTTCTTCCTTGTCTTAGTGTGAGGGCTCTGCTGAAATTAGTTCAGCATTTCAAAAACAGGCAAGCATAGATTGGCAAACACATGGTAGCTGAGCTGGAAGTGCACTGGCCAGAAACTGAAGCTGGGTGCCCTGCACAAAAGATGATAGAAATTCTATCATTGAGCCACAACTGCTCTCAAACAAAAGAACACCTATTAGGTGAAAATTTTATCATCAAATATCCGAGGAAATGGTGAGTTTGTTCTTTCCTGCACTCATTTATTCATTTATGTATGTTTTGAGCAATATGTGCCAGGCATTATTTTACATACGAGGGAGAGAATGAATATTAACAGACAAAAGTTTCAATTTGTGTTAAGTTTTCTATTCCAATTTTAAAATGTATAAAATTTTTCCAAATGAGAAAGAGCAGAATGGGTGACTTAAAGAACAGACATCATGGGACAAAATCAGGAAGAAGTCTGAAGATTTGTAGTCGTTTAGTGATAAACAGTTACCAACCTTCAGTGTAAGAATCAGTCAGATTTATTGAATATGTATATATTAAGAGTCCTATAAATAAAGATCTATTCTTTAGTTTTAAGAAAGGGAGGCCCAGGAATCTAGACCCCCCAAAAGTGAGTTTAATGTATAACAGTGCGTGTCAAAACAGATTACTGGGCCCCACCCCAATGTATCTAATTCAGTAGACTGAGAGGAAAAGGAAAGATCTACATTTCTATTACGTTCCCAGGGGATCAAATGCTGACCTGCAGACAGAACTATGGAGTAGCCTGATGTAGGAAAACTTAAGGAGCTTCAGTTGAGAAATGATCTAGAGCAGGGGTTGGCAGACCAGACTGTGGCTATTGAGCTATATGTGCCTCTTTTGTTGCATTTGCAGCTCTAAAGTAAAATTTAAAATGAAAATAAAACTTGTAGTTTCATTTATAAAATTTTAAAATGATATTATTCAGATAACAGTGCTTTCAGTTGTTTTAAAAATATATTTATGGTTCTCGAACAATTTTTAAATTGTCGTGAGGGACAGAACTGGCTCTTCCGTCTCAAATGTTTGCTAATCTGATCTAGAGGGTGAGGCTGAATGGCCTTTAATTCCCCGTGAACACGTAGCTTACCTTCTGTATGCCTCCATGCACTGTTGAAGGAGGAGACTGGGCCACCAACACTTGCTGTTGATGAAGGTGCTGCGGCAGGTGATGGTGCTGCTGTGAGAGATGACTCAGTGTCTGCTGCTGTTGGAGGAGCAGCTGTGTTGAGGACTGCAGCGCTGGCTGCTCGTTGTTCTCTCTATGCCATAAAACTCGGATGAATCGGTTATTCAGAACTGCTTCTGTGCTAGAAATAGCTTTCCTGGCCTCCTCATTGGTGAGATATTGAATGAGGGCTGCTTCTGGATCACCCTTAAAAGCAACCTTTAAGAAAAAAAACAACAACATAGAAATTAACAAATAATTAAATGCAAATAAATGACAACACAGAAAAAGAAAACATTCTACTATAATCTATTGTGAATCGTTTGTAAATCATTTTAATTCATTAAAAGACAACATGCATATTTAAAAACTATACACGAGAAAAGGAAAAAATAATTTAATATATAATTCGTACAGCATTTTTTAAATACTTGGGAAATTAGGTCATATCTTCATCTAGCATTTTATACCTTCCTGGTTACCTTAATTATAAATCAAATTCCTGAGAAGAATGTTTCACAATATCTAATAAACAAGTCACAAAGCCCGATGGAAAAAAGTGAGATTTGTAGGAAAAAGGTAATATATTGTATTAAACTTTCATATCTCAGTCGAAACATGCTATATTAAAACAAACCAACAAAAAAGGCCAATGGACAGTATACTCTTCATATACATAGCAGGCCAACATTTGGTTAAAAATATTACCAATAATAGAAAATAAATGCCTCAAAAACAGGTAAGAAGCACCGACAACAGATAAATCCGAAAGAACTAGAAATGGTCTACATAAATTAAAGAATCTAGCTCGCAATTAAAATGCAAATTATTATCAGAAACAATAGCATCCTGGGTATTAAATGCCAGCCAACTAAGTGAGGTTGATGTAAACTGAGTTCCCAGAGAAGAAGCACAAGACCATGTGTGATCCAACGATTGTAAACAATAAAATCCAAATCCAAAGAAGGGAACAGTGTCAGAGCTTTAATTCTGAAAACCTGGCATGCAGAAGTCTAAGGATGACAATGAAAGTCCCAAATGCATTTTCAGGGTACCCACATGGAGTGGGCCTCCAATGAATCCCTTCTAATCACAGTCCAGGGATGTGAATAGACTTGCTATCAGATAGAGAGCACTGTAAAGTGGATACTGGAGGATGCAGTTAGGTTAAAATGCAACACACCATTTGGTCTCCCTTTTGACCCATTTTAAAGTTGTTTCAGGTTTTAACGTTTTCTCCTTTCTTTTGACTGAGGTTTCTTCTTTTGTTTAATTTTGTCATTGTTAGAGGATTTTTTGGTATGTTTTTCTATCTATGCAATTCAGGATAAGTGAATCTGCATAGACATTAATGGATTAATAATGACCTACAGAAATGGCAGGGGATGTTGGGGGAAACCGGGGAGCTAACAACAATAAGCATAAGAAGATGTTCTGAAATTTATTGTGGGGATGATTGTACAACTCTTCTTACTTAATATAATTGAACTAATACATTTCATGATGTGTGAATATCATTTCATTATATGCCAATAAAGCTATTTTAAAATGCAAACTAAAAGAAGTATATATTTTTCTTTCATTTTAAAAACATCTTTAGTATATCAAAATTGTCATGTGATGGCATTTCAATAATTATATTTGGGAGTATTAAGTAGACTGCTGTAGAACCCACCTGAGAACAACTTACTGTATATACTTGAATATAAACCAACCCGAATATCAAGGCACCTAATTTTACCACAAAAACGGCATAAGGAATGTGCTGGAAAACTTGACTTATACACAAGTATATATAGTATATACTCAAATCAAAGGTCTTGAAATTAGTACACCCACAACATGAGTCCACTGAGGTAAGCTTTTAAAAAAAAGGAAAAGGGCCATAGGGAAAAAGATACTATATACAAACATTCCTGGGGTGAGGACATGGTAGTATGGCAGGGACCAGATCAAATGCAGGGATGCACATGGTAGACAACAGGGGAGGAGGTGGGGAAAGGAAAAAAAAAAAAAGATGATCATAAGGAAGAAATGGGTAGCGGGGGCA
>NW_022111372.1:88134829-88135881 GCF_000313985.2 Echinops telfairi
AATAATTTATAAATTATCAAGGGTTCATAAGGGAGGGGGCAGCGAGAAAGGAGGAGAAAATGAGGAGCTGTTGTCAGGGGCTTACGTGGAGAGCAAATATTTTGAGAATGATGAGGGTAACGAATGTACAAATAAATGTGCTTTATACAACTGATATATGTATGGATTGTGATGAGTTGTATGAGTCCACAATAAAATGATTTTTAAAAAATAAAATAAAATTAGTACACCCTTAGTTGTCACCAGAGGGACTCTCCCCACCTCATTACACCTCACTGCTATTCATTCAATGCTGACTCATAATGGCTCTATAGCACAAGATGGAACTGCCCCTGTGAATTTCTGAGACTAACTCTTTACAGGAGTGAAGTCCCATCTTACTTCCATGGAATGGCTGGTGGTTTTTGAACTGCTGACCTTTTTATAGATCACAGACCAATGCATAACCACTGTACCACTATGGTTCTTAGAGGGAGTAAGAAGTCTCTTATGGTTAACATGCTCTGCTCCTAAACTAGAGGTTAGGGGTAGAAATCTACCTAGGTGCAGCTAAAAGGTAAGGCCTAGCGATCTGGTTGGAAAAAATCAGCAACTAAAAGCCAAGTCCCTGAATGAATTCTTCTAGCCTGACAGAGCAAAGTCTGACCAGATCTGAATTTATAAAGTGTGAGTAAGCCAGCACTTCCCAACCTGAAAACCTACTCTCAGAACCACTGTAGTCAAAAGAGCCTGGTACTGATATAACAAGAGATACATGGACCAATGGAATCGAATAGAAAACCCCAAAATAAATCCTCCCACAAGTAATTTTTTACAAAGGGCCAGAACACATTAAACGGAGAAGATAAATAGTCCCTTCAACCAATGGCGCTAGCAAAACTGTGTTACTATTTACAGAAGACTGAAACAGTCCATACCTCACTCCATATACAAAATGAACTTCTGATGGATTACAGGCCTAAATGTAAGACTATAAAAATCATCAATGAAAAAATAGGGGTAAACCTATTACAGGGCATAAGCACACTATCAAAGATAATGAAATTCCTGTG
>NW_022111372.1:88136705-88138720 GCF_000313985.2 Echinops telfairi
AGGTAAATGGGTCAAAAAAATAAGAATTGGGGTGTGGGGGGAATGGAGGCCTGCGTGCAAGACAAGTCACTGAGTGGTTAGATAAGTTGTTTATATTGTTGAATGCAAAAAAGATGATATATAAGCCCTACACAATTAAAAATAATGTGTAAAGTAGTAATGATAATAATGTGGGTGAGCTGGAACAATTTCTGGAATGAAAATAATTAACATTTGAAGCCCTGCTAGAAACCTAAAATCCCTCTTTGAAAATGAGGGCAGCATATGTATCCCATAGTAATCAAACCTCTGGATCAGCAGAGTCGGAGACCACATTGCCCTGCTCAAAGAGAGCAGTGCACTATGTTACTTTGAATGTGTTGCTCTCTCCAGAGCCTGGCAATAATCCAACTTCCTCTTCAAGCTCACTACACTTCTTTCATGTCTCCTCAGATTTATGACCCACAATTTCCCCATTTTGACTGTTGCTCTGCTTTACCCAGGATTTAAAACTCAGGTCTGTTCCAATTTTGTTTCTCTGGCTACACATGAACTGGTTTGAGCTGGTTCAGTTCTATGCTAACACAAGTGGTTCACCATGAGTTGGAACGATTTCGATGGCAATTGGTTAGTGTTTACAAGGAGTGGGATGCAGGGGGGAAATACAGTTATTGCTTGATGAAAAGATGGTTCCATCAGCATGGCCAGCAGTCTGAAACCACTAGCAGCTCTGCGAGGGAAAGACTGAATTTCCTCCTCCCATAAACTGCCTCAAAAACCCACAGGTGTCACTATGAGTCAGCATCGACTTGACGGCAGTTTAAGTTAGGCTTAGTTTTTGGTTTTAAGGGATGGTGAATTTCTATGAAAGGTACTTAAAACAAAACAAACAACAAAAGGAAATGCATAGTGGTGATGGCTGCTCACATAAAAATGGAAAGCATGAATTTTACATAATTATATATATATAAATGAATTAAACAATAAATGATGTATTCTATTTTTGTCACAATATTAAAGAACAAAAATATTAGTATACTTTTTAACCTAGCAATGTCATAAAAAATAAAGTTCTAAAATTGATTGTGGTATTGACTGAACAATTGTTCTGGATATGTGTGGAATACTGAATTATATATTTGGATTATGTCCAAATAAAAATGCTTATATAAAGAACTGTTATGATATGTAAATTAAATGCCAACAAAACAATTTTTAAAAATAATAAAAGGCCAACCCGTAATAGTCACCACAGTATTGCTTTTATAGAACAGCAACAATATAAATGTCCAACAGTAAAAAATAGTTAAATAAATTGTGTTTTATCTATATGATGTCACCAAAAGGTTTTTAAATATCAGGAAGATTACTTAATAGCCTATGAAATTTTTAGAGGAAAAAGTAGCTAGGCACATTTGTTATGATCACACTTCATTATCTGAAAACGTTAAGATATTTTGAGAAACTGTGTGTATACATGTACAATCTCCCATATAACTAAATTAAAAACAGCGGGTCTTTTCATCAAAAGATAAAACAGTTGTTACTGCTGAGTGGAGATATTTGAGTGATTTGTTATTTCACTTGTATTTGATGCAATTCCAATTTTTAGCACAGCTCAACATAGACAACTTTTTGCATTAGGCTGAAAAAATGGGGAAAACATGCTTTAAAAAATCTTCAATAGAATATTTGCAGGTCTTGAAATATTAAGTTCCACAATGTTGTTATAACATTGTGCTATCATGCAATTCTGACTCCTAAACACCCGTGTGACAGAGCAGACCTGTGCCCTAAAGCTTTCTGGTGATAGTCTTAATGAGACCAGATTGGCAGGTCTGAATTACTAAGTGTGCCCAACTATTACATCACTAGGGCGAAAAAAATTTTTTCAGTTTTTTTTCATATTTAAATTATTTTATTGGGGGCTTGTACAATTCTTACCACAAACTATACATCAATTGAATCATGCATGTTTGTACATATGTTGCCTTCATTCTTTTCTAGACATTTCTTTTCTTTTTTTTTTTTTTTTA
>NW_022111372.1:88142604-88172815 GCF_000313985.2 Echinops telfairi
GGCCACAAAATATTACCAGTTTGACACCCCTGCCGTAGACCATCGGAAAGTAGTTATTTCTGATGGTCTTTGGAATAGAGACACTGTTCCTCTATCCGTCTCCAGGAGGGTCCGCCCACATGCAGATACATCCAGATATGAGTACCCAGCAGGAAGACAGTTACCCATGCTACACCATGCTTCAAGACAAAATTTCATTTATTTGTAATCAGAAATAATAGATGATCTCAAGGCATTAGTTTTAGGGGTTTATTTAGCACTCATGACTCATGACTCCAGAGTTTTAAGACATTAAGATTTTGAAATTTTGTTCTACATTTCTCCAAACTCTTTGGTCAGGATGCTAATTTAGAATTTATCATCAAAATGCTCAGTAATGATGGCCAGGCACCATTCAGTTCTTCTGGTCTTATGAAAATGGGAGCAGTTATTCATGAAGGCAATTATAGCCACATATTTCATATCCTCTTCTAATTGCTAACTGACTTTCTTCCTTTATTGCTCCAGTCAGAGACCAATAATAAGTGCCCTGAATAGCCATCTGACAGACTTTTAAGATCCTTTTTCTTTTGTGTTCATTTCCAGTGTCTCAATTATGGGAAACAGAAGGAATTCTCCCAAGTTGTCTCCCCCAAATATATGCCAGACTTAGCTGCTTGAGAATGACTATACACTTGGAGGTCATCAGTAGTAGAGTAGGGGTCATTCTCCCTAAGAGCTATCAGCCATCTAAACCAAGCAGACACCACTGTTTATCCCACAACAAGTAGGGCCCACTCCCTTCTGATAAGGATAGTAGTTGTCTGTTTCCTTGTAGGAGACACCAGAGAGGTCAAACCCGCCCAAGGAGTTAGGCTGCCATCATGTATCTAGGGTCCGCCCACCTTGTCACATGCATAACCCTAGAGCTTCCCATTCCTATGGGCACACCCCTAGCTCACCCCCTTCCTGTTATGCTTATGCCTATCATAGATCCCCTTCCTACAATGTGTATGCCTATTGTACTGTCTCTTCCTGTGACGTGTGATTACCTGTAATCATGTCCCCCTAAAGAGATATAACGCTTGGTCAGCAATAAAGAAGAAGCTCTCTCCAGCTCCCAGTAGCTCTCCCTGGTTCTTGGTCCTGAGAGCTCTCCTGCTCTCCAGGCCCGGTTCCCCCCACGTGGACCATCAAGCGGGGCTAAGGTGAGCAATGTTACCATGAATTGTGTCTGACTCCATTACTTGACTCTATCTTCTACCTCTCATGCTCTATGACTTTACTATAATCTTTACTTATTATTGCTGTACAATTGCGCATACCGGACCAGTGATGATTTGTGGGGGACCCTCCCCTTTTCCCCACACTCAATAATTTCTAACAATGGGCAAGGTGCAGAATTTGGTAGGCATACATTAGAAATTTCATTATAAATAGACTGTTAGCTTCTTGATATCTATAACTTGATAGCTTTACACATAGGGTTTGAAAAACACTGATTAATTTCAATTTTTATTTTTGAATTTACTAAGGCAAAATAAAATAACAACAAACATACTGATTAAAAGTTACTAATTAAGAAATGATCTTACTTTCCCAGCCAAGGTTTCTTGGAGAGTGGACCTTCCAAACCACTCATAGCTCTTTTCCGACTATCTGGTTCAAGAACTACTCTGGTAATGTTGCTATTAATGGAAACAGGAACTGGTGGTTCTGTCTGAATGACAATGTTAGCAGCTGTTGAAAACAAAAATTCAAATTACTAATAATACATTTTATTTGAGAAGTTTCAAATAATTAAAATATTTAATATGAAAATGAAAAAATATTCCAAATACATTCAATTGCTATCATTTTTGTTTCAGAAATACCTAACAGCAAGACATTATTATCACCTCCTTTAATAGAATATCCAGGTTTAAGACGTAAGTCAAAGGCAACCTCTAATATTGATGATACAGGTCAAGGATCATTGATGGATACAAAAAAAAATTGATGGAAGGTTGCTGGAACATAAGGTAATTCATGGAGTGCCAAAGCACCACTCTACAAATAACGTAATTCATAGAGCTCTAACAGTTATTACCTTAGGCAAGTGATCATATTTAGCACTATAATAAAAAGACATCATTTAAAACAATTTGTCTCCTGATTTGAGTCAATAAGAAGTTCATCACATCGACTGAACCTTGAGTATTACGCACTTATGATTTACTTACATGTGATAATGATGTTTGTTTCTATGAAATTATGTAATCTTAGGTACAAATAATAATATTTAAAAATAATGTTAATTGCAAGTGACTTTTTTTAAAGCACATATTTACATGGATATGTGCCTTTATAAGGACAGCAATCCAAATCCACTCGCAGGAGATTCCTCAGGAATCCAAAACCTCAGGAGAAAAAAATGAGACTGTTCCCATAAAGATTTATAAACTGAGAAACCAGGAGTAGTTCTACTCTCTCCAAAGCTATTGCTTTGAGTTGGAATTGACTAGCTGGCAGGGTGTTTGACTTTGGGTTTACATATTTATGAGTTCTTGATTGGTACAAAGACCTTGGTGGTACAGTGGTTAAGTGCTCAGTTGTCAACCCAGGTTCATGCTTCAAACCTACTAGCCACTCCATGCGAAATAGATGAAGTTGTCTGGTTCCGTAAATACAGTAAAAAAATCCTAGGAAAAAAGTTCAACTCTGCACTCTAGGGTCCCTATGAGGCAGAATTGATGATGACAGTGGTATACAAAACAATTGAATTGGAAGACTGGAATTTTTCCAAAAGCCTTTTCAAGCACCCCCACACCCACACTAGCAGAGGCAAAGCAACAGTGCACACTTGCAAGAGTGAATGTCTATAACTATATGCCACGAGGTTAACAGCTGGTGATTTAGGTGAAGGTACTCAAATGTCTGTTGTACTTCCTTTAGATGACAGGTTTAAAATTTGCAAACTAAAAAGTTGAGAGAATAATGAAAACTCCATATTATATTTGGCACCTTCCTTCCACTACAGTTAAAATTAAAATATGAGAAATTGAGTTTACATTGGGTTACCTGTGGGCAGAGAAAGCATGCTAAACATACAAAAAAACAGTAAGCGATAACACAAAACTTATGTCTGTTACAGCCTGAGCTATTTCTCCTAACTTCAGAAACCTCATCAAAAGTAAAAGCAGCAAAAAACAATATATGTAGGGACAGGTGCTGGGGCAAGAATGTGGTTCGGCAGAGGATGTACAACAGGGAACTGGAAACACAGGGAATCCAAGACAGATGATCCCTTCAGGACCAGTGCTGAGAGAGGCAATACTGGGAGGGTGGAGTGGAAAGGGGGAACCAATTACAAGGATCTACATATAACTTCCTTCCTGGGGAATGGACAACAGAAAAGTGGGTGATGGGAGACGTCAGACAGTGTAAGATATGACAAAATAATAATAGTGTATAAAGTATCAAGGGTTCATGAGGGAGGGGAAAAAGTGAGCTGAAACCAAGGGCTCAAGCAGAAAGCAAATGTTTTGAGAACTATGATGGCAACAAATGTACAAATGTGCTTGACACAATGGATGTATGTATGGATTGTGATAAGAGTTGTATGAGCCCCAATAAAATGACTAAATAAATTTTTAAAAAAAGAATGTGGGTCGGAGGTGTTATTTTCCAGTTCATCTGTGTGCAGTCAAGGAAATTATGAAAATTCTTACAACTCATTATTTCAACAGCAACTACAGTTCAGTAGTTATGCTTAGATCTTGCACATAATTAATAAAATAGAAACATGATACCAATGTTTTTAAGGCTTACATTTTCATAAGCCTAAGAGAAGGAACAACAATTCTTGTGATCACATCTAGTATTCCAGAATTTGAGATAACATTATCTAAACAAAGCAGCTTATCATTGCCACTTGGCATTGCCTGCTGGTGTTCTTTATTGAAGTGCGTTAAAACAAAGGAAGGAGATCTAACTAGAGTTTAAGTGGCTTGCCCAAGTTGACACAGCAAGACTGTGGTAATCACGCTATCTGACTTCTGAGATTATCTATGGATTGCCATGTGTAAGTGTATAAACAGACCAAGTTACTGATGGAAGGAAGACTTAAAATCATTAAGAACAAAAAGCTGATACCAAGAGGTCACGTAGAAAGAAAATGTTTTGAGAATGATGATGGCAACAAATGTACAAATGTGCTTGACACATGGATGGATGCATGTATTGTGATGAGTTGTACAAGCCCCCAATAAAATGATTTTTAAAAAATCACTAAGAACATGATCTTGAGAATGAGGGCAATGAATGTACAAATGTGCTTTATACAATTGACGTATGTATGGATTGTGATAAGAGTTGTATGGACCCAATAAAATGATTTCATAAAGAAAGAGAAAGAACATGATCTTCCCAATAGTTTCAAGTAAAGTATTAACATACACATGATATCACAGAGGGTGAGAGCATATTTTTTGGAATCACATGGGCCTGGGCTCAAACTGCAGTTCTTCCACTGTGGAACTTTGGGCAAGGTCTTCAATGTCCAAAGACTCAAGTGTCTTTACTTGCTGAAAGAATAAAAATCTTATCTCTTTTACAATATTGTATGGAATTTGAGAAAAGTACATGCAGAAATATTTGGTGTAGTCCAGATATAAAAACTAGTAGCTTATGGAGGGAGGGTGGGGTGGAAAGGGGGAACCAATTACAGGGGTCTACATATAAACTCCTCCCTGGGGAATGGACAACAGAAAACTGGGTGAAGGCAGAAGTCGGACAGTGTAATAAGGTATGACAAAATAATAATTTATAAATTATCTAGGGTTCAGGAGGGAGGGGGGAGCGGAAAGGGAGGGGGAAAAATGAGGAGCTGCTACCAGGGGCTTCCGTGGAGAGCAAATGTTTTGAGAATGATGAGGGTAAGAATGTACAAATGTGCTTTCTACAACTGATGGATGAATGGATTGAGGTAAGAGTGGTATGAGCCCCCGATAAAACGATCAAAACAAACAACTACTAGCTTATAATAGCAATTGTGGTACTGAAGATAGCGAAGAAGCATTAAAATCAGGATATGAAAGTGGGCAAGAATAAGAAAATCGTGAAACTGTCACACTGGCATTCTGGGGAGTTGTGGATGAATGACATTATCTATACGAAAAGCAGATGCATGCTTACATTTAATCTTAAATTTTGTTTTATTTTTAAGGTTTATGACTAAGATTTCACAGGTCCTATTACATGATCTTAATCATAAGTGCTAAAAATGATCACATGACAATTTTATTGCATAGGTTTTCAATGCTATTTTTATGAAGTACAGCTCTTGTAATACAAAATAAGCTCTTCAGTGATCAATTATTTGCGAGCAAGAGATTAAGTCTTTTTAACTTTTCTATATTCAATAGGTACTATAGTTCAGAAATTAAAATCTGACCACAAAAGCAATTAAGTTACAATTTTATTCTAACCAGAGCTTTTCAAGAAAAACTGGAAATAAGGTTATAGAAGTACAAATGGAAAAAATTGTAAGTGTTATACTTAATCTCAGAAAAATCTCAAGACACTTACCTCTTGGATTTGCATCCATATCTCCAGATGTTAGCCCAATCAGGTTTGGGCGTTGGGTCTGTGTTCTTGAAAAGAACTGTCTGTACTGAGATCTACCAGAACTGGTAATACTAGGAGCTTCTGGATTATAGCCATCAGGTTCATATGTATCTGAAGGGTACAAAACAAGTAACAAATCAGAGACAAGTTAAAACCATTTTTCATTACTAAAATATAGGCAATGGCTACATTGCTTTCTTAAACAGTTATATGCTTGGATACCTTTTAGATATGAACTAAGACTACTCATAAGCACTATACTGCTTAAGAGTAAACGAACACTACTATTCTTCAGTACTGATATCTTTTCATATTCATAAACCTAGTCATCTTTATCCTACATATTAACATTCCAAATCAAATGCCAATGTGTACATTTAAAGATAAATTTCATGAACACAAAGCGCCATATATGAAGGATTGGTTAAGTTGCCTATTATCTATCACATCTCATCAATTGGTATATTTCCTTTTGAATTAGCAACATTTAATTAAAAAGAATTCACTTTGTTATCTGAACTTTAACCTGGAGAAATGATGGTAGACTTCATACATAAAACATATTTCAAATGAAAAAGCTACAGTAAGATTAATTTTATATCTATAAATAACACCACTCTCTTCACCAATACCCCTTCAACATAAATTTCATGTTTTTATACAACTGAAAAACTTATTTTAAAATTTAGAACACAAAACAACTATTTCTTTAAGGTTAAAAAAATAAGGAAATGCTAGTCTCTACATGGTATATATCCTCTTCATCTGAAACAAAAGGTTAATGTTGCAGCAGCAAATTTTATCATAATTTAGAAATCTGTGCCTCTTTTTTTGTTTCCTAATGAAAAAATTCCTTTTGCGGTTCATATTGTTTCAGTTTATATGTGCGATTCAGTGTATTAGGTCAGCAAATTATGATGAAAAGATTTCAGATACGATTGCATCTCTTAACTAATATGTTACAACTCCAAACAGTATTAACGAAGTTATATAATCAAATGACCTTGTTCTAGAATTCCTGTGAATACACGAACCCTAAAAAATTTAAGTCCAAAAAACAAAACAAAACAAATCAGTTCTTTAATTAACTATGATGAACTAAGAGCTGTTGGCAAGTGACACATCTTTGAACACTCATGAGACACCCACAGAGCACTCCATAATTTCTCAAAAGCACATGTGCATAGGAGAAGAATTTTCACAAATCCTACATTATATACAAGCAGTCCATACATATTAACAATGGTCAGAGGTGAAAGACATAATCATCCATAATCAGCAAGAAACGGGTGTTTCACATTTTATTTTTTAAAAGAATAATTGACCTAGCTTTTTCGTAAGTCATAACTGACTAGAAAAAAACAAGTCAATATTATGCTCCTATCTATCTGATAAAAAAGAACTCAATGAGCTAGCTTGGCTTTTGTTACCGAGGTACTGAAAATAAATACAGAGGACACCAGAGATGACAGACACACAGGGGGCCTAATCATCTAGCTGTCACTAGGGACAAACCAAAGAAGCAAAGAAACAGAAAATAAAACTAAGAGTGATTAAAAACAACAACAACAACAACAACAAAAACCCTAAGAGCTACAGTGGGAATTTGTAGTAGCAGATCAGAATAATTGGCCACCTCTTAAGCTGGTCAAACTAGATGGCCACCTGCAGCACAGCTTACCTGGGACCAGAGGGGTGGGGCTGGAGACTGAGGTATGATACCCAATGGAGGATCCCATGAGGTTTCGAGGTGGCACCAAACGAGCTGCCAACAGAGGAGGTGGTGTCCCCAACTGAAGTCGCTCAGATGCAGCAGCACCATGTTCACGAGAATACATGGGCTGTCCTGCAGAGGAAAGAATAGGAGGGCAGCTGGAATTGAAAGTCACAAGCTTCTCTTAGGTAATAAGATAGTTCCTGACAATTTGAGCCAAGAACAGAGAAACTACACAAAAGGGAACAGTAGATGAGAAAGATGTTACTGAGATTCTAACTCAAGAAAGAATAGGCATACAAGTGCTAAGGATGTACAATAGTATAAAGCTATAGTAAGAATGGCTAATATGCGTGTATAATCACCACCTATATATAATGTAATTACAAAATAATCATGTGGTAATTTCACTTGACACCGAAAATCAATTATATTATTACACAAAGGAGCCCTGAGTTGTTCTTAATATAGAATTCTGTATGCAATGAGATATGCAGATATGTAGTACACATTAAAAGAAAACTCTTCACAGCCTACACAATTTCACGTTTGTATAAAATGTACTCCAATATCTGGAATAATAATGCAAAAATTAAAAAATAAAAATATGTGTCAATATGGCCTTATAAAGATTAAGAAATGTTCAAAAGAAAAATATAAGTAAGGAAGATAGTGATAATGTGTTAGCCGATTGAGAAGGTGGGTAACAGGCAGATAAAATGCTTCTAGACAACTATGATAATGAAAAAGATAAAAACCGTTATCAACAATCCCATCACTGCATATATGAAATTGGCGTGGATATTTCATTTTGAAAAAAAGCACATTTAAGATTTAAATATATAGATGGTTTAAATATAAAGGTGGCAAATTTTATAGAGCAGGCTTCAAAAAAGACAAGATATGAAAGAGCAAAATCCTCCCTTTTGTTGGCTATTTCTAACCGTATCTTTTTCACTGTCACATATGAAGCATATTATAAGATTTAGTAAACATGTTATATTCAAAGCCAGACATTCACTATGTGGCACAAGACAAAATAAATAAATAGTTTTGTTTTTACTCCATAGGAAATGTCTTTAAAAGTATAAAATCCCTAATGATTTTAAGAAGGTAGGCAAGGCTACCACCTGATTTCATAGTAAATGCTGAGAAAATGGATGTGCTAACTTTCATTATACTTCTCTTCCTACAGATGGAGCAAAAAATGTGCTAACAAAGGCATCATATTGTATAGTAAACTCTTTCTGTGTAGTTTAAGACCAACCCCTCAACCATTCATTACATTGCAAAAACAATTTTAACATATGTTCAACAATCTGAAGATAATTATAAGCTTGACTTATTATAGATAATTTTATGCCAACTGACCTATCAAAAAATAAAGTAGCATACTAAAGAAAAAAAGGGGAAGGAACTACAATCTCAGTCTATATGGCTATATTTAAATGTATGGTACAGCGCTCAATGTGGTCTGTAAAGTAGTACGTTATATAATTTGGACATTGCCTAAATATAAGCACAAACATCCCTAAATATAAGAAATTACTGCATTCACTGGTTTTCTACCTTCTTGTTGCTTAAATAACCTTGTTTCACTTTCAAATTGATATTTCTCCTTTATTTCTTTCTACTGCATTTGGGAAGCATGATGTACTTCTTGGTATTCTTTTTATCTCCAAAGGAAAATTATACAAAGGTCATGTTAGACCACTAAAAAGAGATGCATGACAGAGGATATTGGAGCATCGAATATTACTACCACACAGTAAAGTTCTTATTTTTAAGGATGTAAGTTCACATTAAAGTAATGTAAGTATAGTGCTCGCTTCAGCAGCACATATACTAAAGTAATGTAAGTATATTGTATGCATAACCAGTAACATAGGTCTTTATTATAACTATCAAAACACAGGTATCATGGTTATACATATGCTGTGTCATTACGCAACTGCAAGCCCAATCATTCTGTATTACAAGACCCGAGATAGACCTATTGTGTATGGGAAGCTATGGGTTTCAATTAAATCCAGTTATGTCTACTATACCTCATTCTCTGAGATTTCTGAACCCTATTATAACCTTATGGAATTACAGATATATATGCAGGCAAATGTTGTCTATACAGGTATGTATGACACATTAACTAATAATCCCGTTTCCCCAAAAGTAAGACATCCCCCGAAAATAAGACCTACTTACAGTTTTGCCTCTCACTGAGATATAAGGCATCTCTACGAAAATAAGACCTACCCGAAAATAAGGCCCCCTGAAGCTACCGTTAACTCTGGACTCTGGACCTTGGGGGCGGGCACCGCCGCGCAGCTCACTGTTGGCCGCAGCACAGCCGGAGCAGATGGGAAGTGAGAGGTCTCTTTTAATAAAACAATAAACAATAAATGTGTACCGTATTCTTCTTCATGGAAAAATAAGACATCCCCTGAAGACCTAGCGCATCTTTGGGAGCAAAAATTAATATAAGACACTGTCTTATTTTCGGGGAAACGGTCTTAAAAGGCTACATTGCACAGTATCTTTTTTTAAATGAATTACAAAGAACATGCATCCAAACACTTCAGAAAGATGGCTGTTTACTCAAATGAAGCAGGCTTTTCTTTTGAAACGTCGATTATGATCTCTAATACTACTTCTCAAAGAACCAAGATTCCCTAGACAAAAGGTTTTAGGTCAAGGCAGAAACCATGTAAGATGAGCCTGATACAGCTTGGTACACTTGGTCTTTCCAGAAGAAAGACAGCTAAAGACTCTGGCACCATGTCACAAAGAAAAAAATTAAAGAAAGAACAAAAAACTCCAAAGGCCATCATGAAGAGGTTCTGACTGGTCAAGAGAAAACTTCTGATTTGACAACAGCAATCAGAAAGAATAGAACAGAAAACTTTAGGGCAGTGAGCTTATGTTAATGAAAGAGAAATAATTTGTTTTGGAGAAGAGTGAAAGTAGTGACAGAACTTAAGTAATCAATGTCACTAAACTATTGATAGAAATTGTTGAATTGGTTTATGTCCTGTGTATGTTCTCAACAACAAAAAGAAAACTCTTATTTAAATCAGGAAATTTGAGCATCAAAAAAGAACTGTAACAGAGGTGAAACTTTTTTTTTTAATTTCATGATTTAATTATGATACTTCAAAATCAAAAAGACATCACTACCTTTTGAAGATACTAGAGAATCAATTCAGTATTCTGAAAATTGTTATATGGAAGAAAATCAAACATTTATCCTTTTTCCTGTAAAAACTGCATTACATGATAAGTAAACGATTGCTGTTACCAAGTTTTTCTTTATAGAATCCCAATCAATAAATGCACATGGAATGATTAAATTAAAATGTCAGTTTTCTGAACCTCGATAGCTATGTAAGAACAGCCCTAATGGTACTGTTGGTTAAGTGTTAACACTTCTAACACAAAAGGTCAGCAGTTCAAACCCATCTGCTGCTCCACAGAAGAAAGAAGGTTTTACAGCGGAAATGTACATTTGGGACTTTTCTAAAGTAGCTGAGTCAAGTGTAGGTTATAGATGAAGTAAAATTAATCATAGATTGAGAAGTAAGAAAACTCCAGAATATAATTCAACTGTTTTAGTCATTATAGAGAACAAATATTCCCAACTTGCAAATATCCCAATTTACCCAAGGTGATATTGAACTTGTGTATCTTACATACACGTTACATATACATGTGAACTAACATGTTACCTTAATATTACTTGTTACTTAATATTAACTGTTACTTAAAATTAACATGTTACTTAATGTATTAACTATAGTCAGTTGAAGACAGCTATTAATCACACTAAAATTTTAGGCACTTTTTAATAATTTTTCAGTTTTTTGTGTTCAGGGGTACATTAGAAGATAAAATTTAAAGTGAAATTTGAAGTCTTTAAAAATAAAGACAAACAAGTTAAGCCTTCCAACTACTGACATATTTTCTCGAACCCCAGGGCCTAAACAGTGCCTGTTACATAATAAGAATTCAATATAATCCCTGAAAGAGATAAAAATAGATTAAAAGTTCCCAAAAGACAAAGAAGTAATTTTCTAGTTGAATATCTATATGCTAAGATAGGCAACAACATACCAGCTAAAACAATACAAATCAAGGTAAAATATGAGGGAAAATTCTAGATAATATACAAGGACTCTATTAGAAAATAACTCACTTTTCCAAAAACCAACATCAACTACTATGGACGGAAGGATGCTATCAATTAATTAAATGAGGAAATGTCAAGTTTGAGAATACAGTGTTTTTAAGATTTTACTTAGCTGATAATAGGTAAAGTATATTTGAAAGCTAATGATTATCAGAATTCATTCGAACAGTCTCCAACCTCAGAACCATTTGCTGGAATCTTAGATGTTATACACTACTCTCACATGTTTCTAAATATCCAGGACAATGAGCTGAGCAGTTACAAAACATTCCCATTTTCACCTCTTCCATTTAGCAGAAGAAAGGAACCAAGTTTAAAGAAGAGAAGTATATATATTAAATACATGCTCAACATTTTCTACCAAAAAAGGGTTTTAAGAAAACACTAAACTGATTTCATTTTCAGTAAAATACTTTAGAAGATTTTAATTAGTAAGACATCACTGTTTTCCCATATATGTGTAATTACAAATCACATCATTTTCATAGACTTTGTGACATTTTAACTCAACCCAAAACCAAAGTAACAAAAAGTTATTTTTCAAAAATAAAACCATTCAATGTTGATGTTTAAATTGCATTATCAGATACCACATATGCCTTACAGTTAAGTAATGGCGATAATTCTTTTTCTTCTTTTAATATGCAACCATATTTTCCCAAAACAAGTAATAATTATTATCTACGTAAAGGTTAAATTTTTGGCAAAATTAGTTCCTTTGTCACCTATTGACACTGTTCGTTTACTTAGCTATAACAGCAAAATGCACTATAGCTGGTTTTTTGTTTTTACATGTTTCTTTCTGACTAATAAGTATTTCTTTACAACTCTCAGGAGCCCTGGGAGCTCTAATGGATAAGCAGGCACTCCCGTAAAAGTTGACAAAGCCTCAGAAACTCTGCGAGGGTCACTATGAGTCAAAGTGACCTCACAGCAGTGGGTATTAGTTTACTAGTTTTGGAGTTCTTAGGACAGGAATCATTTCCTAATAATCTACATCCCCAATACTTAACATTGAGCAGACTCTTCTTAAACCTCAACTATCTGGATTTCATTTTCTAATATTTGAGTTCCCATTGACATAATTAAGAGCCCCTGGTGTCAGTAAGCACTGGACTACTAACCACAAAGCTGGCGATTCAAATCCACAGACAAATCCATAAGAGAGAATGCTGAGGCTATCTTGCTTCTGTAGATTTATAACCTGAAAAACCCTTAAGGGGCTGCTATAAGATGGCATCAATTTGATGGCACTAGGTTTCATTTTTTTTTTGATTACCATAATTTGCAAAAACTAAGTATCATTTCATTTATGATTTTCTATGCTGTGAACTTTAGCAATTTTAATGGTAAAAAAATTAATAATGCCAAACTAAGGATAGTGCAAGTTCTCTATTACATTGCAAAAATATCTTTAAACATGAAGCTTTTTACTTTCTAGAACAAATAAATTCCACTTTATTTTAAATTACTGATTATAGATTTAGTTAAATAAAACAGGTAATTTGAAGGATTAGATTTATCTGTCTTAAAGGCAGTATGGCAGTATTTTTCAAAAGAAATGGAAAGATATAAAATATTATGACTTGGGGAGGGGAGGTACAATGGGAGGGGGTTACTGTGTGTGTGTGTGTGTGTGTGTGTGTGTGTGTGTGTGTAAGCGCAAGTGCAGGGGGGCAGGTGGATAAAAGTGACAATATCAAGGAGTCCAGGAAGAAAAACAGTGTTTGGAAACTGTGATAGCAATTGTAGAATTCTGCTTGATGTGATTGAACTATGGAATGATACATGGTATTAACTCCCAATTAATAATAAATTTTTTTAAAATTAAGAATGACAAAGTACAGAGATTAATTTTTTTAATTTAATTCACATCAGAAACAAGTTCCAAGGCTTTCAAATTTCTCCATGTAATGTAGAATCAAATTTTAGATTTTTTATAAAAGAAAATTACTAACAAACTTTCATAGTAGACTGAGTTTCAACTTTTCTGATATGCAATCAGTATTATTAATTTGCAAAACATCCAGCAGCCAACCAACTAAATAGCTTTGAAATCACTGAGAGCACGACTATCTTCTAAAGCAGCAGTTCTCAACCTAAGGGTCATGACCCCTTTGGGAGTCAAACAACCCTTTCACAGGGTCGCCAGATTCATAACAGTAGCAAAATTACAGTTATGAAGTAGCAACAGAAATAATTTTATGGCTGGGGGGGTCACCACAACCTGAAGAGCTGTATTAAAGGGTCGCAGCATTAGGAAGTTTGAGAACCACTGTTCTAAAGGAACATAAAATAGTTAGATGCCAATGAATAGTTATTATTCATACTGATCTGAAACAAAATGGGTAAAAGAAGAGTTTACAAAACCAAATACATACTTTATTTTGAAAATAATGCCCTCTGTATTGGTACAAAATGGTTTCTGAAACTGATGTAATATTAGATGTTTTCATATATAGTCCTTAATATAGCAAATAAGATAGAGCTAACTCTATAGTTCCCCAAATTTTTCTTAGAAATTATCACTTTCTAAACAGCGAATTTTGTTCCAAATGCCCTTCACTGATGTGCCATTCATAAGGGGCATCAAAAACTTTGAGGGAAAATGGAAATAAAAAAGAATTTTTCCATGAACCTTCTGAAGCCCCTTCATATTATGATAGTTTATTACAACAATAGCAAAATGGCCCGACGCAGCATGAAGTCACATAATTTTTCATCTTGGCTCCAGCACGATGTCTGGCACATAGTAAATACTCAAGAAATATTAGGTAAGTTTAGTTTAATCAATTAATTACATGGGAACTCTCAAATTTTTTAAAATGAAAATCAGAATGGAATTGTTAGCATTGAGAAAATAAAATCGCTAAAAATATTAATACAGAAATAACTGGTCAAGATTTTTTTAAAATTAAAAGTGTAAGTTTTATAGTGAGGCACGTGACACTAAATTTAGCAGCATAAAAGCAAGCCATCTGCAACAGATTGTGGGCTAAATAACACTGGGATTTTTCATTTACTCTTCAAAAGGCATTCAGAAATAACGTTAAGACCAGATTCAGGTAGGGATTAGATAAAATAGGATTGGTCATAGGTTGGTAACTGCTAGAGCTGATTTAAAGGTACATAGTCTTTATTTTTATGTATGTTTGAAATTTCCCAGAATTAAAATTTGAGAGCATCAATAGGACAAACATGCATTTTGAAAAGATACCATAGTAATCAGAAGACTGTGAGACACTGAGTACAAGGACAATTATTTAAATGTCAGACATGGTTCCTCTTCTGAAGTATCAGCTGAACGTAAGATTTACATTCATGAAAGGAAATGAAAGGTTTACATGCATATCCAATTACACTTTGTTCACTGTGTAATAAATGCAAATTCCTACTGCACGAATTTGGTACAGAGTAGTATTAAGTTCCCAAGCCAGTTTTTAAAATATAGATATATTTAAATCATCTTATTGGGAGCTCTTACATCTATCATAGCACTCCATAGTTCAATCACATGAAGCAGTATTGTGCAACTGCTACCACAACCTGTTTCAAAACATTTCCTTTCTTCTTGAACTGCTTGATATCAGCTCCTCTTTATCCCCTCCCTCCCCCACCTTACCCCCCAGGAACCCTTTATTAATTTATTGCTGTCTTACACCATCCAATGGATCCATTTGCACACAATTCTGTTGTTCACTGCTCTGATGGGGTTTATACAATGATCAATGCTGTCAACTCCCGCTACCCACCACCTCTCTCCCCATACCCTCTGGGAACCATTACTCCTGTTACTGTTTCTGAAAGGTTATCTATTTTGGCTTTCACATGTCCAATGATCTTAATTATACAAATAAACATATGCAAGTCTAATAATTAATAATGTAAAACAAGTAAAAACCCTAATAGTATGGGGAGGAAATATTAAAGAACTAGAGGATAGTTAATGCGGTTCATCGGTGCTATACCACACCTTGGATTTATCATCTCTTCCATGTGGCCCTTCTGAGAAAGACTGTCCAATTATCTTACACGTGGGTTTGGGTCTTCACTATATCCATGCTCCTTCACATTGATTTGGTTGCCTGTTTTTGAACTTATGATACCTTTTCCCATCGACACATCATGATCACACATGCAGGTGTGCTTCCTCCATGTGTGCTTCATTGCTTCCCTGCTAGATGGCCGCTTGTTTAAGTACAAGCCTTTAAGACCCCAGACACTGTATCTTTTAGGCGGGCACCATCAGTTTTCTTCACCACATTTGCTTATGCACCCATTTTGTCTTCAGCGATTATGTCAGAAAAGTGAGTATCGTACATTGGCACATTATTAGAACCAACCGTTCTTGCACTGAAGTAAGATTAAAGTAGAGGCCCAAAGTCCATGTGTCTTTTTGTTTCATTTGCATATGTACACACATACATAAACAAATACTTTACATATATGTTTATTTACATATATACACCTATTTTTCTTTCTTGTTTTTGCTGCTTTTTCTCTTTTCTTTTATCATGCTTCACTATCATTTTTACCCATTGTTGACTGAACACGACCAGAAAAGTTACACCCTCCTTGTCCCAGGCCAATTTTACCTTCTCTGTGCCCCATCATGATTTCAACTTTCCTGGTCATCTCTTCTACTCTTTGTAATAAAACCCAGAAATGACTTTGGTCATGGCAACGAGTTTGGTTTCTTGAAGTACTGTTCCCAATTGCTTAGGAAATTCAGATCTTGAAAGATCTGAGAAGGGATGATGGGGAAAGGAAGTTGAAGTCATAACGGGACACAAAGAAGGTAAAATTAGTCTGGCCAGAGAAGATGCATGTTTGGGAACAGTGAAATAAAATGATCGAGAAATGTGGGGCACATTGAAAATAATAATTACATGAGTAACAAGGAGTACACAGAAGACAATGTGGTAATAATGTCTGTACAACTCTTCTTGATATGATTGAACTATTGGATTGTGTAAGTGAATGACGTTGACAATAAAACTGCTTAAAAAAAAAAACTATAAAAAGTACACTCTCAGACACTTAGAGAGGCAGTTCTAACCTGTCCATAGGGTCACTATGAATCATAATTGACTTGTTGACAGTGTATTTGATTTTGGTACCAGTCAAAGTTTACCAATTCCTGTCTTAAATGAATTATATAAGAATCTGAAAAGAATAAAAGCAGTATTTCAAGATGATAGGGCTTATTACAGAAAGAGCTAGGTGCACCTGAGATGGCTTCACTTATCGATCAGAAGGAAACAGTAACCAAGGAAGTGTTCTCGTGAGGAACTGTCGCGGTTGGTTTTCTCAATTAAATTACCTCATCAGTTCTATGTGCTATTCTTTAAGAGTGAAACAAGATGGAGCTGAGAATGTTGCAACAATAATCCAAATGTAAAGTGATTCATGTGGACAAGGGCAGAAACCATGGTAGAAACACAAAGAACTTTTTATTAACTAGATATGAAAAAGCTAAACAGTGAATCGGTTATGATTGTCAACAGCTTCAATTTTAGTAACTAGGAGGGTATTAGTTCCACTGAAGATAGAAACTTAAAGAGAACAAATTTCATTTTAGGGAGAATGAAATTTGAGGAGACAATAATAATTACAATAATAAGTAACCTTTATAAATACCTGGAGTGGTGCAAATGATTAACCTGCTGGGCTAAGTGAAAGGTTGAAAGTTCAAATCTACTTAAAAGAAAGGTCTAGCTATCTACTCAAAAATAAGTCACTAAAAACAACAGGCTGCACAATTTTATTGACACGAATCAATGGCTACTGGTTTTTATTAGCACCAGGATAAAGTGCTACAGCTGCATCTGCCACAAACCAAGGGAGGACTCCTCTGTTTGTAGGCCCAGTCTTAGAAGGCAAACCCTGGAGACAGGGGCAGTCCAGGCTATGGATCCTACTTGCACTCAGGACTTGCTTGGTCCCAGACACTGCTTCGATGTTTTATATGTATTAATTTAATTCTCAAAATAATCCTAGTAAAATGGGTAATGTTACCATCACCGTTTTATGGTAAAGGAAATTGAGATACAGCAAGGTTAAACAATGTGCCCAAAGTCACAAAGACATAAAGCAATGGAGCCAGCATTTCAAGTAGGGCAGTATGGTCTTAACTATTTTCCATGAGATTTGTGTTTAGGAGGCCAAAAAACCTATGATAAAAACAATGACCATACCATGAAGCTACCTACCTCTTCAAAGAAAATTCCACAATCTGACATTTGAAAGAGTCATCTAAATTAATTGTATGTTTTTAGGGAAAGGAATTTCTTAAAACCTAGTAAATTTAAATTAAAAAATAAAACCTAAGAAATAAAAGGGAGTTAAGGCATCAAGAGAATTATAGCTAAACATGAATTTTACAAACAGTTTAAACAGAGACATCCAGAGGGATAAACAACAGAAATGTGGGTAAAGGAGACAGCAGTGTAAAATATGAAAACAATAATAATTTATAATGTATCAAGGGGCCATGAGGGTGGGGTGTGGGGAGGGAGGAAAAAATAGGAGCTGACACCAAGGATTCAAATAGAAAGTAAATGTTTAAAAAATGATGATGACAACATATGTACAAATATGCTTAATACAATTGATGTATGGAATGTGATAGGAGCTGAAAGATTCCCCCCCAAATAAAATGATTTAATAAAATATAAAAATAAACAGTAGACATTAGTTTTAAATGGTAATATCTATTTTCACATCAACATGCAAGCTAAATGAGTAAGTATTATGCATATTTTATCTGGCCTTATAAGTTACACTTTAGGTTTGGGAAATTCAATCAAAAACCATTTGAAAGGAAGCCTCAGAACAAAGTTCCTTAAAATTAAAACGAAGTACTTCACGCCAGTGTGGTCATCTCCAAACATAAGGCATTACGTATGTGCCTTTCTCTCTCATTTCTACACAACATTAAACACATGGCTATCACCCTGCAGTTCCCTTTCCCATTGGATCAAAACACTGGTCTGGGTGGTGGTAAAAGGAGGAAAAGAAACATTGAAGCTGGCCTTCGGTGCTCTTGGAGCTCAGCTAGTTTCAAACAAGGTAAAGAAAAAAACCAAACATGGCTATCTTGCTTAAATACACAATAAATGCCTTCTGAATACAAGTGAGATTTTTACAGTGGCACAGTTTATAAGAAGAGAAATTATTGTTTTAAAAGGTGTTAATAGGGGGAGGGAAGATAAAAAGAGGAGCTGACACCAAGGGCTCAAACAGAAAGTAAATGTTTAGAAAACGGTGATGGCAACAAATGTACAAATATGCTTGATACATTTGATGTATGGAATGTTGTAAGAGCTGTAAGAGCCCCCAATTAAAAAAAAAGTGTTAACACGGATATAAGAAAACTTAAATTAAACTACATTTACTTACTTTCTGATACTGTATAAAGGAGGTTCTGGGGTAAAGGAGGAGGTAGTCTTGCTCCCACTGGTGCAAGATTGGGCACTGCACTTGTCCCAGGCTGCTCACGGTTGTTTATCATGTTTGACTGTGTTATGGGTGGTCCTACAGATAACAAAAGTTAAAGGGAGAGTATTATTATTTCATAGCTACTAAAGATATTTTATTAGCACTAATTTGAAAATTCTTACTTCAAAAATCTTTGACTTTGAACAGAATTAAAGAATTTTATGTGTGCAGGTTTAAAGTACTTTAAAATGCATTATTAATTAAAAGGTAAAACTAATTTAGGGTAAAAAAAAAATCAGAACTGGCTGACTCTATAGAGTAGAGGTGGATAATGGCCGAGAGAAAGCTTACAAAAACTTTCTGGGTTAATAGTAATGCTCTACAGAAGTCTTCTTAAGTTATGCCAGCTGACTGTACTGATATGATGACTGTAAATAGCCTATGAAATGCACCAAAATAAAAATGGAGATGGGAAGATATGTGACAAAATGTTAATTGTAGAACTAGGTGGTAGATACAGGCATACCTAATTTTATTGCACTTCATCTTATTGTACTTTACAAAGATTGTTTTTTACAAATTAAAGTTTTGTGGCAACTCTGTTAGCAAGTCTACCTGTGCCATTTCCCTGATAGCACATTTTGGTAATTTTCACAATACATCACACTTTTTCATAATGAACATTTAATAGACTAAGGTGTACATATAACTTCCATGCACATTGAGAAACCAAATGTTTTGTATGGGTCACTAATTGCAGTATTCACTTTATTGCAGTGATCATATACCAAGCCTACAGTATCTTGATGGTATGCCTATATCTGAGGATTCAGTGTACAATTATTTAGTTTTTCTGTTTGTTTGGAAATTTTCATGGTAAAATCTCTGGTGGATGGCATGAAATGCTTAGCTTTGACTTTTAAATGTATTGTGTTCCCACTGCTCCTCCCTATCCACCGTACTGAGATACTAAAAAAGGAAAGAAAGAAAGAAACCAGACTTGAATAATGGTTATCATGGGTGAAGGAGAAAGGGTTGCTGCTTAGGGGGCATTGAGTTTATATTAATGGTGGCAGAATAATTTGGAAAAGGATATCAATAATGGTTGCACAACATGAAGAGTATAATCAATGGCATTGAATTATACATGTAAAAGTTGTAGAAGTGAGAATGTTTTGTTGTGGCACAATTACAAAAAAAAATTATATGATAACAATGATTACAAGGAAGAAAACGTTCTAGATTTGAATATGGTGATAAACATACAACTCTCCTTGATATGATTGAATTACTGATTTGCATGACGTGGATAAAGTGCTAAAACTGCTAAATAAATAAATAAATAACGATGGGTGAAGAGGAAATAAAGACCTCCCTCCCGACGGAAAATAAACAAAACAAATAAATAACTATTTAACTTACCTAGTAAGTAGTGTCTGCCTTGAGCTATTAAGAATTATCCATATAGGATCAAAATGACAACAGCAACTTGAAAGGCTAGACTGTAAATTTAGGGGTCAGTGAGTCTTTATCAATGGAGAATGAGCAATTAATTTGGAAAAAGGTAAAAGTAGTAGCACAACTTGGAAAGTGTAATCAATGTCATTGAATTGTACATGTACTTATTGTGAAATAGATGTACATTTTTGCTACACATGTTCTCAATAAAAACAAGATTTAAAAAATTTTATTAAAGTCCTGCTTAAGTACCTATATACTCATGTATAAGCTGAGTTTTTCAGCACATTTTTAATGGTTTTTGTGGTAAAATTAGGTACCTTGGCTGATATTTGGGTTGCCTTTTACTTGAGTCCATACGGTAAATTAAATGTCATTTTTAATGTTAATTTTCTTCAAATGAATTATTTTTCTCTCTCTGTTCACACATGCAATTATTCAACCCACATTTTTTTCAATGACATTAAAATTGTTTTAGATGTACTGTTTCTGTTAAACTAGCAACTGTTATTATATTTTAAATGGCCACTTCTAAACATGGTTTATTCTTAACTTTGCTAGGTATGATAATATTGATTACTTTAAAAACAAACCCTCAAATTCCTTATCAGCAAAGAGATCAATACTGAGACATATACAGATAAAATTATATGGCATTTGGAATTTATTCTAGCAAAAACCGACTCCTTCAAAGAGTGAGTGTGCATGTGTAGAAAGATAAAACAAAAATAACTATGTATTGATAACTATTGAAGCTGTTAATAGTGCATGTAGTACACATATTCTCCTTCTCTGTTTGAAAATTTCCATAATAAAAACTAAAGCATATATCATATAGTTCAATATTCTTAGAGAAATTTTCTTTAAAGATTGGAAAATCCATTAAACTACAAGTTTTCTTCCCCCTTAACATCTTAAAAACTGGCTTTCTTAAGATGTTATAGCACAATTAGTAGAATGTAGAGTATGGGTCAATATAGGTAAGCCAATAAAATTTAAACACTTGACAGTAAAACAAAGATCATCTAACAATGAAAGAAAAAAAAAAGGAAAGCATCCAGATTATGGGAATGTAATCCAAATTGTTACTTGGTTATTAATTTATGCTTCAAATATTTTAAATCAAGTATCAAGTTAACTAAAGGGATGAGGGTCTCTTAGACAGAATTCTCATTAAAGATCCAACCAGAATATACTTACTTGGTATGGGAAGCACAACAGAAGGCGGAGGTTGACCATGTCCTTGGGGAACAGGAAGTCGCATGTTGTGACCAGGTCCTGGGCCAGGACCAGGGCCAGGGCCAGGGCCAGGGCCTGGGCCAGGGCCTGGGCCTGGGCCTGGCATGGGAGGCATTAAGATTCCAGGAGGTGGTGGTGGAGGAAGCCCGGGAGGAGGAGGTGGAAAAGGAATCATGCTTGGCAGAGCAACTTCATCAACAACCAGGGGATCATTTCCATGATCAAACTGGCAAAGGTCTCCAAGTACACAAAATCCTCTTTCTGTATAAATAAAATAATCTTATTTTAATCTACAAGTCTAAAATAAATATAAGTAAATAAATCTAAAAGGAAACAAGTCCCTGAAAAACTGATTAATCTGATTTATAAAGTGCTTTTCTCCGAGGAGAAATGTTCTTCTTGTTATTTTGTTAATCATCACATATCCGTAATATGCAGAGGGGAATTTTCTACATTGTGTAGTATAAAACTGTGATTACATCAAAGACAAGGTCAAAAACTATTTACTTACTATTAGACTACCGCTCTTGCTATTAACTTTTTATAATAAACATTTACATGCTTTAAGATAGATTTAGTACAGGGGAAATGAGGAACTTTAAGTAGATGGCTTCATTTCAATGATTCGTTCTCTGTAAGTTTAAACTTTAAAATATCCAGGTGGACACTGTATGCCAGGTTATCTACTACATACAATATGGTAGGAATAAAATATTAAAAACATCCCAAATGTGCAACAAGGAGTAAGTTAAATTTTAGTATGCATTTAAAAATTGAGGAAGTGGGAATGATGAGGGCAACAAATGTATAGATGTGCTTTACACAATTGATCTATGTATTGTGATAAATTGTATGAGCCCCAATAAATTGATTAATTAAAAAAAAAAATTGAGGAAGTCCCATACATATTAACATAAGATTATTCCAGAAACTGCTGTTAAATGGGAAAAAAAAGCATGCAGAACATTCTAAGTAGTACACTAACATTTATATTAAAAAATTGAGATAAACTGTGTATTTACTGATGGGCATTCGCACAGATTATCTTGAGAAAAATAAACAGGAAACTAATAGCCTTAAGTTGGCCCCAAAAAGGCGAACAAATCCAATGGCTGGGTGATGAGAGAGAGAGAGACAGAGGTGATACTTAAATTCTGATTTTATTTTCCTTACTTAAAAATAAATTAAATGTACCGTATGTACTTGAATACAAGCCACGTTTTTCAGAACATTTTTAATGCCGTTTTTGTGGTAAAATTAGGTATCTCGGCTGATATTCGAGTAGGCTTATACTCGAGTGTATATGGTCAGAATGAATGCATTAAATATTTATAAGCAAAATATAATTATCTAGGATTTGCTGCAAATAAGAAGACAAGGAGAAATATAGATGGAAACAAGGTTGCCCATGAGTTGGTAACTACTGAAGCAAGATGAATACACCTTGATCCATTATGTGATTTTATTTCTATTATCTAAATATTTCCAAAATTTAAAAATATAGATAAACATCCTCATTTGATTAAAGAGTCAACATACATTTGCATATGCTACACATTTAATAAATTCTCAGAACCTCACACAAGGATATTATAATCCCTCATGTTTACCTAATTTTATTAAATACACAGTGTCTGAAGTACAATAACAAAAGCTCTTTAGAAAGGGGTCACCTCTTGAAATGAGTCAAATCTTTAAAACAAACAAGTAGACAAGCATGTATGAAAAGTTTCTTCTCCCTTTTAACTTTTAATTAAAAGTTATGAAATATATGTAACATTTGCTTAAATAATGCTTTTGAACATGGTATAAAGAAAGGTGGTGATTTATACCATCATAATCTCTGCATCGCCTCTTTGGTGGTGGGTTTCGACCAAAAGAATTGGAAGAGCTATGATTGTTATAGTAATTAGACCAACTCTCAGTTGTGTTTTCAGAGTGGTGAGCAGGTGCGATCACAGTAACCGTGCTGGGAATAGACTGTGTCCCAGAGGAATACTGTTCAGAAGAGTTCGGTGGTGGTGCAGACACAGGTACATAGGAACTCTCTAAGTCGGTCCTTTCACTCTTAAACTTTGATCTTTCCCTGTGCTCTGCTGTAGAAACAAAATAAAAAAACAAACAAACAGATCAGATGTTTGTATTCATAAGCTATGCTTATTATTTTCACTTTCAGAAATTTGATGTAATTTTAACCAAAATTCAAATTACCTTCATTAATATATCCTAAAAGCAGAAAAAGCAACAATATGAGCTATTTTCACATATTATACAAAATCATATTTTATAATTTCAGCAATATACGTATTGAAAAATGGCCAGTTTCTCCATTAATATTTAATAAAAATTCTATTCAGGAAATGACTTCCAAATAAAAAGAAATGACTTCCAAACTGATATCCCAAGAGATTAATGGTTTTAATCACAGCAATCTACTTAAATTTTTAAAATTTTATAAACACCCGCAACCTTAAAAATCATTTAGAAGAGAGGGTGAGAATCAGGGCGTGCAACCCTCTTCAGTGTTTGCTGCTTAAAGGGCATTTACACTAATTACACAAAGTGGCTGAAGTCCAGCTATCCACCATGATAGACTTTATGAATAACTCCTTTGGATCTATCTAGAAGCTTGAGCCTAGTCTCTTAAACAAATTCAATAATCAGTTGTTGAGAAAGTTCCAATTTTACAGTGCCAAATTATTAAAGGTACATTTACCTTTAAAGAGATTGCAGGCTCCTTCATGATATAAAATAAAGCAACTATTTATCTTTTAGAATGACACCATTACTCACCAACATTCCTATTCAGGTCCCGGTCTTTGCTGCGCCCCCTACTTCGGCTTCGACTTCGACTCAGGCCTCGGCTTTTACTCCGGCTCTTACTCCTGCCTCTTCTCCAGTCGTACTTCTCACGGTATATTTCATTCCGCTCATAGTACCGGTCATAGTCTCTCCACTTGCCATCTTCTCTTTTTTTCTCACGTGTCCTATAATAAACAGATATAAAAGCCATATATTGGCTATAGAAACTAAGTCTTCAAACAAATCAGTAGGATGAAACAGTTTCTCAGAGTCAACAAAACTCATCACGTTTATGCTGTCAGAAAGCTGTGAGACCACCACATATCTTCTAATCCATCACATAAAAGGGAAATGCAATCACACTGGGTGAGGAGAAAAGAAAAGGAAAGGTGAACCCAAAATATAGAAAAGGGGTGTGTGTATATCAAATTTAGAACAGGTAAAGAAAAACAGCTAAAATTAAAGTTTTTCTACACAAAGACCAAATTATTAATAGTAAGACTGCTAATTCAATATGAAAGTTGCCCTCCTTGTAGTATGTTATTATGTGTAATTTTAATACTGAGCACCCCTAAACAAATGGAACAGTTCATTTTTATTCTCTAAGGAGATTTTCTCCCACCTCTGAGCTCTTGGGGAAAACATATAATGATGATTGTTTATAAAAGGAATAGAAAGTAAGACAAAGAAAACACAAAGGTTGGAGAGAAGAAAGTTAACATGGACATTCTTTTTCGTAAAACACTTGAGAGAGAAAAGTCAGTATGTATGTTAAAGACTCCTTTTAATACCTTTGGAAGTAAATGAAAAGCTGTCCTAATTAAAGATAAACACAGACCTTTGTTCAGTAGATTCTGAACGAATCTTCTGGGGACTAGGATATTTCTTTTTTCTGCCATCTCGTTCTTCTTCTGCTGGTTCTTGATATACCTATATAAAAATATTCATTAAAAACAAGAATAATCCTTCTAAAAATTACAAAACATCCTACCTGCTCCTCTTTCTGGTGTAGGAAAGAGCATAAACAAATACACTGAAATACAGAAGTTAAATACATTCAAAACAGTTTGTAACAGAGAAGTAAAAAAGATGCTAAAAGAACGTTTTACATGCGGTATGTTAATTTTAACTGTTAGTTTATGGAAGAGCTTAGAATTGCTATGTAGGAAGAAAATAAGCAACTGCTTCTTTAAATTGAATTAGAGATGGTTTATAATGATATATGCTTTCTTGCAATCACAGTTTGTTTATGAAAGGACTATTTTTTACTTATATCAAGGAAGAGGTTTTAGGAACAAATAATGGTTTTGTAAGCTAACCAGTTAGTGAATGCTATAAATCCAAATACTCTATATAAATTATAGAAAAGTGGTGCTGGCACTAATGAAAACACGGAAAGCTTATTTTAAAACTTAATAGTAAAGACTGACCAAAAAGCATTAAAAAAAAAACCCTAGTAATTTTATTATCTTTAAACAGAAGCTGATCTCACGTTGTAAACTCTCACCTACTATTAGATGCTTATCTAATGGAGAAATTCACTTTCAAATACTCAAATTAGGAAGTGAGTAAGTGGACCAAGTAAACACAATTTACTAAAACTAAGGCAATACATAAAGTGGCAATTACAATATGATAACCATGTGGTGCCAGCAAAAACAACTACACAATAATTAGCCAAAATATAAAAACGACCATTTCTACCAGTTCACAGGAAATACAGAGATGTATTACCCCACTGGAGTGCCCACCCTTGGAAAAGAACATCATGCTTGGTAAAGCAGAGGGCAACAAAAAAGAAGAACCCCCTCAGTCAGATTGCTTGACAGGGACTGCACCAGCTCAAACATAAAGAACTACTTTGAGGATGGTGTGGGATCCGCAGCGTCTGTCCTACTGGACATAGGGTTGCTGAGTCAGAATGAACTAAATAGCATTAAAAAAAAAATTATCCCACAGAAACGCAAACAGTAAAACACAGACAGTAAAGTCTACTTAACAAATGACTGAGTTTGGGGGGAGCGGGGAGGGAGGGGAAAAATGAGGACCTAATGTCGGGGGTTTAAGTGGAGAGAAAATGTTTTGAGAATGATGTACAAATGTGCTTTACACAATTGATGTGTATATGGATTGCGATAACAGTTATATGAGCCCCTAATAAAATGTTTAAAAAAACAAAACAAAAAACAACAACAAATGACTGAGTTTATTAAAATAAAATAAATATGACTAGCAAAAGCACCACAATGCAATTACGTTTTTAAAAAGTATGTTGCCGGGGATTTGGCTGCAACTCATGGTGACCAGGTTTTCTTGGCTGTAATCTCTACAAAAACAAATCCTTAGACCTTTCGTGTGAATCTACCATCGCTGGGTAGATTCAACACCAACCTTTAGGTTAGTAGTCACGCTCAAATCATTTGTCCCAATCAGAAATTTCACATCTAGAAGGACGATAACCAACTGGCAGACAATAACAATTGCTGACAAGAATGTTAAGAAACTGGAGTCTTCTTCATACATTACTGCCAGAATGTAAAACGGTACAACCACTGGGAAAAATAGTTTGGCAGTTACTCAATAAGTTCAATATAGAATTAACATGAGTCCACGATTTCACTCTTAGGTAAATATCCAAAAGAACTAAAAACACATGTTCCTACAAAAATGTTCATAGTAGCACACCACACCACATAAAACAGTCGCACACCCCAAGTAGTCGAGACGAATGGAAAAGCAAAAATGTGTATCCATACAATGGGATATCATTCAGTCATAAAAAGGAAGAACTAATCGTGTTAACTGGATCTTGAAAATATTTTGCTAAAAGACATCAGAAACTAAAAGCCACAAGCTGTATGATTTCATTTACATGAATTCCAGAATAGGAAAATTTACAAGTAGAATGTTGACTAGTGTTTGGCAGGAGGGATATAGAGAGGAGGAATTGAGAATGGCTGCTTAATGGATATGGGTTTTCACTGGAGTGATGAAAATATTCTGGAATTAGGTAATAGTGATGGTGATATAACACTGCCAATACATTCCAGGTCAATGATTTTATAAACTTTAAGTGATAACTATTGTACTATGTGTATTTTATAATACTGTTGGAAGAAACAAGTACTGATACATGCCACAACATGAATGAGCCTTGAAAATGCTAATCCCAATACAAGATATATAATCTAGAGCAGGGGTCCTTAAACTATGGCCCATGGGCCACATGCGGCCCGCCGAGGATATTTATCCAAGCCGCCAAGTGTTTTTGCCCCGTTTTGTTTTTTACTTCAAAATAAGTTATGTGCAGTGTGCACAGGAATTGGTTCATAGTTTATTTTTAAACTATAGTCCGGCCCTCCAACGGGTCTGAGGGACAGTGAACTGGCCCCCTGTTTAAAAAGTTTGGTGGGGGGGGGTGTGGAGAATAAATAAATAAAAAGTTTGAGGATCCCTGATAGAGAAATCAGAGCCTAGGCAGGAACAGATAACGTGCACAAGTTGCTCATCACAGCATTATTCTTAACAGGAAAAAGATGGAAAAACAACCTAAGGATCTATCAATCAATAAACTATGGTACATACAAGGTGGTTTCAAAATGTTTGTGGGGAAAATACCATTAAAAGATATAAAGTATTAATTTCCATAAACCTAACTTTTACTGGCATTTTCCTGTGAACTTTTTGAATCCACCTCCATAAATTTTTTGAAGCCAATGGATTTCTACAACCAAAAGACTTAATAATAAAGAAAGAATACTAAGGATGAACCTAGAGGACATTATGCTGAGCAAATAAGTCAATCACAAAAGGACAAATACTGTATACGACCACAACTATAAAAAGTTAAGAACAGGTTTCCATAGGAAAAATCCTTCTTGGATGGTTACAAGAGAGGAGAGGTGAAGAAAGACTAAGCACCTGACTAGAGTGTGGACGCATTTACAGGTGAAGGGAAAAGCAATATATAATTAAGGGAGAGGGCAGTACAACATGATCAAAGCAAATGAAACCAATGGGAGGTAAACAAGAATAAAGCACAATGCTCTCACATACACAATTTTGTAATCATACTAATAACAAACAGTACCTGTGAGTAGGTATAACTGGTGCTGAACAGACATGAGAAGGTAAATGAGGGCAAAACCACACATATATAAATACATTTGGCAGAGGACATTTCTACAAACTTATTTTTTTTAATCATTTTATTGGGGACTCGTAGAACTCTTATCACAATCCATACATACATCAATTGTGTCAAGCACATTTGTACATTCGTTGCCTCATCATTCTCAAAATTTTGCTCTCCATTTAAACCCTTAGTATCAGCTTCTCCTTTTTCCCCCTCACTCCCTGCTCTCCCCTCCCTCATGAACCTTTAATAATCTACATACTTATTTTTATATGCTCCTAGTATAAGGGATGTTCAAAAAGTTCGTGTAAAAAATTCTGCATTATAAAGAAAAAAAATTCTCTACTTCTTTTTAAATCCTATTTTCTACAAACATTTTGAAGTTCCCTCATATAACAGGATAAATTGATATATAGTATCAAAAATCAGGTACTACAACTACTCTGGGAGGGAAGTGGAGGGAGAAAAGGTGGGAAGGGTGTCACACCCGACTCTTCTAGAATTTTATTAGTGTTCTATGTCTTGACTGAATGCACAAGTGGGTTCAACTTTGTAAAAATTAATAGAACTATACAATTATGCTTTATGCACTTTCCTGCAAGCATACTTAATGTCAACAAAATTCCAAACAAAAGCCAAATATCAGATACATCATTTCATTCAATAGATCTTAAGTCAAATAAATGAAGGGAAAAAATTATGTTATCTGATATTAATGGGATATTGTTTTTTAAGCATTACCATTTAGAGGAAAATACTAACTGCAGATAAAATGGTAATAATTCTGAGTTTTGTTTAAAAACAACTAAGAAGAAGCAAAGTATCTGGAGTTATAGAAAAATAACTGCTATTCTAAGTAATAAATTATAAGGCATTAAGCTGCTTTATACAATCTATTCATATATGTGTAGAAGCCTCAAGATGCGAAAACCTTTTACCTACCTCCGTGATCCTATGAAAAGGCCTCAAAAAGCTTGTGGAAAAATTCTATCATATTTTAATACAATTTTCCAAGAATTATTGAAGCCCGCCATATTATTGTAAGAAAATAAGATTTCTTAATACTCAGACCACTGTGGCCAAGTATCTAATTTTTTTAATTTTCCTACTACTCTGTTTTCCCGAAAGACATCCCCCGAAAATAAGACCTACTTAAGAGTTTTGTCTCTTGCTGAACTATAAGGCATCTCCCCAAAAATAAGGCCCCCCAAAGCTACCGTAACTCTGGACTGTAGCAGTGGGCGCCGCCGCGCAGCTCACTATTTGCCGCAGCACAGCCGGAGCAGATGGGAAGTGTGAGGTTTCTTTTAAAAAAGCAATAAACAATAAATGTGTACCATATTCTTCATGAAATAATAAGACACCCCCAGAAAATACGACCCAGTGCATCTTCGGAAGCAAAAATTAATATAAGACACCATCTTATTTTCGGGAAAACAGGGTATGTGACTTAAGTTTTTGTTTTCTTTTGACTTTGCATCGTACATCTGATTGTTAAACACATATTTAAGTGTTCATTATTATCTTGGCCAATCAAGGTCAAATAACTCTGACAATCTTTATTGCACTGGACCATTTTAGATATAAAAGACTATTAACAGGATGCACATCTTCCCGACACGTTTGCTGAAGACAAATGGGTGCATAAGCAAAT
>NW_022111372.1:88173881-88175393 GCF_000313985.2 Echinops telfairi
AAAAAGACTATTAAATGGGTATGTGGGGCAGAGGCCCTGGGTTGTTGGGGCTAGCTGATGAATATGTAGGATTCATCATACTATTTCATCTCCTTTGATATGTGCAAACTTCTGTATCATAGGTTCTCTCCACCACACCACAGGTTCTCTTTAAAAAAAATAAATAACAGAAATAAAGGTAACTTCACACAATGACAAAACTGGCCATAAAGGTTTACCTATTTCTAGTTGTAAACACAAGTAATGGAAGAAAATCTTTTATTATTTTACATGATCACCATAAATGTGAATAAGAAACTTAATCAAAGATCTATTATTTTTTTTAGATCTATTGTTTTTATTGACCTATTGCATTCATGAACTCATAGAGACAAGGCTGAAGAGCTTAATAGCAGTCAGTTATTATTACACCAAACTTACGAGTGATTTTCCAACTGCAGATCAAGCAGCACGCTCCATAAATTATGTCATAGATCCAAGTGGTTTTTCTAACAGTGAGATGAGTGGTGTCACTAATCACAATATCTCACCTGTGACCAAAAGTCTAATTCTAAAACCACTGATCATACAATGTAGCTGAAACCAAAGCACAAAGTTGAGATGGCTACCCCTTGGAGGCAGATTTGTTCCCCAGAAGGAGCACTAGTGGCAATGTGGGCTTTGCTCAGTGGTTCAAATCCACCAGCCACTCTGTGGGAGGAAGATGACGCTATCTGCTCCTATAAAGAGTTACAGCCCTATGGAGTCACTATGAATTGAAATCCACTGGATGGCAGTGGTTTTACCTGACTCAGAGCAACTATTTCAACTGAACACACTCCAGAAACACAAAGACCATTGGTCAAAGGTACATGCTGCTATCAATTGCTTTCGACATCCTCTAAGAGAATCACTAAAACTGTCATTAATGTACTATATGACCTATTATTACACTGGTAATGGCAATTAAGTTTTGTATAAAATCCTAAAAAATAAAAGAACAAAAACAGAATCTTATAAAATAGGAAATTTCAGGAAAATCTCAGTTGACATAGCACCAATTTTTTTAAAATTAGGGTATATTATAAAGCTATAAAATGATGTACTACAATTTATATTTTAAATCTATCCTTTCAGAGTAGGAACCCTAGTGGGATATACACTGGAGGATATATACACTGGTGCATATACACACAGTGGTGGGATACATACACTGCATTGCTAATTGGAAGGTCAGCAGCTCGAAACCACCAACTGCTCTGAAGGAGAAAGATATTCTACTCTCATTAAGAGTTAATCTCAGAAACCATAGAGGCAGTTCCACTCTGCCCTACACAGTTGATGTGAATCAGAATTGACTCATGTGAGCAAGAGTAAATATCCTTTCACTGTTCAAGAGAAAGTAATTTTTCCCTTCTCTTCAAACCAGCTGTCTTTCAGACACTCCTAAATTACTCATTGTCAATGGCTAAACGTTGGTACATTAAAACCTTCTACTGATTTTAAAACATCTAACTAACCTAAACATAAATC
>NW_022111372.1:88176587-88180302 GCF_000313985.2 Echinops telfairi
AAATGAAAGAAAGAAAGAAAGAAAGAAAGAAAGAAAGAAAGAAAGAAAGAAAGAAAGAAAGAAAGAGAAAGAAAATGTTCCTTGGGAGAAATATACAGGGGCTTATTTGAAAAGACTTTGAGACTATTAGTGGGCACAAGCTAGAAACAAGAGGTTTCCTTTGATCTTAATTAAAAATAGTCCCATTTTTTAAATATTGGATCAATTCAATCACACTAACATTTAAAATGCTTCAGAAATAACAATTAAATGCATTACAAGGTCCTTAGAATTTTGTACTAAGAGTTTAAAAAACATGCTCTTAAACAAAAAACATTGTCAGGTCAATTGAAAAATTGGAGTTTGGAAACTATATTACAGTATTGACATTTATATTATACTACTCATGGTGATGATTATACTAACTTATCTAAGAGAATATCCTTATTCTTAAGAAATATACAGTGAAGTGTTTAGGAATCAAAGGCCATAAAATATGTAATTACTCCCAAATGATTGAAGAAAAATGAGTGTGTGGGGACACACATAGAGCAAATGAAGCAAAATGTTCACAAGTCAATCTAGGTAGATGGTATATGAGCTTTTTTGGTACTACTTTCTCTATAGGCTTTAAATTATTTCTAAATAAAAGTTTTTTTTTAAGTCATGTTGTTTTCAAAATGATAAATAAAATTTGTAATACAGGTTTGTGTAACAATCAACATTCATGTGCCAAGCAATGAACTAGAAAATATATAAATAAATAAAATGTATAAGGGTTTCAGAAAGTTCATGGGAAATTTGGATTCAAATACAGACTTGTGGCTAAGATCAAGTATAGGAAATGTTGTGAAGTCCCCTCATACATGCAACCTCAGTTAATTCCCAATGAAACAAATACTTCTTTGATCCTCATTTTACTGGTGAAAAAGTGAGTTCAAGCTGCTATTCTAACTCAGGCAGCTTGATTTTAGAGCCCACAACCTTTTTTAATGATACTATATTGTAGGATTTACAGCCTTCGAAACCCTATCTAAAGTTACGATGAGTCAGAACAGACTTGATGGTAGTGGGTATTAGCACATTAAAAAGAATTACAAATGAGTTCTAAAAAATCTCGTTCTTGGTTCAAGAAATTAGTCTAGCATCCATAGTCCTATTTTTATACCTCTTTATGACATGTTTTCTTTTTCTTTCCACCGCCGATAGTGATTTTTAAATTACATTAACTACAAATCTTCTAAAAGTTTAAAAAAGTAAATGGTTTCCCTATTTACATCAAAATGTGCTATCTAATGATTTATTTTGAGGTTTCACCAATACTTATCTCCAGTCAAGCCCGTATCTTTAACTCCCCCTCACTTCATTCCTAAAAAGCACTGGATAAGATTCTTCAGAATCTCTCAATATTATTTCAACTATTTCTTGGATCTTTAAACATATTATATTAAATTCTTTCAACTTTAAAAAACCAAACAAACAAAGAAACTTTGATAAAGAATCTATACCAGACCCCAAACCCAGAAATTTCAATTGACAGTTAATTATATTTAAATAGCTCAATTTCTAACTCAAAAAGATGCTAATAATGATATATAAGAAGCCCCTAAAGACAAAAGGAAATTTTTGCATTACCTCTTCTTTAATTTCTTCTTTTTCTTGTACTTTTTCGTGTTTGGGCTCAGGTTTAACTGGTTCCAAAGATGGAAGGTAGTTCTTGGTATAGAGACTTTCAAAAAGTTTATCCACAAATCCTGAAGTTTCTAAGAATGAAAAAAAAAAGCATTTAAATGTCACAAAAACCAAAAAAACTAAAGTTTGAATAACACACTGTGGGAGTAACTGAGGAATATGGGCCATCTCTCACACTGCTGGTAAAACTGCAGGAGGAAAAGCCCCTAAGGAGGAAAAGCCTACTTTTGAGGTTTTTAGAAATCCTTCTGACATGGTTGTTCATATTCAAATGTATGCTCCATTATTTGTTGGAGCACAGGCTGCATTAGTGAAGACTATTAAGCATCACAAATTTCTATGAATAAGAGAGTAGTTAAATAAATTATGAAACAACCATACAATGGAATACACAGGGGAAAAAAGAATTAGCAGTGGTGATAGTACCAGATTTCAAAGCTACAGGGCTAAATATCTGTATTTTTTTATAGTTGCATAAAGAAACTTACAAAGAACTTAAAAACTGACAAATGTTTTGTGGAGTAGGGGAAAGAACAGATGAAGAGGTGAGAGAGACTTCAGAATTTATCTTTGTTTACCTTGTTTCATTACAATATATTCACTGCTATCTATTTTTAAAAGTTTAAATATTTTTGAACCAAAATGAGAGTGATGAAAAAAGTATCCTTTGTGTTTCACTTTTTGAAACTTTCCAGGACTAACTAAATGGAAAGATCAAGTGAATTTGCTAAATGTGTGTAAGTGTCAAGATTCATTACATCTAAATTTTCTTTGTTCTTATCCAAAGGATCAGATAAAAGCACAACACAGACTGCTTCAACTACAATTCGCTACAAGTTTTATATGTGTCATTTCTAGAATGTCAAATTATTTTCTGCAAGGAAAAAATATTTGTTATTATTTTTACAGTAAATATTTTTCATGATTGTAAAACTTCTCTTAACTGTTATCTATAACTTTCAGAAAATAATTTAAACAGGTCCTTAGAGTCTTTATGCTCAGAAACCTTTTCTTCATGATCTTCTGTATTTTTAAAACTTGTTTTTGGAATACAAATTACCTTTGTAATTTGAAGAGTTTGAGACAAAAGACAAAAAACAATATTAAGATATATCCAATATATATTATTAAGGGAAAAATAAGCGTATTATAAAGAGTATGTTCACATAGTGCTGCTTTAATACATAGTGTAAGATATAAATTTAGCACTACACCATTCAGTGACATGTGGATATTTAAAGTTTAAATTAAAATTTTAATCAATTCCTCAGTCTTATTAGGCACATTTCAAGTGCTTAATAACCACATGTGGCTAGTGACTGAATCAGCATAGCTATTGAAGCTACTCATCATGACAGAAAGCTCTATTAGATGTAGTAAGCTATAGAGAGATACACAAGTAGATAAACTAATTTTATCATTAGGGGGCAAATTTTTAATTCTCCTTTTTATTTTCCTTATGTGTTGCTTTTATTATTTTAAAGTTATGTTAAAAACCTTTAAGGCCTTAAAAAACGATGCCGAATAAGCACTTAACCTCTTAAATATTTTTTGCATTTTTGTTTTCCATTTGTTTTCATACCTCTATATTTCATATGACTCATCTTTAACAGAAACTAAGCAATGTAGATTAACACATTTAGAAAACACTGTGTTGGAAGAAGTGAAGAGTTGGGCTGCTAACCAAAAGGCCAACAGCCCAAGCCTCCCAGCCCTCCACAGGAGAAAAATGAAGCTGTTCGCTCCGATAACAATGGGCAGTTGTAGTCTGTCCTACAGGGTCATTACGAATCAGAACTGACTCAAAGGCAGTGTGTATGTTTGGGTGGGAGGGGGGAAATTCTATATTATTTAATTATTAGTATAAAAGAAGCCTTAAAAACACCCCCCCAACTATTAATTCTGTTAGATCGAGAAGTTATAATTATATTTTCTCTCCCAGTAGATATCAGTACTAAAGGCTATCTTCTCATCACTGACAGTAAGATCAACCCGTTAGGTGTGTATTATCCACATTCCTGAATATTTGCTCACAATAAAAGTT